>NC_140953.1:83643149-83965649 GCF_014529385.1 Adiantum capillus-veneris | reverse complement strand
AGTGGAGCATTTATTCTATGTAGAATAGAAAGTCTTTTGATTTTACAGTTGAAAAGCTTGTCATTTATTACATTGTGAAAAGGTTGTCATTTGTTACAATGTTACCCTTAACTTTTGCATTTTAAATTAGATGTTTTGTATGGCTTTGTCATTTCTTACAATCTTACCTTTTACTTTTGCATTTTAGATTAGATGTATTGTAAGGTTTTTTTGAAGTGAACCTGACAGTGACACATGGAGGCCCTCTCCTTCCTTGAAAACTTTAAGCTGCTTCATATATAGTATAGAAGGATCCATAGTGGCCAAGATAGGAGTTGTAGCTAATGTGTTCTTGAGAGCATCAAAACTTTGTTGTTGAGTTTCTCCCCACTAAAAGGTTGTCCCCTTGGCTTTCAGCTTATGGGCATAGTTTTTAACGAACCTTTGATAAAAAACATGCAAATCCCAAGAGAATCTATAACTCTTCTAAATTTCTAAAAAAAGGCCACCTCCTAATGGCATCTACTTTGGATTTATCCATATGTAGCTCATCAGCTAAAATAACAAGCCCTAAGCAGTGAATTTTCTCCTTGAGAAAATCACACTTTGATTCTCTGGCATATGACTTATTTTCTCTTAACAATTCAAACACCTATTTTAGATGTTGTAAGTGCTCTTCTTTAGAGGCACTATACACTAGAATGTCATTAACAAAAACAATAACAAAGTTTCCTAAATATGGTTTCAAGACACCATCCATAAGCATCATGAAAGGTGCATACGCATTGGTAAACCCAAAGGGCATAACCAAAAACTCATAGTGTCTAAAACTTGTTTAAAATATAGTTTTGGGTATATCACCAAGCCTAATGTGTATTTGATGATACCCTGAATGCAAGTCTATCTTCCTAGGGATACAAGCATGGGAGAGCTTTTCAAATAACTCATTCACTCTTGGCAATGGATAGATGTTCTTAACATTAACTCCATTGAACCCATGACAGTCTACACACATGCATATACTACCATCTTTTTTCTTCACCAACAAGATAGGAGAGGCCCATGGTGAAGAACTGGGTTGTATAAACCCTCTACTGAGATAGTCAGCAACTTGTCAGCAAGCTGACATTCCACCTCAGTAGCCTCAAAATGACTCATTGTGTAGAGTGGTTTACTTATAGGCTTACTGCCTGCAACCATGTAAATGCCATGTTGCACACAACACGTGTCGATAATAACATTGGTGGAAAATAATTTGGGTATACATCTTTGTATTCCATTAATAAATCTTTTAACTTATTAGCAACATTTGCTTGTTCTAAAGAGAGATAACTAGCCATAGTTGAAAGAGAGGAGCATGCAGCATTGCGGAATTGTCATTCAAAACATTATCAACATTTGACAAAACAATGACATAGTGAGTAACATAAAAAGAGTTCTTCTATTTCATCTTGATAAGAGAGAATCATAAGCTCAACTGTACAAATGAGTGGCAAGGAAGGAACATCCTTCTCTCCCAACAACGGCACATGCACATCAATGGATTCAAACATCAAACTGTTGTGCACATAGCTACATTTAAGTGATGATCCTAAACTATGTAACCACTCACGACTAAGGACCACATTTGTCTGATCCATATTCATGACTTGAAAATACAAGGACATTGGTACCCTTGAATTTCTAGTGCTGCATCTTTCACTTGAGTATACCACACCTCAACGTCATGGCCATTAATCTTTTCTACTTTCTAAAAGTGGGAACTTCGAGTCTGCTGCAACTTGAGCTTTGATTCAATCTCACTCTATTCTATGCATTCTTGTCATTTGGGTAAGTGTGGTTGTGCCATTTGAAGATTCAACAAGAGTATATATCCCCAGAGAATAAAGTGGAGAGAGAGAGAGAGAGAGAGAGAGAGAGAGAGAGAGAGAGAGAGAGATCACAAGATTGTAGAAACATTTCTAAAGGATAAATGGACCTAAGTGATTTTGTGTGAAAATACGAATTAACAATGATAATATTTCATGAAGATGGCATTAATTAATGGTTTTTTCCTTCTTCCAACATTCTCTCAAGTTGGTTAATTTCTATTCCTCCTCCCAAAACGAAACATTTTGTTTTGATTTTCCTTTTGCTGCCAAATGCCTTTAGGAGCACCTTGTGAGGTTCCTCCTACGTATTGTGACATGTATATATGAATTTCCCTTATTGTTACTTCACAATTTTATTGATATTGGGAAGGTTTAAAAATATGTCCTAATGATAATACATGTTCCGCTAAAGTAACAAGGTGAATGTTGACATTTGCATATTAAAACCAAAAGTTGAAAAGAAATTATTGAGATCTTTAAATGAGACGACAATTTACAACTCAAGAAGTACATTTTAAATCAAAAATTTGAAAACAAATTTACCATATCCTTAAATGAAGGGACCCTTTACAAACTAAACAAAGACAATAAAGAAGAAAGTAAAGTGTGCTTTAGATGAAAGGACCAAGTTACAGTGATGGAAAGACTCTCTTACAATATAAAAGGAGGATATGATCTTTACAAAACCTTCTTTTCCAACCAAAGAGGAAATGTGTCCACTAGCAAGCTCCATACCAACGGCTAAAATATTACACATTTTGGTACACCACCCCCTATGACCTTCTGCAGGCCAAAAAACATGTAGGGCGATTCTTGTCGAGCCATCCTACATCTCATAAGTAGTCCTTTTCTAACCCTAGCTCAAACATAGGGCCTTGCCTTTGAGGATCCTTCCAAGGACATAAGCATTGCATCTATTCAGTGTTTGAGAAAATTCATTTTCGCAAACATACAAATTCCTTTCCTTGAAAAATTCAAGAGGAGATTTCAAAAATTGGGTTATTTTTTTTATCTTTTACACTATTTTTCTCTATTTTGGGCAGAATTTTTCGTTTCCCCCTTGCTCTCAACCAAAATTTTTGAAATTGAAAACGGCATGATATTTAGCTGAGACACATTTTTCCGAAAAGAGCATCTATTAGTTTGTAGAGCTCCCTATTATTTTAAGAGGAAGTGTCTTTAACACTAGCTTGGTACCAAAATAGTACGCTTGAATGTCTAGTTTTCAAGTATTTGAACAAATTGTCATGCAAATACAAAAAAGCATCTCAGAAAATCCTTTGATTGCCTCTTATACACTAATCAGAGTATTTGTAAACATTGGCTTCTTGTACTTTCTAGCTTGTCAAGAATTGGCTCATAAAGAATACTCGTACAAAAGTGAATGAGATGACAAAATACTTTGTAGCTATTGCTGCATATCTTAATACATGCACTTGATAAAAAGCTTCTCTAGGATTGTAACAAGTGCGGCTCCATGTGGGTCCAATATATGAGTTCCATGCATCAAATCCTATCTCAAAGAAGATAGGCTAATCGTGAAATTTCAAATTGCATCATGTTCTTCCATACTATATATGAAGCAGCTTAAAATTTTCAAGGAAGGAGAGACCCTCCATGTGTCACATTTTGCTTCATTTCAATGAGACCCTTTAAAAAAATTAAATGAAAATACAAAAGTGAAGGGTACGTACTAGGATGCAGAAAATGAAAAGACTTATGAGGGAGTCTCGGCACTCTTGGTAGGGGAAAGTCAAAAAGACTTTAGTATTCTATCTAAATTTATAATACTTGAGCCTATAGTTTTTGGGAGGCCATTTAACTCAGCCCTCAATTGCAAGGCTGACCACTAACTACTTTTATTTTTGAAAATTATTTTTAAGGGGTGGCTTTCCTTTACATTTTGAATGCCATAGAAAATTTTTCTCCATGTGCTGCTCAATAAACCTCCCTGCATGGACCTTCTATGTCGTAAATGATCTTTGACCTCGATGCTCGAAGTTCAAAAGCTAGATGCATGTATTCGTGCGTGTGCGTGTGTGTGTGTGTGTGTGTGTGTGTGTGTGTGTGTGTGTGTGAGAGAGAGAGAGAGAGAGAGAGAGAGAGAGAGAGAGAGAGAGAGACCCATTCTCTCGATGTGTGTGAATATAAGAGACAAAGTCCCTTTTCTCCATGTGTTGCTCAATGAACCTCCCTTCGGAGGTTTACATAGACCTTCTATGTCATAAAAACTAATATCTAACCAACCTAAATGATTTTCTCATGTTAAACTGATCATTTAATGTGGGAGAATAAACGAGAACAAGGGTTATAATATAAACATGTGCTTTCATATCTATCTCAACACATGCCAATGGTAAAGGGGTCCAAATGAGAGATGGTGTGTCAAAGAGCAAGGCTAGATAATAGAGCTTAAAGACATTACGGTTAGCTTCATTAGAGACCTCCAAAGGTTAGTGTTAAAAAGTCCTTTAACCTTAGGTAAGCTAGGGCTAAGCTTGAGGTGGGAACCCGGCCCAAGCTTGAGGTGCTTGTCATGCTTGCTGACTAGGGAGCCTGAGGTGCTTGTGGGAACACTACCCAGGCTTGAGGTCCTTTGTCATGCTTGCTGACTAAGGTGCTTAGGGATAAGGTGTGAAAAAGGCAACAATGATCCCTACAAGGAGGGGCCGAGCCCTACAAGAGGGGGGATGGGAGAGAACACACACACCTCACACAAGGCAAGATTGGTACAAAGAAAGCAAAAGGGACACTTGTCAAGTTCCTCCTCATGTTGCCCTCATCGTGTGCCTAAAGGTTATTGGTTGGCCACCCAAGGGGTCCACTGATAATTTAGAAGATTTAATTAATTATTTTCGCATTTATCAAGTACTCTCTCTTGTCCCAAGACTACCCTTATTGCTTGTAATGCATCCTGGATGTGATTGGCCAGTTTTGCAGGGGTCCAATGAGCATCAAGCTTGAGCTACAAGGGGGGATCGACCAAGGAATCTAGGGCATGCTTGGGGGGTATACTCTCCCCACCCCACACACACACACTCTGTCTGTCTCTCTCTCTCTCTCTCTCTCTCTCTCTCTCTCTCTCTCTCTCTCATTGTGTGAAGTGCAAAGTGCATGAGCTCCATCTCCTTCTCCAAGCTAGTAGAGAAGTTGAGAGTCTACACCAACACTCTTGGCTATGGAATGAAAATCCAACCAAGAGCCATGCTTCAATGCTTAAGCGTGCCATATTCTCCATCTTCATTACTATGCGATTATGTATGCTAGCAAGAAGAGTGATGATAAGTGAGGAACAAGAGGGGAGGACATCGCAAATCATACCCTACATGGCAAAGGTCACATAAGCTCAAGAAGTTCAAAGAGGGAGGAAAGAGTATCTCTTTTCTCACCTATGATGGTGCCACCAACAAAGTATTGGCCTTCATCAAGCAATTTGACATGGCCTTTGGAGGGAGGGCTTCACGAAGTCTTCCGAGCTACACCATGTAGCTATGTGCTTCTAGAAATCGGCTCATCAATGGTGGGCTAACATTCTTGGCAATGAAGAATCCCCAAAGACATGGAAAACTCTACGAGTTTCCATTATGAAGCAATTCCTTGCAAGCGATGCAAAGGACAAAGTGCTCACCGAATGGTGTAGTTTGAAGCTTTTCTATCATGACTCTATCCACAAATATGTGGAAAAGTTTTGGGATTTACATCTCGAGGCTACTATCTTCCAAAAGATAGACTTTGCCGAGCAAAAGCAACAATTTTGTGCAACATTACCTGAAGAGATGGCCGAATACGTCAACTCCCAATGGCTTGGTTTTATCATCAAAGTAATCCATCACACCATGGTTGCTTCACGCATCAATTTTTAACAAGGGGCTAGACAAAATGTCAAGCCCATGGAAAACAAAAACAAAAATGATGCAAAGGGGAAAACCAATGCCCAAAATTCTTCCCAAGGCACTTCCAACAACAACAACAACCGGTCCAAGGAGAAGGGAGTTTACAAAGGCAAAAACAAACTCTCTCCTGAAGAGCTTGAAGTTTTTTGCAAGGACCATAAGTGTTTTAGATTTGCGGAGCAAGGACATGGCTATCATTCTTGCCCCAAGAGAAATGATCGCAATGAGACTCTAGAGCTTCCACCATCAAACCTTCAAAAGAGGATGCTCATTGCAAAGGATCATCTCTCTCCTATGCTTGAGGAAAGGTAAGGGAGCATGTTGCCTTCATCTTGTTTGACCCTGGCTCTACTCACAACCTCATATCAACAGAGTTGGTCACCAAGTTGGGCATTCAAGATTTTGAGATGGGAGATGTTGTAACTGCTGATACTGCTTTCAAGGGACAACAAGCCTCCATTACTCCCTTGATTGGGAAGTTGAGGCTTCATGTCCATAGCTATGTCAACAAAGAAGACTTTTTCATCTCTCCTCTCCATCATGAGGATGCTATCCTAGGGGCGCCATGGTTTGAGCGCATGGCTGCCAACATGAAGTTCCATAAAAGGAGAATCTCCTTCACCTACAGGGGAAAGAACATGTATATAGATGCTAAGGAGTGTGGTCATACTACACCACTTGTAAATCCTCTTGCTTTTGATAAATCAACGAAGAGCTCAATTTTGTGTACATGATTTTTGTCTAAAAGGTCCTAATGTTCATCAAATGTAATTGGTAAGAATCAAGAAGAGTTAGACTTGTCTAAATTTCTAAAAGGATTCCAAGATGTGTTCATCGATCATATCCCTATGGACTTACCTCCAAAACGAGGGGATGATGACCATTGAATTGAGCTCCTACCAAGAAACTCACCGCCTAACAAGCCTCCTTATCGAGTTTCTCAAGCTCAACAAGAGGAGATCATGAGGCAAGTACAAGAATTTGGCTCTACCTACTTTAGTAGGATTGATCTTAAAAGTGGCTATCATCAAAAAAGGATAGTGGATGAAGATATCCTAAAGACCGCGTTTCACACAATGTTTGGTCTTTATGAATATCTAGTCATGCTTTTTTGCTTGACTAATGCACCAGCTATGTTCAATTGCCTAATGGACAAAATCTTTAGACGCTACCGCAAATTCACTGGAGTGTTATTTGATGATATCATCATCTACTCCAAGTCTTTGGAGGAACATAAGGAACATCTCCAAGTGATTTTTCAAGCATTGAGGGAGAGCAAGCTTTTTCTCAACCAAAAGAAAATCCAATTTTTCCTTCACGAGATTCAATACCTAGGTCATGTTATCTCTCAAGATGGTATGCATATGGATCCATCAAAGTTAGAGGTAATAAAAGCATGGCCTAATCCAAAGAATCTACATGAGCTCAGAAGCTTTATTGGTATGTGTGCATACTATAGACGCTTCATAGAAAAATTTTCTCAAATAGCAGGACCACTACATGACTTAACTAAGAAGAATGTTAAGTATTTATGGACTGCTAAGGAGAAAAATGATTTTGACAAGCTCAAAGAGTGTGAGGTCCCCTCCCCGTCTTATCTTGACAAAATTGGAGGACACTTGATGGTCGCTAGATCCTATGCAGAAGCAAACAAAAATTAGCTAAGAAGACAAAGGAAACCAATGGATGGTCTCTCATCACATAGTGAGTTGAGTCCAAGCCACCAGTGAAAAGGAGTCTAGCCCCACCCCATAGGGGAAGCATCATTACGTACTATCGATCCTAGTCTCATCTTCCAGGAGGAGAAGTAACCTCAGTGCCTTTTTTCCCATAATTTTCAGAGGCATGTACACCGAGTTCCTTCCGCTCTGGCGTAATAAGCTATCTAATGACGTACTCTATTGCATGGGACAGAGAGTTCCCGACTAATCGGGACCACCCGTCTCGTAGGATTTGGCAACCTGAGCCAAGCCCCCACTGTTCCACCCCGCACTCACACAAATTCTTTGTGTGGCCTAATTACTAACACATTGTGTTGCGGCATTAGCCGCACATGCGGTCCTATGGTCCTACGGAGGTCTGGACACTGCGGATCAGGAGTCATGCGGTATGCGGCGGCCGGAGCGGCAGTTCTTCATAGGATATCATGGGACAGGAGTGTGTGCACCGTTCCCGATCTATGCTGCAGCAGCGGTTGTATATGGAGGGGCATACCTGTCTTTTGATGTAACTTAACCAATCTCTATGATATTCATGGCATCATCTATTGTACTCTGTGTCTCGATTACAGATGAATGAAGCAAGGGTTGTTTTGTGTCTGTGTACTTTGTACTTCCTTCTCTTTTCATTCTGTGCATTGATGTTCATATAATGTAGTTGCGGGTAATCCTTCCCGTAATGCGTATTGCTCCTGTGTGGGCAATAGCCATTACATATGGCGACCACGATGCGTGATGAATGGCTTGCGATGAATATGCATGCGCAATAGGTCGCAGGGTCCGCCTGACCCTGTGGTTCCAATTGTAGGAAGACGTCAAAGGAGAGGCGGTTCAGATGAATTTGTTTTTTCTTCACCGCAGATTGAGGAATCTGTATCTCCATCACCAAGCCCGGTGCGTGGTAGGAGTTTGCGGCGAGCGAACGTACTCTGCGCAGTCAGTTATGTCCTCCTGTCGTACGTTCACCCTCACCCACACAGGTTGCTCCACCACCGTCTCCGGTAAGCAATCTGGGAGTATCTCCGCCACTGTCCCCACCTCCTAGTGCTCGTCAGATTTTTCCAGGGGGAGGAGGAACAGTTGGGCAAGGAGTGATGGCTCATCCTCAGATTAAGTATAGTCGGTTTCGAGGTCTTTCGAGTGAAGACCCGGATGCACATTTACGCCAATTCAATAAAGCTTATGGATTGAATCATCCTGGGGTGGTGATTTCTCTCCATCAACAGTCAGTATTTGAATCTACACTCTCAGGGAAAGCTGCGAAATGGTTGTCCGAATATCCTAATGACCATTTCTAGATGTATGCTGATGGATCCATAGCGTTTTTACGAAGGTTTCGAACGGAAAAGACAGTCCCTCAACATTTGGAGAAGCTTCGAACGCTCCGGCAGAAGTCATTGCCAGTGGAGGATTACGCTGCAAAATTTTGGATGCTTTTGCAGAGGGTACCTCAAGCACAAAGACTGGCAGCGGAAGTACTAAATGACTATTTTTTGCGGGGGCTCAACAAGGATCTCAGAACGGCTATGGCAACAGTGGATAAGGTAACTACTCCACTGGATACTGTAATTTCTAGGGCTGTAGTAGCAGGAGAGGCTTTAGAGGATACAGAACATCCAAAGAAGTCAAAGAAGAAAGATAGAAAGAAATCTCATCGGAAGTCACAGGACAGTGGCAGTGATAGTTCGGAGTCGGAATCCACAGGATCTGATTCTTCGGACTCAGGCAACAGCGATTTGGGAAAAGAATCGGAAGAGACACCATGGAAAAAATCCCAGCGTCACGGGAAAGGTGTATCCTCCGGATCGACGGAATCCGCTGCAGTGCCTAAAAGTCTGAAGGAAATTTGGTGTACCCAATGTCGGAATCCGGGCCATGCTGCTCAGGTATGTGCAATGAATCAGAAGTGGTGTGCGATTTGTACGACCAATACTCATAATACAGTGGAATGTTATTTCAATGACCGGGGTCGTCAGAGACGAGGGGACTCTTCTACCTGGCAACAACCACAGATAGGGCAGGGACAAGAGCCTGTTGTGGCGATGGCTCATGCTCATACACCAGAGCCGCCTCTGCAAGGTCAAGCAGGAGGACGGGGTCAAGGGGGAGGACGAGGCCGTGGAAGAGGTGGCCGAGATCCTAATCGCCCCAAGACATGCCTTTTCTGTTTGGGGGATGGTGGCTATGGAATACGATCGGAAAAAGCAGGAACGCGCTGCAGGGAAACAGCCTAGTGTGGCTATGGTTCAGATTGAAGGATTGGAGGAGTCTGACCCAGCGGTTTCATTAATCACGCGATCGGGTAAAAATGTGGTTCCAATTCCTGATGTGAAAATTCCGGATTGGACGGCTCAGGAAGAGGTGCGGAAAAAGACCGTGTCCTGGTTGCCACAATCCGCACCACCAGTAAAGACAGCAGGACCATCGACTATGCCAACCATTGTAGGCCTGGAAATAAGGGAAGGGAAAGCTGGAATTAAGGGTGATATTAAAGAACAGGAGGAGTGGAATTCAGTTTGGAAAGAGGTTCTCACGTCACCAATTCAAGTACCTCTGGGTTCATTGCTGAAATTGGTCCCGAATTTCCATAATGCATTGCTGCGACAAACGGCCACTGAGTTGAGGGAAGTCGCCATTGGGAAGGTTGAAAGCGAGGATGATGATTCAGCTCCATTGTCGGCGAATAGGATCACGGATACCCGTACGTATTCCGGAACTTTCAGTTCGATACCATGGCACATACATTGACAAGGTACTCTTGGATGGAGGAGCGGGGGTAAACATTATCACCCAAGCAGGGTGTGAACGTTTTGGTCTCAGTGATTGGGAGCCTGCACGCTTTGTAGTCCGCATGGCAGATCAGCAAAGAGTGCAACCAGTGGGTTTACTTCGGGGTATTGTTTTGGATGTAGCGGGCTTGTCCTTTGCTGCTTCCTTAGTAGTTTTGAATATTGAAGATCATAATTAGGATTATCACATTATCTTGGGGAGACCCTGGTTACGACAAGCGAGGGTAAAACATAATTGGAAAGCAAATATGCTTACAATAAAGAAGGGTAAAAGAAAAGTGCGTGTGATGTTGGGAACATGCCGGCAACCAGTTCAGGCAGCATGGCTGGTGATAGCAGAAAGAGTTAATATGGTGGAAGGATTAGAAGAGGATGAAGAGGAACAATTTCTCAAAGCGAATCCGGATTTGGTTTCTCTATACCTTGCGGATATTTCTCTGATTCCGAAAGGGCTTTCGGTGGGGGTTTCAGGAACTCCAGGAGGAATAGGGGAGCCCCAACAACAATTGCTTCCAAGTCCTGAGTCACTGGAGGTCGTGATTCAGCAAGAACGAGCGTTTGAGGCACAAATGGAAAAAATTACAAGGGTTAAGGAAGATGAATTAGAGAAGGTTTTTCTTGGGGAGCAAGCGGAGTCGCAACCAATATACATTAATAAGCAGTTGGAAGCAAGTTTTAGAGATGATTTGATCAAATTATTGACAGAGTTCAAGGATGTTTTCGCATGGGAATATGCGGACATGCAGGGATTGGATCCTAAGTTTTATCAGCATACGATCAATCTGAAACCGGATGCAGTGCCCGCGTGAAGGAGCATTCGTATAGGATGAATCCGAATGTGGCAAAGCAAGTTAAATTGGAAATTGATCGCCTGTTGGAAGTGGGTTTTATTACCCCTATTGATAATCCGGAATGGATTTCTCCAATTGTGGTAGTACCAAAAAAAAAAAATCAAATCCGAATTTGTGTGGATTACCGGAAATTGAATGCCGCTACTGTTCCAGATCCTTTTCCTCTCCCGTTTTTGGATTCCATTTTGGATGATGTAGCAGGACATGAGATGTATACTTTTCTGGATGGCTTTAGTGGATATAATCAAATCAGAATGGCATTGCGGGATCAACCAAAAACAACTTTTATTACCGCATGGGAAGTATTTGCCTGCACAGTAATGTGGTTTGGATTGCGGAATGCACCTTCCACTTTTCAACGGGATATGTTTCAAATCTTTGGGCCTTACTTGACGGATTTTATGCGGATTTTTTTTGGATGATCTCAGTGTTTTTGGAGCACAATTGGAGCATTTGCAACAATTACGGTTATGCTTTACGAAATGCAGAGAGGTAAAATTCAGCTTGAATCCTTTAAAGTGTGAATTTGCTGTTCGCAGTGGCAGGCTCCTGGGGCATATCATCTCTGAAGACGGCATTTCTGTGGATCCGGATAAAATTGCCGCAATTATGGAAGCGCCTGCACCGAGGAATCAGATTTTCGTGGGTCAAGCCCGATGGCATGGGAGGCATTTGTGGTTTGTCGCGCATTTGGCAATCCCGATTACTCAGGCAGCTCATGCTATAGATTTTGAATGGACACAGGAATGTGATTTGGCTTTTCGAATATTAAAACTGCAGCTCTCCAAAGCTCCGATTATGCTGGCACCGAATTGGGGGCAGGATTTTCATGTGTTCGTGGATGCTTTGGATCGCTCTATTGGCAGTGTGTTGATGCAGGAACAAAGTCAAGGATGGTTCCGACCGGTCTATTATGCCAGTAGACGATTATCAATTATTCAGTAATGGAAAGAGAATGTTTAGGGATGATTTATTCAGTGAAGAAATTCCGACACTATCTGTTGGGCCGACGGTTTTTCTTCCATGTGGACCATTCGGCTCTGTTATACCTGGTAAGGCAACAGAATTTGGGAAGATTGGCCCGATGGGTGCTTCTGTTGCAGGAATTTGACTTTGAGGTCATACACAGGCTAGGGGCTCAGCATGCGGTGGCTGACTACCTATCCCGGCTAGACTCTGGAGAGCCGCCGACGGGGGTCGTTGATGAATTTCCGGATGTATCTCAACTTCTAACAGGAGTCGCTGTAGAAGATATTACCGTCTCGAGTCAGGTAAGGGTCATTCCGAGCATTCCATGGACATGGTATGAGGAGATGTTTCATTTTCTCGACAGCGGCGACAGGCCTTCCTTCTTGACCAGCCATCAGAGGAAACGTATGGCTATTAGAAGCAGGAATTTCGAGATCATTATGGAGAAGCTCTATTACCGCACGGTGGTAGAGGTGTTACTCCGATATGTGCTACCACAGGAGCAGGAAGCAGTCCTAGTGGAAGTACATACGGGTATTGCCGAAGGTCACTTTGCAGCACTAATTACAGCTAGAAAGGGTCTCCAATCAGGATTATGGTGGCCCACATTGTTTCAAGATGCGAGAAACTATGTGCAACAGTGTGATGTGTGTCAGCGTTTGGGGCAACCTACCAAACGGTCGAGAATGCCTTTTCAGCTAGTCTTGCCCTTGGAGCCTTTTCAAAAGTGGGGTTTGGATTTTGTTGGTCCTTTTAAACCAGTGGCAGCTCACACAGGGAATAAGTATATCTTGACAGCCACAGATTACGCTACCAAATGGGTGGAGGCATGGCCTTTGAGGGATAATACTGCAATTTCTGTGGCGGGATGCTTATATAAGAATATCTTTTCTAGATATGGCTGCCCTATTGAGCTGGTTAGTGACTGGGGAAGTCATTTTTTGAATAAGGTGATGGAGAGAATGCTACGGTTTTACTTTGTATTGCACTGGAAATCTTCTCCATATTATCCTCAGGCGAATGGGCAAGCAGAATCAACCAATAAACAATTTATTCGAATTTTGACAAAGTTAGTGAATATGAATAGAACGGATTGGGATGTGAAACTTCCTTGTGCCTTATGGGCCTATCGGACAGCTTACAAAGTGGCAACAGGATTGACTCCTTTTAAGTTAGCATTTGGCATGGAGGCAATCACTCCGGTGGAGCATGTGATTCCGAGTTTGCGGATGTTGATTGCGGATCGGCTTCTTCCGGAGGATTCCGTGATTTATCGATTGGATGTTTTGCAGGAATTGGACGAAGACCGGATGCAGAGCTTTGCGGTGCTGCAGGATCTGCAGTCTAGGCGAAAAAAATGGCTGGATCGCCCGAAAGCACAGCAATTTGTTCGAGGACAGCTGGTCCTTGTCTTCGATTCCCGTCTCGGGAAGATGCCGGGGAAGCTTAAATTAAGGTGGTTAGGACCATTTTGGATTTTTCAAGCATGCGGGCCTATTTCTTTTTATTTGGCGGATTTGCGGGGGGAGGTTATTTCTATGCCGGTGAATGGTTTCAAACTGCGCCATTAAGTTTCACCTACCACGATTCAGTGCGCCTTTGCTGCGGTACAAGAGCCGGAAGCCGCATTAATCATGATTGGCGATTCTTTTGCATGCAATCTTGGGAAGCGGGAAAAGATCTATGATGGTTGCGACACCGTGGATCGCCCTATTTTGAGAACTCATTGTGGAAGGGTTATTATTGCATGCAGACGTTTTTTTATTGTGGTTCTCTAGTTTCGTGTGTCGCGCACTCTTAGTGTTTTATTCTCTGCTCCTGCATCTCATCGCCACCATGACAGCTTCTCTTCTACAATGTGTCCCTTTCACTCCCGTGCAGCAGCTCGCGCTTCGACGAGTGGACGCATGGCTGCAAGACTTACGGCTGCGTGTGTTCGCCAACTTGGACTGGCAAGGAATCCCAGTGCACCCGCAGGCAGCACGTTTGATCGAGCAACTCGCGGCTGGGGATATGGTGGTCCTCAACAATCAACAGATACAGTTGACAGCTGAAAGAATCTCAAGATGTTGTTGTTTACCCAACGATGGCGTGGTGCGAGCCTCCCATGTGATCCCTGCTGCAGATGTTGAGCAAGAATTTGGCTTGAAGGTCAAAGGGGAGTATAAACTGTCAGGGTTGTCAGATGTGGCAACCAGGGATGCATATCGGTGGTTCCTTGAGGCGATTTGGCTACAGGCCAAAACGTATACTATTTCGACCCGAGCTAGAAATGTGTTGCATTCGGCCAACTTTGGGCCAGTAGATTGGGCAGTAGTGGTCAGAGAGCGACTGCTGGCGGAGTGCCAACGAGTGATGGCACAGTTGGGGAGGGGTACCCCAACCAATACAAAGGTGGGCCAACTGCTCACATTGATCTTTCCTTTGAGAGAAGTGTTTTCTCTCGCCCTGCGTCCTCTTTGCCACTTTGAAGATGATCGCTTGGTGGTCCAAGGCACTAATCCTCCTCTGTCGCAAACACAAAGCTTGGCAGTGCCGGCGGAGAGGGTAACACAGCAACAATAGGTGGGTACTGTGGAATTGCCTGGTTCATCGACGACGGTGGTATCCTCTGGAGCCCAGGAGATGGCCACTGCAGGTGCAAGATCAGCAAGCCGCAAGCGCGGTCATGCGGAGCAGCAATTTTCAACACCACCTCCAGCAATTGCATCTCCTGTTGCGGAAGATTTTGCGGTGGCTCGTTGGCGCTGCCGAATGCAGGAAAGAGTTAGCAGTACGACTCCCTTGCGGATGAGCTCTGCGATTGCGGACGTCCCCGCTCAACCGGAAATGTCGGGTATTACGAATGCGGCTGCCTCGACGGGAGGTATTCTCCCCGTAGCGCTACCCTGGGAGGCTACGGTAGTAGCGACCCTTGCTGACCAATTATAGGCATGCAACACATTTTTGAGCAGACTTGCAGAGTCTATTCATGCGTCCTGGCCATCCCCAGCCACAGAGGGACGAGTCAATGAGCTGGAAGCGCAGGTAGCGACTTCGCAGACTCGGATTGACGAGTTAAACACTCAGAATGAACAGTTGACTGCCACTACTCGCCAGCAAGGGGCAGAAATACAAAGATTAAGAGGGGCTAATGCTGAGTTTGTAAGGTCTATTCAACAAGAACTTCTTCAGTTGAGAACACAACATAGCCTAGCTTCTTACTTAACCTCGCACCCTGGCGATGTAATGATCAACATGACTGATTTGGAGGCATTGGCAGTGGAGATACAAGAGGATCTCCGAACTTTTTTAGATAACCAATTACAAAGCTGGAGCACACGCTTGGCTGCTGAGGTGGGAGCACAGCCACCCGCTCAGCAGGTTGTGGTGCACCAACCCAAGTCATCCAACACTGACAGAGGTAAGAGTGTTGTTCCAGAGGTTTTTGATGTTGCTGATTGGGCACAAGCTACAGAGGATTGTGCTGAAGCCCAGGCTCATGTCTCTCGTTTGCAGAAAATGATTCGTCGCTTTCGTAAGGAGAGGTGCAGGGTCTGTTTTTGGGTGGAGACCTTAGCTCATTCCTTTTCTCTCAGTCTCCCACCTTGCCCTCCATTTTGGGCTGCTCTTAATCGCTACCTTACTTGTTATTATCCCTTGCATACACCTCTTGCTCCTCTGCCACAACCGCCTCAATCTATCTCCTTGCCAACGCAGTTTATTCCTCGAGCTGCCTGGCTGGAACAAATTGAGATAGATCCACGTCTTTTGGATGAGGTCTATCGAGCCCATACTGCAGATTTTCGGGGCTTTGGCTATATTGATGTTTCCTCTTCACCAGGGCAGGGTGCAGAGCAACCACCGGAACCTTCCAACCGGAGGGGCTGATTGTGGGTTCACGCAATCCACGGTGCGTTCCAGGTGTTGCAGCATTAGCCGCACATGCGGTCCTGCGGTCCTGTGGAGGTTTGGACACTGCGGATCAGGAGTCAGGAGTCATGTGGTATACGGCGGCCAGAGTGGCAGTTCTTCATAGGATATCATGGGACACGAGTGTGTGCACCGTTCCCGATCTGCGCTGGAGCACCGGTTGTATATGGAGGTGCATACCTCTCTTTTGATGTAACTTAACCAATCTCTATGATATGCATGGCATCATCTATTGTACTCTGTGTCTGGATTATAGATGAATGAAGCAAGGGTTGTTCTGTGTCTGTGTACTTTGTACTTCCTTCTCTTGTCATTATGTGCGTTGATGTTCATATAATGTAGTTGCGGGTAATCATTCTCGTAATGCCTATTGCTCCTGTGTGCGCAATAGCCATTACACATTGCTGTTCAACACTTAGGTTCCTTTTTATGGTATCCATCACAAGTTTCTTAAGACAACCCTTCAAACATTGTCAAATCGGCACCAAAACATATCTTTCCTAGGAAAAAAAAATACTCAACAAACAATACTTTATTAAAAATTCCAATGTCCTGGAGTCGTGAGAACCTCCAGCGAGTGTTAACTCCACCCGTTGTCAACTGGCCGCCCATACAACCAGTCCATGATTCCACCCAATTCATGGAGTAACTCTCAGGGTAAAATCATGTATCCACCGCATAGAAAGCAAGCAATGGACATATCTACCACATAGAAAGCAAGTCTTGGGATTTATCTCCTGCGATAACTTCGTGAGCTACTGCCCTGTGATCAATAGGGGGTTAATATTAAGTTGACATTGAAATAATGAATGAAATCTGGTTGAGATAGTTTTTCCTAGCAACCATTCTTTCCTACCTCAAAACAGTCTTTCCAGAAAACATTTCTTTTCCTACTTAGTTTAAACTTGAATTTAAATAAAACCATTAAAAATACCAATGCTGTAGTCTCAATTGGATTTCCAACTGAGAATATTAAATCGTGGAGTTTAAACATTCCTAAAGTTATCGTATACAATGCTTATGTAAAATACAAAAATAAATTCATCCTACCTCATGAATTTCCTCTTCGATGCCTCGTGAGATGGCCGGATTTTCCTCTCTCATCTGTGCTTTACTGTTGTTCGCCATGTTACTAGTTTTTGCCTTGCTGTCGTTAGCACCACCAAAACGTGCCTCTTGGGGGCATTATCTCACTACTTTGGGTTGAAAAAACTCAGAAGAAAGAAGGCTAAAATATGGTATCAAGTAACCATATTGACAATGATTAGGCATCCACAAGGATTAGGAAAAAAGAAGAGTATCTAATCTTACTCATAACAACTCAACAATCATAAGTTCTTCCCAACAAATCACAGATAAGGACCACGGCATTTTTCTCACAAGGTGAGATGATCTTGATGATTGTTAGGGTCATTAGAGACAATTGTTGAAGTAGATTATATGTTAAAGGGTTTAAACTCTCATAATCTTTTTCATTGTCTAAGGCCGCATCAGATTATATGTTACGGTTGCATCCCTTAACTTTGCATTTTTTTTTGGCTTTCTAATTCAATTTTGCATGTGTTTGTGTCAAAAAAGATTCAAGGCCACAATAAGGCACGGTATATGTAAGACCATTTTCCCATGCAAACTTGCCCAAAGCACTCCAGTTCCAACTTCCTTTTTGCTTGCATGTTCTCCTAGCCACACATGCATTGGAGGGGAAGCATGCATATCATATCTAACCCCCACCCCACAAGCTTAAAGAAAAGTCAACTGACATTGTTTTATTGAAGAGATCCAACTCCTTGAATATAGAAACATCCCAAATCGATGTCATTCTGATGTCAGAAAACAAAGCCACCCTTTTCCCTTGACATCATATAGAAAATTTGTCAACAAAAGCTTTAAAAGAAGTACTATCATAAAGCACGAAAATACATATTCATCTTTGACATGAATCTTCATCTTGAACATCTCTATTGTATTTTAAAATATTGGGAGCCAAGGAAACAAGGTGAAAGTTCACTATGGCCTACATAAGATTAAGACCGTGAGAAGAATAAAAGTTTCTTTGTGAGAGGAAACAAGAAATTGATGCTAGCTTCTGAAAATATTGGTTCTCACAATTAAATAATATGTTTTTTGAAAAAAATGTAACAATGAACTATATAGATTATAATATATTCCAAACAAGGTGAAGCTTCACTTTGTCATTCTAAAAGAATAGAATGCACAAAATGTCAATCCATATCAAGTTGTGAAATGAAAGGTGAAATAACAAGGGGATGAGAGTCATGAGGGTTGATGAAGTTAAGAGGGGAAGAGAGTCACGAGGGTTCATGAAGTTAAGAGGGCAAGAGATTAATGGGCAGTATGTTAATATCAATGTCTACAATCACATGTCAATATTTTTGTTGTGTTTTAATACATAATTTTCATTATATACAGATGATCAAAAATTTTATATAAATGACAAAGTGTCCCACTGAAACAACAAGATTAAACGTACACATTGGCATTGTAAAACAAAATATAATGAAAATGAAATCAATTTAAAAATAAAAATAAAAGGACCCATTGATAAACTCAAACAAGGTGAGAAGTCACGATGGCCTGCTGAAGGTAAGGGGGAGGGGGAAGATTTATCGAAAGTAGGTCTCAATCAATTGTGCAATTATATTGTTTTGATATAGAATTGTATTGTCTAGATACACACATAATTAGGCCCCTATCACACTGGGCCGCGTGTCCATCGTGAGTTGGATGACCATGATCAACATGCCCTTTCATGAGAAGAGTTCGGATTACAATAGCTAGCACAAATGCTGTCACACTGAGCGCGTGCAAGAAATTAGAAAAGTTGCTACACATCCAATCAAACGACAGGATTAGTGTTGGGATTGAAGTTGGGCGGGCATGGGAGGCCAATACAGTTTGGAAAAAATGTGTCGCTAAGCTAGGCAGCCAACTAAGTTGGGGAAACATGGACAACATCCCAGTGTGACAGGTGACTCCGTCGGCACATCCGTTGATTGGTTGGAAAGAGAATAAACATTGTCTGCATGTCCCAATGTGACACGGGCGTTAGAAACTAGCGGTTCCAAACTAGCCTATCGATGATATGGCCTTTGCCAACGGATTATGGACATGGGAAATGCACTTTCCCTTTGTCCCCAGCCCCCCCACACAAATGCACACACATCTACATAGACATGAAATGGTCAACAAATAGTGAGGTTAAAGTTTGTGTAAATGTGGAAAGAAAAGGGGAGTTTTTTAATGGCCTTCAAAATGAAAAAAATTGAATCATCCTTAAGATGACACTTATTTTCCTTACACTTTTTGCAGACGATTCTCTCCTCTTCTTGAAGGCGTGCCCCCAGGTCATAAGGAAAGCTCTGGAGATTGTACAAATATTCTCAGTAGCTTCAGGGTCCCAGTGTAATGTAGAGAAGTAAAGGCTGATCTCCCTATTGGAAAATGACTCATTTGAACCTTCTCACTGGTTGAGGGAGATTGTCACAAAAGGGAATATCTTCAGACATCTGGGAGCCCCCTTGGTGGTGGACGTAACTCACAAGCAATGATTGAGTGGGTGCTAGAAAAAATCAAAACAAAAATGAGTAGGTGGGAGTATGCTCTTCTCCCATTCCCAAGTCGGATAAAAGTGATAAATGCCTTTATACTTCCTTATATTGCCTTCACTAGCCTGCTTCTCAAGATGGCTAAGTGTCACTAGAAAGAGTTCTTAAAACCAGTTAAAAGGTTTTTATGGAAAAACAACACGAAATCCTCTAGGCCATGGCAATGGGCCCGATGGGAATCAGTTGCTCGGCCGGGGAATGAAGGAGACATGGGAATTTTGAACACTATGGCCCATGCAGAAGCTTGTTGCACCAAATTTGTTGTTTCCTTGGCTAAACAGGATCAAGTTTGGGCTATCATGATCAAAGATATGATAGAAGCAGCTCAACTTGGTTCGAAAGGTGGAAAGTGGAGAGGGGTGGAGGTTCATGACAAGCTGTTAGCCCCGACGTGGACTACCCTAAGATTGGGGGGCAGCTCGGGAGAATTGGTAAGAAAATGCAACAGAGCAGCAGGAGTCTTAAAGTGGGGGGAAAAAACCAAATACTTCAAGAACTCCATTTTGCATTGGTCCCCTTGGCTTTCCAAAGTTGTAGATCCGCCACAAATTCCCTATTGGGTAGAGACATCCAGGAAGCTGAATAATAAGGGTCTGAATCGACTGGGGCACTTCTAGGACAATGACAATAAGAGTTGGAAAACCATTGATCTCCTGGCTACCTAGTTCCAACTGAATAGCTTGGAGGTCTTGCTAGTCCATAAAGTGAGAAAAGATCTTGACAATATAGTGATTCCTATCTATGATTCGAAGTTTTGACTGGAACACCTGGAAATGGCCCGAAAGCAGTGTATTAGGGAAACCCCATACGAAAGACATCTACCATACAATGATGCAAAAGAAGAATTGGTCTAGCCACCTCAACAAGATATGTAAAAAACAATGGTTGGAGGAAAGGTGGGAGCAAGTAATGGAGAACATTTGGAAGCCAAAGGTTCCACAACACATGAAGGTATTTTTATGGAAGGTAATTTGGGGTGCTCTACCGACGGGGGTGAAGATTCAGGAAAGAGGGATTGGGTCAGATCGATGCTTGGGGTGCAAGTTGGCTAGTGAATATCTGGCCCACCTCTTCATGGATTGCCCAACTATCAAAGGCCTCGCAGGGAAAATATGTAAATGGGTCCAAAGAACATGGAAAATTGGTTTTTACAAGACTGATCTATTCCTTGGAGAGAAGAATTCAGGTGGTCCTGCCATCCTTATCAGCACTCAAATCGTTAGGTACTTCTTCTTGCATAATGTATGGCAGACAAGGAACCTCCGTGTGTTTGAAGGAGGTCTTGAGATGGCAAGCTTCGCAAAAATTATACAAGAAAGCAAAGTGCTAATTTGGACGGTCGGGCACAAGCAACACTCGGAGGATTTCTCTAGGACTACTTGTGCCTTGATGTCAGCAGAGGGTATGCCTATGATGGGAGAAAATCTTGGCTATCGGTAATTAAAAGATCTCAGAAGAACATGATAATGGAACTTTTGTATCAAGGATAAGGGGGCAAGTTGGTTGGGATCGCTGCCAATGTAATTATGGTCCCTGGATGATGTCATGGCTCAACACGAGCATGATAAGACATTGTATTCTTTTGGGTTGATTAATATAATTTACTCACAATTGTGAGTTTTGGAAAAAAAGAAAGAAAAAGATGACACTTATTTTTTCCAAACTCTATAAAGAAGTAGTAGAGATTCCTTGTCTGTTACGACGGATCTACTTAAACAAGGTGAAAAGATCACATTGACATTTTAAGATAAAATAAAGTAAAAAAGTAAAATAAAATGAATAAAAAATAAAAATAGAAAACAACAAAATAAAGAGACCCCATTACAAACTAAAAAGTAGATCTAATAAGCATAGATAATAATTAAACAAATTCTTAAGAAAAAGTAGGTTCAATAAGAATAAAAAATAATTTTTTGTTTTCATGAAATGTCCTTTTAGGAGGTCTTAAATGAAAAGATTCTTTTACAAATCAAAATATTAAGTTATTCACATCATGTCCTTTTAGGAGGTCTTAAATCAAAATATTTTTTTACAAATCAAAATATTACATTAACTCACATCATAGGATCAAAATTCTATGAATGTACTACTAATGCTTTGTTCTTTAAGGTTTTCTAAAGCAGTCCAAATAAACAAAGATAAAATAAATTTTTTAATGAAATGGAGCCCATGCTCTTAAATGAAATGATTTTTTCACAAACTAAAATAACAAAAAAAAAGTGGAAAAGGACGAAAAAGACTTTGTGTGACCCAATTTTCAATGGTCCTCTTTAAGGAAAGAGGTACACAAATGTCAACACCTTTCACAAAAACCTAAAAAAATATTAAAAAACAAGCAACTGTATACGTGTCCTCCATCCGATCGACGTAGAGTCCACGGTCCACAATTTGCACCCAAAATCCACCCACCTCACTATGGTCTTCTGCAGACTAATAAAACGACATTTAATTGAGTGTATAAGAAACGATAAGTCTACATGAATTTAAAAAAAAAGATATTTGAATAAAATAGATCTTTATGAGGCCCTTAAATGAAAGCATTCTTACACAAATTAAAATATGAAAAGAAATTTCATTGAGTTAACACTTCACATCAAGATTCAAAGAGGATCAAACTCCTATGAATGCACACCTTAATTTCTTGTTCTTTAAGACCTTTTTGAGAGGAATAATTCACTCACAATTGTGAGTTTTGCTAAAAAAAAAGACCTTTTTGAAAGGAAAAATTAAAGACCCATTTTATATAGTAAATCCAAAAAGACAATCAAGGTAAGCTCCCATCATCATTGAGAACATTGAAAGTATGCGTAGCTCAACTCTCCTCTAAGGCTTCTTTTAGAAAGCCAAAAAAGCCTTTCAAAACATCTTAAGTCCACAAATGTGTTGGAATTAGGGTTGCAGAGAAACACACACAGCTTGGAGAAGACGAAGGAACCTCAAGGCACACAATAGAGAGTGTGTTACTTAGTGTGCAATGAAAAGATTGATAGCCCTAGAGTGATGGGCGTATATACAATGCACGGGGGAAAAAACCTCCTAAAGAGGGAAAAAATGCCTCTGCGGTCCTAGTGTGTTCACACACGTCACTACCACATGTATATGGTAACAAATCCCCCCTGGAGTCATGCGGTGAACGAGAGCTGGCACATGAGTAAAGGGAAGTGCCATGTCCTAAGGACATGACCACTCCACAAAGGGGAGTAAGCCCAAAGTTTTACGGAAAGCTTCGAGCTTCTCACGAGACAATGCCTTTGTGAAAAGATTTGCAAGGTTTTCCTGTGTTGGCACATAAGCCAAACTGATCTCTCCTGCTGAGAGCCTCTCCCTGACATAATGGTAATGCACATCAATGTGATTTGTGTGAGCATGAAAAACTGGGTGGTTCCTTGCAACTTCCAATGCGCACTGACTATCAGTGTAGATAGTGTTGGTAGTGTCCTGTCCAACACCCAAAGCCATACGGCGTCTGAGCCATACACACTCAACCGTAGCTGTGAAGACTGCTTTGTACTCAGCTCACAACTCGAAGTGGCCATAGTAGGTTTCTTCTTGCTCAACCATGATATATATGAACTGCCAAGCATGAAACAAAAACCACTTGTGGACACTCTCGTGTTAAAACAACCAGCCCAATCTGAGTCCGAAAAAGCATGTAAGTCTGGCGGCAATGATCCCCCCTTGGGATAAAACAAGCCAAGATGTAAAGTGCCACTAAGGTAGCGGAAAATCCTCTTGAGAGCATGCCACTGCTTAGACCCTGGGCTATGCATAAATCTGCTGACCTGTGAGACTGCAAATTGAATATCCGGCCTCATGTTGCATACATAAATGAGGCAACCAACAGTTTGGTAAAGAGTGACATCAGCAGGATCACCAGCATCATGTAGACTCAACTTCGAACCTGTTTCCCTGGGAGTGGCAATAGGTTTGCAATCCTCAAGTCCAAACTTACATAGCAATGTTTCTATGTAACTTTTCTGACACAAGGCAATACCACCATCACACTTCTTAAACTGTATGCCCAAATAATGATGCAACAATCCCAAATCTTTCATCTTGAAAGTAGCATTCAAATCAGCCTTAAATTCAGCAATATGTCTCTCATATCATCCAGTAATCAACAAATCATCTACATAAAGAGCCACAATGAGAAGTAAATCACCCTCACGCTTTACATACAATGTTGTTTCTATTGGACTGTTACGAAAGCCTCGTTTGACCAAATGAGTGTCAGCTTTCTCATACCAAGCATGCGGAGATTGCTTCAACCCATACAAAGCCTTCTTACATCTGCACACTTTGTCCTCTTGTCCTTTTATGACAAAACCGTGAGGCTCCGGTACATAAACTTCCTCAAATGTGCCACCATTCAAGAAAGCAGTGACAATGTCTGATTGATGTACATCCCAACCAAAATGAGCTGCCACTGCACATAGAAAATGCACAGTAGTCATATGACAAGTGGGAGCAAAAGTCTCTTCATAATCTATGCCTTTTTGCTGTGCATAACCCTTTGCAACAAGTCGAGCCTTATGGTGTACTATCTCACCATTCGGCTTGCGTTTCAACTTGTAAACCGACTTTGTACCAATGGCCTTTTTACCAGGAGGCAAATCACATAAAGTCCATGTGTCATATTGATTGCATAGCAGCCATCCAATTTTTGATTGCATAGCAGCCATCCAATTTTTTGAATTCTGTGATGCATTAAAAGACAGAGGCTCCTCAACATCATGTAAGCTAAACACATCCAAAGCATAACAATCTGATGCATAAGATGCGTGGCGAGAGCCTGAACGAGTACGACTAGACAAAGGTGCATCCAATTTACTATCATGCAAAGTATGCGCCAACCATTTTGGCATACCTCTAGCCTGCTCATTTTCAACCCTTTCCTCATCAAGTACATCATGTACATCTGCATCAGTAATAGGCTGATCTGTAACATTTTTGGAAACCCCCATAGGCTGTACATTTGCCTCATTGGAACTTACATTCGTATTTCCACCATTAAAGAGGCAACAAAGTGTCATAAATGTCTGGTGAACCTACATTACTGTCTCAAGTACATGACAACAAGGGATGAACATAATCTTCCACAAACACTACATCCCGTGAAACCAGAATTCATTTTGTTTGCGGATGATACAACCTGTAACCTTTGCTTTCAGCACTATAACCAATAGAAATACATTTGACAGCCTTATCATCCAATTTTGTGCGCTGTGTTTGCGGCACCAAAGCATATGCCAAACAACCAAAAACATGCATGTGCTCAATAGAAGGCTTTCTATCATGCCATGCTTCATATGGAGTAATAGACTACAAAGCTTTTGTAGGACACATGTTTAGTACATAAGTGGCACACATGATGGCCTCAAGCCAAAAAGAATGCGGCAAAGCTTGACTTTTGACCATACATCGTGCCATTTCCGTAAGTGACTTGTTTTTCCTCTCAGCAACACCATTTTGCTGAGGTGTATAAGGCACTGTACATTGGTGTTTTATCCCACGACTAGCCAGAAATGCATTGAATTCATGAGACATATACTTCCCCCCTCGATCGGAACGGAGGGTGTCCATAATACATTTTGAGATATTTTTAGCCATAGCCAGAAATCGTTTGAAGCACATAAAAACTTCGGACTTCACTTTAAGCGGAAATACCCATGCATGCCTGGAGTAATCATTAATTAAAGTCATGAAGTACAGGTAATTTCCCAAGGACGGAGTTTGCATGGGCCCACAAACATCACTATGCACAAGCTGCAACCTGCATGTGGCCCTAATTGAACCATCCTTTGGAAACTTCGAACGCTGCATCTTACCCAAAATACAGCCTTCACAAACATGTTTGACAATTGCTTCAAGAGGCGGCAAAGAAGCAATTATATCAGATTTCTACAAATGCAGCAAACTGACAAAATTTAGATGACCAAAACGTGCATGCCAAAGTTTTGCATCTGAAATAGCCCTTGAATCTTCAATTGCATTTGCAAATTTTTGTCCACACTTGTCATACAAAGTGAGCTTATATAGCCCACAACACAAAAGCCAAGATGCAACAATTTCATCACCAAAACTGAGATCATGAACTGTACATCTGTCATCCACAAATTTGACTACAAGTCTGAGTCTAGCAAGTGCAGATACAGACAAAAGATTCTTTTTGATCCCAGGTACATAAAGTGCATCAACAAGTGTGAAAGAACTACCATTAACAGCAGTAAGCACAATCTTTCCAACTCCGTGAACCGAACAAGAGGCATTGCTGGCACAAGTGACTGAATTCCCATGAGGGACAGACTTGAGAGAGGTGAACAATTCACAATGTGAGGTAATGTGCTTTGTAGCACCACTATCAAAATACCACACATGTGAATTTGCAGCAGCTGACAAGCATGCATCATGGATAGCAGGAATGTAAGTGCACTCTGCGCTAAAAGACCATTCTGCATCAACATCAGCATTACAGTCTCCTTTTACAGAAGACTCAACAATGGCTGCATTTGTAGTGGAACCAGCATTTGCAGTGGAACCACCCTCTTTCTTCTTAGCCTCTTTGGCCTTCAACTTAGGACACTGCTTGATCAAGTGATCATTAGCTTTACAATAATGGCAATGCATCATCTTTTTGCCCTTATCACCAGAATTGCCAGACGAAGTGCTGCCAGTAGAAGCATTGGGAACAGAAGTTTTGCCACTCGCAGCAGAACCATAAGAAGTGGCTGCATTGCTGTTACCACCCTTTCTTTGAGAAACAATAAAAGCCTGTTCAATAGCACGTTGTCTAGTCTTGTTTGTTTTGGAAAGTGACTCTTGCAATAGCAATGTGCATAATGCATCAAACTTGACAACTTCTGGATTTACTTGGGTCATAAGTCTCCAAGTACTAGCAAAAGTTTGGTAAGAATATGGTAAGGCATCAAGAATAGTGTGCACAAGGGAACTGTCTGCTGAAATGACTTCACCTGCAGAAATAAGTTGCTCATTGATATCCTTGACACTAGCAAGGAAAGTGTTAACCCTCACTCACATTCTTATCACCTAAGACAAACGCCGTATTATTTATTTGGTAGAGTCGGGTACCCGGCTTGTTGGTCCAATAGGAAAAGGGTAAGAGTGATTTCCGATGAGAGGCGCACTCTAACTGGAACATTCAAGGGATTAGTTGGCTAAGCATGGGCGTCCAAGTGTGAATGGGGGAGCTCATATAAAAGTCAACTAAACCTAAAATTCACTCATTCTCTCATTTGTGCAATTGAAGAGTGCTCTTGCTCCATCTCCATCTTCTTCTTCTTCACCTCTTTGTGTGTGTGTGTGTGTGTGTATGCGAGAGAGAGAGAGAGAGAGAGAGAGAGAGAGAGAGAGAGAGAGAGAGAGAGAGAGAGAGAGAGAGAGAGAGAGAGTGCGATCAAGCATTGTGCGGTGGCACGATGGCGGCGAGATGGTTGAGCGAGGCGTAGCGGTGTCTCCCTCTCCTTCGCGCCGAGGAATCCTCCACGATAGTAAGCGTAGAGCGGTGAGTGACACACCGTTGCCATCTTTGAGCTTACTAGTTTAGGCTTGTTGTTTGCTTGGAGCCATTTGTGGCTCACACATAGTGTATCGGCAAGTTCTTTGCATTGACACGCAACATACGCGCACATTTTCGGCGCCGCTGTTGGGGAATGCCATACACTAAGCTTGAATGGCACTCTGTGCTTCTTTTGTGGTGAAATTTCAATTGTAGGAAAGGTAGGGAAAGAAGGTGTGTGTGTTGAGAAGAAGGATTTTGTGTTGCTACTGTGTATTTCTTTATTAATGAAGTTTTAAAAGGTTACTGTGTTTTCTCTGTGATGATAAGGTCTTAGTATTAAGGTTGTTAGTTCTATGTAATGCAAATTACAGTAATTAGGAAGTAGATCTGTTAGAGCTAATGAAGTGTGTTAGTGTGTAACAGTAGGTGCATTAGTTGTGAGTAGGTAGGTAGAGTGTGTGTGTGCTTGCGCGCAGAACGCGGCAACCTTATCCCACAAAAAAAATTAAAAAAATTTTAAAGGTAGGACCGGGATTGGTATTATCTCCCAGACCCAAGCCCAAGCTCACGCTCAGGCTCAGGCCTCAGTCGCCCTTTAAAATTACGTATTTTAGCTTCACACGTAGCTAAAAATCGACTTTTTTTAGGACCAACGGAGCTTCAGGTGACCAAACATTGTGTTGTAAAGCACACCGCGACCCTTTGAGTGATATGCTCGTTTCGAGCTATCACACACTTTAATAAAAAAAAACGATCATAAAAAACATTAAAAAAAATATATAAAAAAGAAAACGAGTGAAAACGGACGCCTAAAAAAGTAAGTGGTTAACCTTCGAGGTTATTCGCCGACGCTTGTAGGGTGTCAAAGGCACATGCATCTGCGCTCTGGTTGTGTGCTAGAGATGGAGCAATCAGAGAGAATTTCTACTTACGCGAGTTCCTATTATCCACCTACCTTAGGTTCCGGGCCCTCGGCGGGGACCCAAGGTAGTAACCAAGACCCGAACATAGCGGCTAGTGACTCTTCCTCTGACTACGATGTCATGGAGGTTTTCCCAATGCCTAATCCCGATAGCTCAAGCCAAGACATGCATGCCATGGGTCCAAGGTCTGGGCCGAGCGTGCTTAACCACTTGAGGGAAACCTTTAGTAGAGCCACTCGCTCCGAACATGGAGCTAATTATGTGAATGAGGGGGGTGGGGAAGTAAATTCTCCATTCATGAACAACGTAGACCCTATGCCCTTAGATAATGTGCACGTGAATACTCCGTTCACTGCACCCTCTGACTCTTCAGAGCTATTTCCCTTCGAGGTTATATTACCTGATGGTAGAAGCCTTGCCGAAGTGCAAGAGGTTGAGCATTTTATCCTTGCAGCAAGGGAAAAGGAAATCGAGAGCTTACGCAAGGCGGAGCAACGAAGAGAGTTGAAAGCAAAAGCCCCTATGTCAATATCCTTGCTAGGAGAGCAATCGAGTGCTCCTGACTTAGCAACCGCAAAGGGCCAACCCCTAGACAGCCACATTGCATCTAGTTCAAAGGACACCCCTATCACCTCAATCCTAGATGGAACGTTCTTAATTGAGAACTGGGAGTACGAACTACAAACGGGAACTCTACCGACCTATACACAGGTCACACCTATCACATGGGTTGGTTAGATGTCCTATAATCCACAATGTGTGCTATTAGTGTGGAGTATCAACAACAAAGAGTTTGTGAGGTCATCCATAGAGTCATTGAGCTAGAGAGACAGAACAAGGGGATCAACATGCCTTCAACGGGTCTCATGAGATTCTTGGATACAAGAAAGGCTAAACAACTGGCCTTATTGCAAATGGATACTCCCTCGGTAAGTCCAATGGATCCTCCATATGTTGTTTTTCCAGGGGTCTCAGAGCAATCTGAGCCCGCAAGTGATAGATTTACCTTTCCAAGTCTAGCTCATCTTTCCCTTGATGACACCACGGCTACCATGCCTACCCCAATGATGGGCATGCCGAGAAACACACCATGGACCTCATTTTTTAGTAAAGCACCACTACATGGTAGCTCAATGCCTGCAACAGTACCTACAAGTGTGTACCGATCGTATGCACCTATGGGTCATCCCACTCATGTAGTCCCTACCCCTCCCATTGTTTCAACTACTTATGCTCCACAACCACAACACCCAAGTTCTTACTTACATGGGACTATACCGGCTAGCATTAGCATGTCACATCTGACGTCTGCTATGCCTAGGGCCACACATATGAACTTTGGGCCACCACATGGCACAACATCATACCCAACGTGAAACCCAAGGGCTTCCTACGCACCAAGCCCAATGCCAATACCTACAACACCTCCACCCATGGTGTCTGCTCACTTAGGTGACTTGACAACATTTGCTCAAGCTATCAGTCAATCTATTGCTGAGAATATGCGTAACACGCCTGATAGAGAACCTAGAAGTAAGGTAGTACAAATAGCCAAGCTCACACAAAAATTTAGTGGAGACGGGAATATGAGAAAGAATATCAAAGTGTTTGAAAAAATATGCGATTCTCTAGGAGAACACAATGACCTGCATAAGAGAAATGCTTTAAGCCTAACCTTAAGTGGAAAGGCTGGAATTGGTATAGAACCCTAAGGGTGGAAGAAAAAACGATTTACCCTACTCTTAGGAGATTGTTCTTGAAAGAATACATACGAGAGGGGGTGCTTTGGGGTGTAGCCTCTCCGCTCCAGAAAGCCCAATGAGAGGAAGGAGAGTCGGTGAGAGACTTTATAAGTCGCTTGAAGAATTTGAATTCTCGTTGTAATCCAAATGAGAAATTCAATAATAATCAATTTCTTGATAGACTCATTAGAGGATTACGACCTGAGGATATCTACAATGGCCTAGTCATTAGAGGTATCACCACTTGGGAAGCAGTCACCACCAATGCGATCCAATTGGAGGATAATTTAATGATTCAAGGAGAAAGAGTGTCTGTTGAGCCTAAATCTATTAGCTCGCAAGCATCAGGGAATCAGTCAATGACCCTAAAGCCTATTGCTAAGGAGCCAAAGATATCTGAGATGACTTTAGCAGATCTCACCAAGGCTATTCAAGAGAGTCTTAGAGACAATTGTGCTCCGCAAAACAATCATATGTATCCAAGAAGGGAGCAACAATGGTGCTTAGTATGCTATGGACCGCATAGTACCAGTGAATTCTCTACTTTTAGAGTAAATTCAATGGGAACTGCAATGCTTGTGGGAGGTATGGTCATCAAGCTAAGGATTGCATAGTATTTAAGCGTGCGATGGCCAATAGACCAACCTTAGCATGGACAAACACACCTCGAGTGCCTGCATTGATTCCGGCCCCACCTCTTGAACAAACAGCACAACACATGGTCCCTAGGGCCCAAAATGTTGTTCAAACAACACCCTTACCACCTCGAGTGCTAGGACCGCAACCACCACATCAAAGAATCACTTCGTGAATCAAGTGGGTTGTGAGTCATCTATTGCTTGTTTGGAAGGCTGTGCTTGAAGAAAGTCCACAATACTACATGGAGGACTCTTGGGGACAAGTCAAACCTGTATATCAAGTAGTTTCTCTTGCTGCAAGAGGCCAGAATATCAATTACATTGCTAAGAGACCACCTCTTCAATGCTATGAGTGTGGAGGTCCACATCGTGTAGCCGAGTGTCCTATTAGGCTACAAAAGAACGCCACACTAATGCAAACCAATCAAGCAAGCATGTCTACAATGCCGATTCTCATGTGTAATCGATGTGGCATAGATCATTTGATTGCCCAATGTCCAAATAATCCAAATGCACTGAAGATCACGCATTAAACTTGATTGAAGTTACCAAGGATCCATCACAAAGTACACCTGTGGTACCAGTAAACGTACTCGCACGATTGATGCTCCAAAAACTAAAATATATTCTTGAGGTGTTCCCTACGCAACAACAACCTCACCAAGTCCATAGACCCTTAGCTATACATAGTGTCATCCAAGAAGAAAGTGACTTAAAGTCATGGGAAAGTGGGCGTACTCACTTCTTGATGGAAAGAATGTTTACAGAGGGACTACCCGATCCTATCAAAGAAATGGAGATCCCATCTTCCCCACGTCAAGGAACTAAAGTCCAAAAGGTGTCGTTAAACATTGCCAAATTGATGGATTTCATGTCTTCAGAAGTTAGAACCACCATCATGTCCAAACTATATAAAGACCCTGAGCTAGTCTCAGCTCTTTGAGCCTTCCTCAATGGAAAAATAAAATTTGGGCTACCACAATTTGCACAGATGGATGGAGCTGGGGAGATGCCAATAGAGGAGGAACACTTAGATCCACAACCCAACCTAGATGAGAACCTTGTTATAGAAATACCTGTTAACAAGTTGGGAGAATACCTTGAGGGTGATGAATCCAATGCGACCATACCAATCACTACTAAGGGATTAACTGTGAAGGGAATCCTTGATGGTGGTGCTGGGGTTAGCATTGTGACTAAAAATTGATGGGAAACTATGGGAAGACCTCACCTTGCGATCACAACCATAGCAGTGAAGATGTCCAATGGGTCTATTGTTAAACCTATTGGGATGCTAGAAGATCTCAAGATCAAGGTCTTTGGACATAAAATAAGGATTACCTTCATTGTTATGGATTTCTCCAAACACACTATGGAATCGGAGACGATCTTAGGACGTCCTTTCATGAGGGAAGCAAATATGGTGCATGAATGGTCTAAAAACCATGTCTACTTGGAGTTTCAAGATTCTGTCATTCGAGTGGATCTTGTGACTGGTCAAGCACATCCTCTAGGAAACAGGTTTATAATTGATCATAGATCTGACACAACAGTTCACTCGGCCCCATTGTAGTATTGTTACATGTGTAAAGCGGACACTGGTGTTGGGGAAGATTCTTGTTATATGGATGTACTACCTAGGATGACTGAGTTAGACAATGTGGATTGGGTTCACCTAGCAGTAACCATAGACACTTGGGGAAACAGGGGGACGACCTGGGTAACACCTGAGGGGGATGAAATGCCACCACTCGTACCCTTAAATATGCTAAAAGCAATGCATATAGCTTCTGACAAGACTCATCCTAATATAACGAAGAAAACATACAAGTGGGTCCCTAAAGCTTATTTAGCGACCATAGCTAGTGCTGAAAAATCGAAGCCTTGTAAGAAACGTTCCACTCACTCCAAGAAATGTAAGGAAATGTGGCGTTGGATTCCTAAACGACTATTGGAAGCCCAAGGCTACTATCAAGGAAATGATCAAATTTGGGTGCCAAAACGTAGATTGTATTCTTACCTGTCACCTGACCCATGTGAGCCCAATCTTGTAGCTCCAAAACGAATTAACGATCACGGAAAGAAAAAAATCACAGAATGTTACACACCCGCTCCCGAGCTAGTTTGGGTACCGAAGAAAGAACAATTTGTTCCACCTAGCTCAGGAAGGGGAGAGTCCCATGAAGCTTCTAGCTCCTCATGTAATGCATCCATAGAGCTAAAAGAGTGTTCAAGAATCACCTGATGAACCACTTAAAGTTCGATCATGGGACAATACCTTACCACCCTTGCAACTCGATGAGGCACCTAAGGTAATAGAAAACTATTGGCAAAAATCCTCACCTATTACCAAATGGAACAATTGGTTTCAAAGGAAGACGAGCACATTTCAAACAGTATGACCTACCCAAGGAAGGGGGGAGTGTTTGCTGAAATCCATCATTCACTTGCTTCCCTCTCAACCTTCCTCCTCGACCTCTTAATCTCCAATCTTAGGGAATGTATATATAAAGCCTTATACTCACAAAAACCAAAAATAATAAAGAGCAAGAGCAATTAGCAAACGAGTGTGCACAATAAAAGTCAAAACAATAAAATTCAAAACATTGATCCAGACCTACACATTCACATCCGGTACACTGAAACAGAAACCTATGTCATAAAACACCTTTGATCCCCATCACTTGAGTGGTAGAGGGTAGGTAGGATTAGTACGATAGAAGGGTTTATGTTTTAGAGTTTAGTGATTAGCAAAGTTCTTTTTTCCCACTAATGTACCTCCTAGAGGTATTCTTTGTGTTTCCTAGTGTGTACAGGAACGTGTTGCTGTTGTTAGGATTTGGACCTTCATGGAATCTTCCTCTCGTTCACACTTCAAATCAAGCACGACCATCAACACAAACAGGTGTTTCTTGTCCATTAGCATTTCCCCTTATCTTTTTGCATCCATGTTTGTCTGCTTTAATTTTGATTGGTAGCATAATATTCAGTGCCTTTGCTTAGTATCAAACATTAAATTCAATGTAATTTTTTGTCATAATCACTTGTCTAGGTTTAAAAATCAAGCAATCTGACTAAGCTAGTTTGACCAAGTTAGGTGTTAGAGATCTTCTCTTAATACCATGGGGAATGCCTTCCTAATTTCAATGCTTACTTAGGTTCTTAATCCGATTGAGGCAGCATTGTGTGAAATGTACTAGGGCTTTCTAGTGGGCTTAGTCCCTATTGACCTTTAGCTTAAGTATTATAAAGGGACTTTACTAGTGTGATGAGCCTGGGGAGGGTAACAATGTTATATGACCCCCCAAAGTTACAAAATGAAAATGCTGAAAACGTACAAAAATAAATAAAATAAATCAAAGTGCCACAATGTAAAATCTTATGCTGGAAGAGAAATCTTAGCTTGATTTGGTACTTCACTCACATGTATCGCCTATGGTACTAGAGCCCTAGAGGTTCCCAGTGTGGGCGCTTTTCCTTGAAAAGCAAAAAACCCAAGGCATACAAAATAAGCATACGCATCAAAATTGAATCACTGTGAAAAGACTTGGGGGGGTCAAAGAAAACGTAATCAGTCAGGCGATGATTTCATGAGAAATTCCTTTTATCGTAGCTTAACTAGAACGTCTTCTAGGTATAGCCTCTAGTCAGCCAATTGGACATGAAATACATGATTAAACAAATTAATTAACCAGAGAAAATTGAGAAGCTTGCCCATGGTATTAATAATCGATCTTTAGTGCCTTTCGACTGTTAAATTAGCAACCCCAAACTTGTTTAGTTTTTTACCTTCCCAACTTTTTATGCGTTTGATTATATTGCAATTTAATGTTTATTGTTGACAAATGGTTTAAAATTTTGCTACCAATCAAATTGTCTGCCTACAAGTGCATATGCTTTTGAATTGCATATGAGAATGCAATTACTATGCCAATGTTGTTTGATTTTGTAGTGACTGAAGAAGGCTAAGGACATTCATCTCAAATGCTCTTCCACCTTGATGAACGAGCTTCAACTCAATAGCTTCCGAGTATGGAATCTACATCAGGAAGGGGGGCATGTTAACCCTCACGCACATTCCTATCACCTAAGACGGACGCCGTATTATTTATTTGGTAGAGTCGGGCACCGGGCTTGTCGGTCCAATAGGAAAAGGGTAAGAGTGATCGTCGATGAGAGGCGCATTGTAACTGGAACATTCAAGGGATTAGTTGGCTAAGCATGGGAGGCCAAGTGTCAATGGGGCAAGCTCATATAAAAGTCAACTAAACCTAAAATTCACTCATTCTCTCATTTGTGCAATTGAAGAGTGCTCTTGCTCCATCTCCATCTTCTTCTTCTTCACCTCTTTGTGTGTGTGTGTGTGTGTGTGTGTGTGTGTGTGTGTGCGCGCGCGCGAGAGAGAGAGAGAGAGAGAGAGAGAGAGAGAGAGAGAGAGAGAGAGAGAGAGAGAGAGAGAGAGAGAGAGAGAGAGAGAGAGCATTGCGATAGCGGAAGGATGGCGGCGAAGCGGTTGAGCGCAGCGCGGTGGTGGCTCCTTCTTCTTCGTGGCGAGGAATCCTCCACGACAGCAAATGTAGAGCGGTGAGTGACACACCATCACCATCTTTGAGCTTACTAGTTTAGGCTTTTTGTGCGCTTGAACTCGCCATTTGTGGCTCGCACATAGTGTATAGGAAAGTTCCTTGCATTGACACATGCGATATACATGCACAAAAAGTGTCCATATCATCTTCCTCATGCATAATCTTCGACTCCAGCTCTTTACGCAGCAAAGCAATTTTAGCCTCATTACGACTTGCATAAAGACTAGCCAAAATATCCAAGCCTGTTTTGCAGTCTTTGCTGAACGAATGTGAGGAACAATGGTGCACTTCACATACAACACAATCAATGCACGAGCCTGCGAATCCTTTATATTCCAACGAGATTGTTCTGTCGTAGGCAAAACAACTCTAATAGCAACAATCCTTGCAACAAGACCTGCAACATGCTCAACATAGCCTACATCCTCAGAACCAGGAAGTACATCAATGCCCTGCATAATATTCCAGACGCCCTTTGACACAAGAACGTGTTGCATCATATAAGCCCACATAGGATAATTGTCCCCATCCAACCTGTCCTCAATAGTAAACATCTTGAAGACATATGTGTTGTTGTCAGCCATGGTAAATGCTGCACCTGATGTGAAAAATGCCCAAAAATAGGAGAAATGGAGCGGGAACAAAATGTGCTAAATTGGCACTGACAGAAATTCTGCACAAAACGACAAAATTGCATGTTCAGACCTGCCTGTAGTGGAAACGGAGGCCGAAATGAGCCCAAATCAAAAATCTGAGCAGATTGAGATCTACAAGCTTAGTCGGAAATATTTGTCGACCTGCAAACCCTCGCCAAACTTCACTATAATTGGAGAAAGTGAGCAGACGTTGGTGCGCCCAAGCCGTGTCGACCCGAGAAAGTGTTAGGACCCAGGTGCATGGCAGCAGACAGATTGATGATAGCGTACTTGGACAACTATTAGATGCAGTTTTAAGCAAGCACAACAGTGGTATGCATGCCAAGTGCGGCCCTTTGCAGGTCAAGTATTGTTTTTTTGAGCTTTGCTAGTAGTCGGAAGCAGCTATGGTATGTATGCCAAAATGGATGGTCAAGATCAGCAGGTGTAAAGCTTGTTATGTGCTAGAGGGAAGGTGTTTATCTGTTCCTCGATTGGATTTCGAAGGAGAGAGTGGCTCAAAGGTCGTGGGATCATTTTTTTTTTTGGCAAGACTCTCTCTCGAAGGTACCATTATTACACGGCTTATTTTTTATCGTTGGGGGTGGATTCTTTGGAGCTTGCAGCAGTGAAGCTTTTATGTATGCAGTGGCGGGCGAAGCTCGACACGATCGCGTCCAAGTCTTAGCATGGGAGAGTGACCCAAGTCGCAAAAAAGTGAGCCAAAAAAAAAGAAGAAAAAAAACCTTTTTTGAAAGTTGGTCGCCATGCTTAATTAAGGGAGCAACGCCGATTGGAGAAGGGAAGAGGTGCCGCTATCAACAGGTGCTGCCTCATGCGCTATCAACAGGTGTTGGGGCCATGCCAAGGGAGTGGCCAAATTGGGAGATGAAGCTAGGGACGGGCTACATGCCGGAAAAAGGATTGCATGACAAGGGGGGCAGCCCGTTTACGGGGAGAAGAGGACGGGCCTTCAAGGGCGCTGCAGGAGGGCCTCTGGCATGGGGTGCTAGGAGGTGAAGTGTTGCTTTGTGCTGCATGGGGGGGTCCGTCAGTGTTCCGAAGACCAAGGAGCTTGCTACAGTTGATGGTCGCTGGTGATGAGAGGTGTCGTAAGCTGTTGCAGAAGCAAAGGAGGCCGCCATATCAAAAGGGAGTGCCAATTGCTCAAGAGGGGAGGCCGAGAGCCGCATGAGGAGCTCCAAGTAGCACTGCACAAGCAGAGTGGGGTGTGCTATCTGTAAAGAGGGACTGGCTGAGTGCAACAAAGGGGGTTGGCAGTGCTGTATGCATGGAAAAGATGCCGTGAGCTGCAGATGTTGGGATAAGAGCTCCATTGGGGGCATTGCATGCAGAGGGGTGCTGCCTTGAGGTGAGCAAGGCCGTGAGCAATCACAAGTAGAGCAAGTGTGACAGATTAGAGGCCAGGGCTCGAGAGACTTGTGCGACTTTGGTAATGCAGGGAGAAAGAGCAAGGCCAATACTAGGACTGGTCGTGTGCAGGGCTGAAAAGTGTAGAGGGCGCCCCGTCAAGGTGAGCAGGCTCGGGGAACTATTGGTGTAAAGTGGCGAAACAAGGGAAGGAGTAGAGGAAAGGGGCCAAGAGCTGTAGTCGGGAGGAGACAAAACATTGAGCTGATGTGCTTATGCAGGGCCCCCAAAGAGGGGAATTTGTATGCTAAAAGCACTGCCAGAGGAGGGCCCGACGGTAACTGAGCAGGGAATGCCAAAGAACTTACTATGAAGTAGAGCAGGTGTGCAGGAGTAAGGCTTGTGCTCCACCATCATCAACGGCAAAAAAGCATCATTCTAGACCTCTCTAAAGCATAGCCAATTGCATCGATATTGGCATAACTTCTATATCTCGATGTTTAAGTGGATGTTTTTCCTTCTCTCTTTCTCTCGTGTTTTATGGTATATCGAGTGTGTGAGTATGTTCAAAGTGAAAAAAGTGTGTGCAAAATAGATGTCGGATTAAAATCAGAGGGGATGCTCTTTTGTATGCTTGTGGCGGTATCTTGAGCATGATAGCTAGCGGGAAAGTTTGAGTCTGTCGATGATCTTGGGTGTCCGAGAGTATCGAGTCTATTTATATGTGAGTGTGTGGTGCTATCAAGGATCAGAGGTCGAGATAATTTATTGTATGATTTGCGACCGAGTGTATACAGTTAGGGATGGTTGGCAACGGGCTTGGACATTGATCGTTTGCAGATCGGGAGTCTAGGTGTGTGTTTACTATGGGATAGGGGTGCTGTGAAATCACTAGGCTATAGAGAGGCATTCATAGTGTGTGCTGGGTGTTTTCCCATTTCCCCCTTTCCATCTTGTGGTGCCCCCACTGAGGACCCACTGATTGCTTCCTAACAAGGTGTTCATGAGTCAAGATGAAGCACGAATTTGGTCCAGTGTTCAAAGGAGATGAAGATGCTGACAGTTGGATAACCGATTTTGAGCTATTTATGCTGACAGTATTGTAGATGTCAGGTGATGAAGCAAAGCTCCAGACTCTACCCTTGGTGCTGCGAGGTAAAGCAAAAGTTTGGTTCGATGGCTTAGAAGATCTGCACAAGCAGAACTGGATCGGATTTCGAGAGCACTTTCTACAAAGGTATCGAAAGGTGGTGTCAGCTTCGGAAGCAGATGCAAAGATCAAAGGTTTGCAGTAGGACGTAAGTGAAAATTTTGATGCTTTTGTTGATAAATTTGAAGCTTATTGGGGGGATTTTGCGGCTGCTACCCAAGTAACAAATGCGGGATATTTTAAGCGGGAAAGGTTTCTATCTTGCTTGCATCCCTATGTTCATGAGAGAGTGGATTATGAAAATCCACGGACCTTTGATGAAGCTGTCCAAGTTGCCAGAGTAAAGAGTCAAAAGACGAAGAAGAAGATGGAGGCAGGATTGCTACAGTCTACCATCATGGCAGCCAATGGACCTAGGCCCAAACAGATTGATGAGCATCAAGAGGTAAAAGCTCCTTTTTTTATTGATATGAATGTGATCAAATCACGTGAAGCTGATGCCAGGCCAGAAGAGGTAGAACAAGTACCAATAAGGGCTCAAAAGGTGCAGAGAGGCATATTCAGAGTGCCACTCAGTTTGATTCCTCAAGAGGACGAGGTGATAAAAGTTCTTAAAGAAGAGGTGTCGGTTCTAGAGCCAGCAACGAGGTTGACAGCAAAGGTGCAAGAACCGACAAGATCAAAAGAGGAGTCCGACAGTTCTCATAGCTCCGGCAGCAGTTTGGACACAGATAGCATGTGGGAGAGAGAATCCATCTCTTCTAGGTATGAAAGTTATGATGTTTTTCATGTAGATGAAGTGGAGAAAGATGTATACATGTTGCCTATCAGCCAGCTGAAGGTCGAGGAGAAGCATAGTGTAGGTGTGGAAATGCCTTGTGCGAACAGGTCAGTTTAGCAGCCCTATCAAATGTCTTGTGATGGTGAGTCCCTATTGGAAGAAGAAATGTGTTTTGATTGTGCATCCAGTTTGATTGAAGAGCAGGTTTCTGAGGATGACTTGCAAGAGCTAAGTCGCAAAAAAGCGAGCAAAAAAGAAGAAGGAAAAAAACCTTTTTTGAAAGTTGGTCGCCATGCAGAGCCGATTGGAGAGGGGAAGAGGTGGCGCTATCAACAAGTGTTGCCTCATGCGCTATCAACAGGTGTTGGGGCCATGCCAAGGGAGTGACCAAACTGAGAGATGAAGCTAGGGACGGGCTAGATGCCGAAAAAAGGATTGCATGACAGGGGGGGCAGCCCGTTACGGGGAGAAGAGGACGCGCCTTCAAGGGCGCTACAGGAGGGCCTCTGGCATGGGGTGCTAGGAGGTGAAGTGTTGCTTTGTGATGCATGGGGGGTTCCGTCAGCGCTTCGAAGACCAAGGAACTTGCTACAGTTGATGGCCGCTAGTGATGAGAAGTGTCGTAAGCTGCTGCAGAAGCAAAGGAGGCCGCCATATCAAAAGAAAGTGCCAATTGCTCAAGAGGGAAGACCGAGAGCCACATGAGGAGGTCCAAGTAGCACTGCACAAGCAGAGTGGGGTGCGTTATCTGTAAAGAGGGACTGGCTGAGTGCAACAAAGGGGGTTGGCAGTGCTACATGCTGGGAAAAGATGCCGTGAGCTACAGATGTTGGGATAGGAGCTCCATTGGGGACATTACATGGAGAGGGTGCTGCCTTGAGGTGAGCAAGGCCGTGAGCAGTCACAAGCAGAGCAAGGGCGACATATTAGAGGTCAGGGCTCCAGAGACTTGTGCGACTTTGGTAACACAGGGAGAAAGAGCAAGGCCAATTACTAGGACTGGTCGTGTGCAGGGCTGAAAAGTGTAGAGGGCGCCTCGTCAAGGTGAGCAGGCTCGGGGAACTATTGGTGTGAAGGGGCGAAACAAGGGAAGGAGTAGAGGAAAGGGGCCAAGAGCTGCAGTCGGGAGGAGTCAAAACATTGAGCTGATGTGCTTATGCAGGCCCCCCAAAGAGGGGAATTTGTATGCTAAAAGCACTGCCACAAGAGGGCCCGACGATAACTGAGCAGGGAAAGCCAAATAACTTACTATGAAGTAGAGCAGATGTGCAGGAGTAAGGCTTGTGCTCCACCATCATCAACGGCAAAAAAGCATCATTCTAGACCTCTCTAAAGCATAGCCAATTGCATCGATCTTGGCATAGCAGGGGGTGTTTATTTGGGGGGGGTGGGGTGGGGGGGGGGCGGGGGGTTTCAAAGTTGCACTAGCTCTTGCATTATAGGACGTCAATTCTCTATTCGAGTCCAAGATAGATAGTAACCTCTAACAAAAATCATTAATTAGACTTGAGTTATTTTGTCACTAAATGATGCCAAAGTTTAGTAGAGTATTTTTATCTTTCACTATAGATATTGTGAGGACGTCCCTTTGTTCTTTCTTCATTGAATTTACATGCCTCTTGCTATCTACACATTGTAATGCATGGACGATTTGAAGCTATTTTAATATAGAACATAAAATACATGTGGTATTAACATTGTAGTAACTGTAGTAAGAATGACTAAAGAGCCATTCAACTTCTATACTATATATAATGGACCTTAAAAATTTACCTAGGCAATTCACAGTTACACATTGGTTGATTTAAAAGAAACCCTTACAAAACTTCTAATTTAAATGAAAAAGTGAAAGAAGATTTAAAATGCTAAAGGGAAGGATCACATTGTAAACAAGTAAAAGGGTCATGGTGGCTTGCTAAGAAAATAAGAAAGTTTTAAAGTCATTAAGATTGAGTTTAGTTGGAATCGATCTTCTGGAAAGGATTGCCTCATCTTAGCCTTGAGTTGGTTGAAAATTGAAACTAGCCAATTGAAAACCATGGTAAAGGGAAGAAAAATGATGAAATATGTGAGAAATTAATTGAAAAATCTTACAAAGTTATGCTAGTATTTTGGTTCGCTTCTTTGTAATGATGAGAAAATTTGGCAGATGGCCGCTTAATAAAAGAGACTTTATTGAATATTGATTAAAATTTAATTTATAGAATGCAAGAAAAATTAAGCCACATGAGGTTGTGAAATGAAATGTGAAATAAAAAGAACTCATCAATGTGTGTATATGTGTGTGTATCTATAGAATTTACTAGAATTATCCAAGGAGAAGCATTGAAAGTATGCCTAACCCAATTTGTGTATCTTTCTATTTAAATTAAAGAGGGCCATTGAATATTTGGTTACACACAATCTTTCTTGTACTCTTCCACCTTTTCTTTTCTTCATTTGCTACCTTCACTAAGGACATCCTAAGTAGCCCAAAAATTAGGGGCTATCAAATAGCTATTTTCAAAGACCTTCCAAAGGTCTTTGAGATCCTTTGGTTATTTTATAAACAAGGTGAAGAGGCACGAAGGCCTGCTAAGTTAAAGGGGGAATGAGAATTTTTGGAAAGTAAGTTTAAATGAGTGCCTACAGTCACATGAAATTTTTACTGTGTTTTAAAATAAAATTATATTATCTATTAAAAATATAGAATCGTAAATAGTTTATATATTAAAAAAGATCCCACTTAAATAATAAAGTGAAAGATGTATATTGCACAATATCATTTGAAAACAAAATAAATTCAAAAATAAAAATAAAAATATGTATTATATTATTCATTATACATACACAAGTTATGTTCACAAGAGTCGACAGCAAAAACCTCGAACTCTTCCTTCCACCTCTCTCTTCTTTCACAAGGGATGGAGGTAGTTCTATAAAATCTATTCTGTACGATTTTGACGTCCAATGAGCTGTAGTGTAGTGGTAGTGCTGTCTAGTACATAGCTGTGCTAGATTCAATTCAATCACATCGATCCACATTTTGTGCTGAAAAGAGGACAATAGAAGTATTCTTTCGAGGGGGGAAGGGGTGCTTAATTTTTTGTGAGTTCAAAGAAGTGTAATCTCCTTTTGTGCCAATGGACAACCATTCCTTTTTGAATGTCTTCCATCGGCTCTTGTGAACCCAACCATAATCTCGAATGGTTTATATATTAGAAAAGGCTTCACTTAAATACTAAGGTAAAAGGTGCACATTACACATTATTCCATAAAAACAAAATAAAATGAAAAAGAAATAAAATAGCAGTAATAAACTAAAAAACATACTAAAAACTAAAACAAAAGAATATACTAATGCTTTCATTAAAAAAGATAGACTTAATAAGCTTAGAGAATAATAAATCAATTTAATAATCTAATAAAATGAATCTTTGTGTATTCTTTAAATAAAAGGGCTCTTCGGAAGTGAAAGTATATAAAAAAAATTTATTGAAAAAATAATTCACATGATGGATCAAACTCTTATGAATACTCTTTAATCCTTTGTTTTAAAAAACACTACGGTAAAACCCCCAGTTTAAGAAACTTTAAGCCAATGTCGGGTGTATTTTTTGATTGTTGCAGAGTTTTGACTTCTCTCTAGTACGGAACGTAGATGGCGTTAAGGTCGAGCTATAGCAAAAATTTGAGGAGCTATCACATCTCTGGCAATGCATACGATAGTGAAAAAAGTTTCCCTTTGTTTAAAATAGGCCTTCCAACAACAAGATTGATAAGGGTGATATCACGGACAAGAGCGTTGTCGTGCAGCTCCGCTGCCATGAAGAGAAAAAGAGCAGAGAAATTCAAGATAAGCTTCTTTCAAATCTACACCTTTAGTGAGAAATGATTAGGGCTTGTAAACAGGCCAAGCTTAATGATTAATGTATACTAGATGCGGCTTAAAAGGGCCAATTGATGCCTTAATGATGCTAAAAAAGACTATGCTTGAAGTGAGCACAGATGGGAGATTATGATATAAAACTACAGCGCTTGAAGTGCTCTACCGGCCTGTTTTTACGGCTCGTCGATTGGAGCTACGGTGAAGAAGTTATGGCATATTGAAGTTTGAGTCGATTGCAGATCCGTACCGGATTAGGCACTACAGCTGAGGTGACAGAAATAAAATGAATGCGCGGGCCTGAAGTGCTCACTTTGTGGAGCGCGTCGGTTCTTTCAGATCAGTGATCGGAGTTTTGGTTGCCAAGATATCACCAGTTTAAGTTTCCTCAGGGGTCGGTTCCGTGCTAGGTCGATCGCCTCGGTCGAAGCGCCATTTGGAAATTTACAGCCTTAGCAGAGTTTGTATGCCTTGTATGTAGCTTGAGAAGTCTACAGGAACTTACGGCTCGTCTGATAGAGTCAAGGTTGGTGAGATAATACGGCTTGAGGCCGGTGTCAGTTGCGGGCACTGTCGAGCTGGATGAATTTTTAGCACTATTCAAGACTTTTATGGGCATCAAAATTCATGATGATATTGTTAGTCAAGGACTCTTAGAGAAAGAATTTGTGCTTAGAAATGCATTGGCCGATATGAATACTGATTTTGGTGTCCTTTCGGAGGCACATAAAGCTATCGATGCGCTTTCACTCAAAAGATTTGGAGGATGCCAAACGTGGCAGTGTGAAGGCAGTGGAGCGAGGAAGAGCATGCTCAAGTTGGTGCCCTTTGAGGGCCACCCACCCAAGGAGACTATGGTGCAATAGCAATGGCCGCCCATTTGAAGAAAATAAGGAGGGCTTTAGTGTGAAGGGGGAAGAAAGAAAAGGAGGTGATGGCGTGGAAACTACGAGCAGGCAGCGCATGGACGAGATTTTTGTTCAGTTGCGAGTGCGGCGATCCTCGGATAGTGACATGCATGAAGGAAAAAACTCTCAGCACGGCGGCGCGACGCTATTTGGCACTGCTTTTGGCATATTTCCCTCTGGTCTGAGGCTCCGCTTACCAGGTCATAGATCCGGTTCATGCCACGTCTGTGGTGCCGGCACTACTAAGGGGAGGTTATATTTTTAACAAGTGAGGAGGAAACGAGGGCAAGGCTATGAAGGAGGAGCAGGAACGAGGGCATGAAAAGGGGATTGCAAGGACGTGAAGCTTGGGGAAGTGAGGGCTCAGAGCAAGAAAAGCTCCCTCTCTCTCACTTTCGTCCTCGAGGCAAGCAAGGCTTTCTCTTCCTCTCTCTCTCTCTCTCTCGCTCGTTCTCATCCTTGAAGCAAGCAAGAACGAGGAGAGGCTTAAGCAAGAAGGTAGAGAAGGAGAGAGCAACCAAAGCACGTCTCTCTCTCTCTCGGCTTAAGCAAGAACGAAGCCTCTCTCTCTCTCCATCATATACTCGAGAAGTGAAGTTCTTACTCTCTCTCGCTCTCTTTCTCTCTCTCGGCCCTTGATAAGAAAAGGGAGATGGACAAGGGCATCAAGCAAGGAGGATAGCAACGAGAAGGGCAAGCAAAAATAGGGAAGGAGATTGAAGATTTTCCGAAGAAACCCAGGCGGGAAACTTAAAGTAAGCAAAAACAAGCTTGAGAAGGAGAACTCATTCGAAGCAGAAGAAGCACAGGAGGAGCCTCGTGGAGGCAACCAAGAAAGGGATAAAGTTTCAGCTAGCAATTGAACAGCAAAAAGAAGTTAAAATCTGTGAGTGGCAATGAAGGTAGTGGAAAGCATAAGGAGTAGGAAGGTACGGAATAATTGGCAAAATTGAAGAATGCTAAATCTAAGGGAACTCAAAGCAGATGAAGCGACATGAGGGAATTTCCATCACCGTCATCCGTTAGAGATTAAATTAGCATTTTGTTAAGTCCGGTGTCGTTAACGGCCCAGCTAATCCTGTTAAATGGGAGGTTAAACTCCTAGTTAGCAGATGATCCAAGTGACGGCACTGTTAACAGCCCGCTTTGGCTAAGAACTAAGTTGTACGCAAAGCATTAATCAATTAATTGATGATTACGGTGATTACCAGAGTTAGTAGCATCAGTTGTTCTTGTTCTCCTTCTTTCACACCTCTCACAGCCAGAGGCTCGGCGCCTACCCGGCTCACGTAGCAAATACATATCCCCCGATATCTTTGGTGAACCCGACGTGAAACGAGTTGGGGTGGGAGGTAAAGATGGAGAATTTAGAGCAGATGGTGAAGATGATTGCAGAGTTAAGTGCGAATGATTTTGATAATAATTCAACAGTTCCAGATTTTTCAAAGATGCTTCAATTGGTTCAAGGATCTCTGCTTGAAATAGAGACCATAAAGAAGAAAAATCAAATGGATGAAGCTTTGGATGCAGCTTTAGATGCAATATACGACGAGAGACGACTCTTTGATGGATACGATCTAGAGGGCTACCTAGAGTGCTATGAGCTAGAGACCAAGGTAAGAGGGATACCAGAAGAGTTGATGATCAAATCTTTTGAGCAGTTAGTGAGTTCAAATGTGAAGGAGAAAATTCAAGAAGTTACCAAAGCTTGCAACGATGATTGGGAGTATTTCAAAGAAGCTATTGTGCAAGTACGTTATGAGCAGTATGAAAGATACCAAGAACAGAGTTCAAGTCTACCAGACTACGCAGATATCCAAGGAAAAGTACGATCAAAGTTAGAAGCTGTGATTGATGAGTTTATTGTGCAGGATGCTAATTTTTTACAGGCTAATGATGAAGACATAGTTGAAGCTGTGTATGCAAAGTTGGGTTTTGCAGATGTTGTGCATGAAATAGAAGTCTTTAAGGGTGAGTCTTTACAACTTCAGGATATGCACGGTGAATTTTTCAAAGAATCTACACATGTAGTTTGGATTACACATAATGAATTTTGCAAAGAACCTATGCATGCAGTACAGAAAGAAAAGAAATCAGGGGATCAAAACAGTGAAGTGGCTAAAGCTCAAGAAGAAATTTTGTAGATAAATGAGTGCAACCAAATTCAAGTAGACATGCAGGAAGATTCAATTATAACTGATACTTTTGCTACTGACTCAGAATCAGAGGAAAATTTTTTTGGTACAGATTCTACCATAGAGGTGATTGATGATACTGGTACAGGTTTTACCAAAGAGTTGATTAATGATACAAATGTCATAGGTCAAAGCAGGGCTGCTGTTGAGAGCAGCAGGACCATGGTTTTTGGTATACCAGATTTATCGAATTTGGATGTACCAGATTTTAAGGACTTGGTTAAGCAAGAGTATGTGCTTGATTAGGAGGGGGTGCAGAATCCTTTATTGACAAGTTTTAGTGAAGCACAACTACCAAATTGGAAAAGTGATCTTGAACGTGATTACGATGATTCAGAGGGGGTGCAGACTCCTTTGACATGCTTTTGTGACCTAGAGCTACCGATCTGGCAGACTGACCCTGAATTTACCGATGATTTAGAAGGGGAGAAAACCTCTTCTCTATCAAGAATTTGTGACACAAGGCTCACACTATGGCAGAATGATCATGAACTTGATGATGCTGATTCAAAGGGGGTGCATAGTGAAGTGCAATCTCTTGTTGATGAATATGATTGGTTTCATTGTGCCGATGATACATACAGGGCAGTAGATGAAATTTTCAATGTGCATGCCAAACTTTGTGCTACAGAAGTGCAAAGATATCTGGATGAGGGTACAAGACTTGAAGAGCAATTTATAGCACATTCGTTTAGTATGCATGTCACATGTGGAAATCTTAGTTTACAGCAGCCTGAGATGTGCAAGATGGAGGAACCTTATGAAGTGGTGGACCTAGACCTTATGTGCTTACTGGATGAAGCTTTGGAAGGATTCTCAAATACAGATGCTAAGGATACCAATCAATCCAAAATCATGCATGAGCAAGTTTGTTCAGATGTAGCTGATGATGAACTTATGCAGTTGTTAGATGATGCACTACTTGATTTTGAGCCTCTACGAGATAGAGAATTGTTTTCAGGTGCATCTTTTGAGCCTAATGAAGAGTATTTTACCAGAGACTTGATGTATTCAGATATGCATGATTGGAATTTCAATACTAGTGTGAGTGAAGGTGCACTGCCAATGATTTTACCAGTGATTGATGATCGAAAATTGGATGAGCTAGTTGCACAGGGGATATGGCAGTATCTAGTGATATCTGATGCTATATGGAATCTGATGTTACCCTATGATGATGTAGGGGATTTTGAGCTAGATTTTGACCCAGGAGGTGACAGGTATATGCATGGTCTTGGGCAATTGACTTATAAGCCATATGATCCAGGCGGTTTGTATGAATATTTGTGGGCTAATATATGTTTATGCTGTAATGATTGGAAATTCTTGTATATTCCCTATGATCCTGGAGGATCGTGCAAATTTTTTTAAAGGAATTCTCACAGTGGGACAGATGATTGGGTTCCCGTTTGATCCCGTGGGCTACTAAAGTGCCGGTTGAAGATTTGAAGAGTACCAGCTATCTGATGTAGCAGGTTGCATGGTACAAGGTTTTGTTTTCTAGATTATGCTCAGTCAGAATAGTTTTGGTTATTCATTCAATAAGATTACATGGCTGGCTTCCAGATGACTTCTTTGGACAATTGATAAAGTATCTTCGCATATTTTGAGTTGGTTCTGCTAACAGAACTTGAGGTAAAGGACTTGACGGCCATTCCGTGTGCAGACAGAGTGAGGAATGCTTGATCTTGACAGGGTTCCTTAAGGCGAGCTTAATGGTCAAGCCGTGTGCATCATTAACTAGAGCACTTGAGTCTGGTGGGGTTCACTAAACATGTTATCCATAATTGAATGCTTTGAAGATACGACAGATGTGGTTCAGAGATTTTTGATGGACAGCTACCTAATGATTAAGCTAGACAATTGATGATATGGTATAAGCCTTCTTTCATTTTTTTTCATATGTTTACCAGTTACGTGAGTCTGATGATGACAAAGAGCTTAAGGTACCTATAGCAGATGCAAGTGAAGTTGGCACAAACCGGAGGTTTTGCAGGTTCAAAGGGGGTGGATGTCGTGCAGCTCCCTGCCATGAAGAGAAAAAGAGCAAAGAAATGCAAGATAAGCTTCTTTAAAGCCTACACCTTTAGTGAGCGGTGATCAGGGCTTGTTAGCAGGCCAAGCTTAATGATTAATGTATGCCAGATGAGGCTTAAAAGGGCCAACAGATGCCTTAATGATGCCAAAAATGAGTATGCTTGAAGTGAGAAAAGATGTAAGATTATGATCTAGAACTGCAATGCTTGAAGTGCTCTACCAGCCTGTCTTTACGGCTCGTCGATTGGAGCTACGGTGAAGAGGTTATGGCAGTTCGAAGTTTTCAGATCCATACCGGATTGGGCAACTATAGTTGAGGGGACAAAGATGAAATGAATGCATGGGATTGAAGTGTTCACTTTGTGGAGCACGTCGGTCTTTTCAGATCAGTGATCGGAGTCCCGATCGCCAAGATATTAGCCATTAAAGATTCACCGAGGGTCGGCTCCGTACCAGTCCCGTCCGCTCTGTCGGAGTGCCATTTGGGAATTTTTGACTTCGACCAAGTTTCAGAACGTCATGCATCAATGCTTTGGCTGGTATGTTGTGCCTATTGGAGATTGCTGATAATAGGAAATGCCCAACAAGGCTATGGCTTAAGTGCAATCATCTATACTGTGTCATGGAAAATGGAAGCAAAATTCACGATGATCATATCAGTCAAGGACTACTGAAGTTGAAAGCTATGCATGCCTAATGTGGTGCCGTTAAGAAAGCACAAAAAGCTCTTAATGAGCTCATCGTCCGAAATGATGTCTTCTGGAGTGCATTGAGTGCAGGAAATGCCAACCTTGCCGGTTCCTTGCTTGATATGAATGTCACATGTTGTGCGACGCAAGGCCTTGTGGACAATGTAGTGCCATGGAGGACAATATCCCAAAATGCAAGCAGTCGGCCGCCCACTACGAGCCTCAATGGCCGCCTGGGAGCAATGAAAGCCGCCCACTATGAGGCTTAAGGAGGCCGCCCAAGAAGGGAATTAATAAGGGCAAATGGGAAAAGAAGAGAATAGGGAATGGAGGACATGGCGTGAGCAGCGGGGGTCAGGCAGGGCGGAGAAAGAAGATGCCGCTGGGCTGTAGAGAGCTCGGTTGAGCACGGCCAAGAAGGAGGAAATGCGTAGCTCACCAGCATGCTCAGTTTCGGTGCCAGTACTGCCGGATTTGGTGACGCTCGAACCCCGACCCTGCCACATCATCAAACTCTTTCACATTCCACGTCAGTCATGGCACCGTGACTGCGTGGTGGGAAAAAAACTTAAGCTATTATAGGAGGGAATCAAGAATAGAAGCAAAGGGGGGAACGAGCAAGGGAAGAGGGTGCTCGAAGCTAGGAAGGAATCACAAGCTCTCTCTCTCTCTCTCTCTCGGAGCTTGGACAAAGAGAACGGCTCTCTCTCTCTCTCATGCTTGAGAGCAAGTTGAGGAGGAGAAGGAAGTAACCTCGTCTTGATAAAGGAGACCGGAGGCGGACTACTCTACGAGAGTAGGGTGAAAGCGGGAAAAAGAGCAGTGCAATCGGGTGGCCTCTGTACTCGTGCACACTACACAAACCACGCCTCATGCAAACAAGCAAAGAACAAAACAAAGGGGGAACCACCCTAAATTAAGAGGTTTAGGGACCTCACACATAGTGCACCTAGGCAACTGAGATTTCTGGCATTATGATGGCATCAAAACATATGGCAAAACACATAGAAACGAAGCTAGGGACCTTATGTAGCATATATATACACAAGACATCAGCTTAACAATACAACGGCATCTAATCATACATAACAAGGATATAGAGAAGCAAGCCAAGGATGGCATAATCCCTTGTCAAAAACAATCAACCCAGCAAGTAGGTATGATCCTACTAGCACCACATCAATACCTTAGAGAATGATGGAGAGGATGGTGGCCATGGAGCATGGGAGAAGACTCCTTTTTTAGGTTTTAGGGCTAGTAATGTAGCATACTAGAGGAAGAGAGAGAGAGGGAGAGAGAGTAGAGCTCCATCCATAGCTCCTCGTTGTGAGCAATGTCGTCATAGCTTGGTTGCTTGGTGAAGTGGGTGAAGTGTTGGTTTTGAGTGAGAGAAGGCCTCCTTATATAGGTTTCTAAGAGGGTTTAGGATTAGGGATAAACATGCTTAAATCCGCTGATTGGGGTTACTTTTTGCTTAGGGTGGTCAACAGATTGAGGTCACCTGATATGTCACCATCAAGATATTCTCTAGAGTGATGTGAGAGGGGAGGGTAAATGCTGATTTTTCTGATTGTGACACATGGGGATAAGGCCTTGACCAGCATTTAAGAGCAGGTAAGGTGGTTGTTGAAACTGGAGGTTCTGCACATGTCAGGGGGGGGACCTGCGGGGGGGAGGTGGCAGCTGGGTCCTCCTGAATATCAAATTCTCAAAAAATCCTCAACCATGGCTTCTTTTGACATGTGTTCTTTGAAAAAATCAGCATGTCTCTTTTCAACTCAAAAGTCTTTATCCCTGTTGACTCACCTTTACCATAAGATTTTCCCTTTTTCTCCTCCTGTAACTGCATTGTTGATGCCCAATCACTGCTTCTAGTAACAGTGAACTGTTACCTACCAAATACTTATGGTGCAGTAAAAAATATTTACCATGGGTAAAAAAAGTTACTGTAGGTAAAAAGTGATTTGTATTTACCATGTAGGTGAAAAATATTTACTGTAGGTAAAAAATATTTACTGTGGTAAAAAATATTTACTGTCGGTAAAAAAGTGAAAACGGAGTATGCTGTGTTGTGAGTCCACACGAACATCCTCGTGTAAATTTCACTATAAATTCACACCTAGAATGGACTATTCTGTAAGATATAGGTTGTAGGCATGCATAAGAGCTCGTTCCCACGTATCTTCTGTCCATGGCACTTTTTACTCTTTGGTGCTTGTGAAGTAGATTTTTCTTCTCTTTCGAGATCCCTTGGACTAGAGTATCCTCATCTCCCCAACAACTGACTATGCCTTTATTGCATCTTCAGAAGGGGTCCTCAAGAAAGTAAAGTAAATCATGCAGCTCCTCCTTTCCCTGGTATAAAGGACTTTTCACAAGGATAGCACCTACTATGAGAGTTTGTAGTTCTTCACCTGCTAAGGCATCTGCTTCTCGATTTTTTGATTGGATGTTGATTTTCATGGGTAAGACGCCTTGGTCCAGCTTTTTGGCAAACCTCACTGTGCGACACCAATGTTGTACATCTCGATGGAGGCTTGGCCACGTGAACCCTACTTGTAAAATCTTTCTGCTAGTAATCTCTTGTGGAAAGTGGACACCACACACACCTTCATGACAACTAAACAAAATATCCTTTATCTCTTGGGATGCAGGAACTCTCCTTAAGACAACATCTTTCCCTCTACAATACAAGTCCTCATTCACTAAGCTATAGCTGGTAGCCTTTTTTGCCAACCACCTACGTTCACTTTTAGTCATACCAGAGGGTGCTTCACAATGCTCAAGAAAGTAAAGTGAATCATGCAGCTCCTCCTTTCCCTGGTATAAAGGACTTTTCACAAGGATAGCACCTACTATGAGAGTTTGTAGTTCTTCACCTGCTAAGGCATCTGCTTCTCGATTTTGATCTCTAGGTACAAAGTGCACTCGAACTTCTTTAAAACCCTTCAACAAGGCCTTTGCTTCCCTCATCTTAACAGACAATTTGTCATTTTTATAGGCCCATACACCAACCATTTGCTTAACAATCAACATGGAGTCACCAAAAACATTTAGCTTTGTGATGCCCTGAGAAAGACAACATTGCAACCCTAAAACAAGGGCATGGTACTCTGCCTCATTGTTAGAATGAACCTCTTTTAGATGAAACCCTTTTGCAAAGATCTTCTCCTTCTCTGGACCTAATACTACTATGCCTGCTGATGCCTTGTCTTTGGTCCTCTTGTAAGCCCCATCAAAATACAGACTGTGTGCTCCCAGTAGAACTTCAGGCTCCGGGATAGGCGGTACCTTACTAGGTGCCTCTTTCTTGGCCTTCTCATAACACCTTTGTGTGAGGACATCTGCCAAACAAGCACGGGTGGAATCCTCTACTTGTAGTGGGTAGTCAAACTCTTGAAGCTGCACCACCCACTTTGCTATTCTTTGAGACAATTCCATGTGTTGTAGGGCATATGGAAAACCCTCCTCAGTTGTGATCACCACAAATTGTCTCGGAAGTAAGTAAGCCCGAAACTTCTCCACTGCAAACTTAAGAGCTAGCACCAATTGCTCAGTTGCGCTGAAACCCCTTTCAGTAGCTGTCATCACTCTACTAGAGAAGTAGACTAGTCTCATGAGAGATGTCTTTGGGTCTTTTTGCATCAAGACAGCTCCTAGAGCTTCTGGACCTACACTAGGATTTACATAGAATAATTCACCCCATGTGGGTTGTAGGACGACAGGCAATGAGCTCAAAATGGTTTTAACTTCTTGAAAGCACCTTTCACCCTCCTCACTCCATGTCAATGTAGTGTGTTTAGTGAGCTGCTGCAAAGGATAGATTTTCTGAGAAAGGAGATGTATGAATCGTCCCATGTAGCGAACCTTTTGAATGAAGGAGACTAGTTGCTTCACGTTTGAAGGAGTAGGTAAAGCTAACAATGTCTTTACCTTTTCAGGGTCAGCCTCAATACCATCTTGAGACACAACATGGCCTAGTAGAGTGACCTTGCTCTCACCTATGTGGCACTTGTCTTTATTCAATTGCCCACCCAATTGGGCCAGACGGGTGAAACCTTCATCAACCTTGGACAGATGTACTTCCCTAGAGCTGTAAATGCAAAAATCATCAATGAAGACTCGTATGGACTTACCAAAGTAAGGTTGAAACACCAAGTTCATAAACCTCTGGAAAGTAGCTGGGGCATTAGTTAAACCAAAAGGCATAACTCTATAAGCAAAACACCCCCAAGGTGTTATGAAGGTAGTCTTTCTTTGGTCTTCATCTGCAATTCTGATTTGGAAGTAGCCTGAGTACCCATCACACACTGTGTACCTTTCATGACCAGCCACTTCATTTAGTATTTCATCTTGAAAAGGCAAAGGAAAATGGTCCCTTTTTGTGGCTGCGTTTAGAGGCTTGTAATCCACACATACCTTCCACTTCCCATTTTTCTTTGGTGCTACCACAACTGGAGACACCCACTCAAAATCTTCCCCTGGGTAGATAAATCCTGCCTTGAGTAATCTTTTTACTTCTTTTAAAAGTGTATCTTGTTGCACTAGCCCTAATCTCCTTAGCCTTTGCACCACTAGTTTGGCACCTTCCTTTAATTGGATATGGTGTTGGGTTACCGTCACTCCTTTAATGTGCTCGTAATCAGTTATAAAGAGGCCAACATGCTTCTTTAGTACCTGCAAATAGGGTTCTCTCTCTTCTTCTAGTAGGTCCTTAGCTAGCATCTCCTCTAAGCCTGTGGCTTCTTCCTTGTTTAGAGAGTCTTGACCACCTTCTCCTTCTGGGTTTCGCAGTATTATACCCATGACTTCCAAAGAGCTAGCATCCTCCTCAGATGACTCATCCTCAGATGAAGAGAAGATGCTTGTGCTCCATTCATCCATAGAAGTCTCCATCTCTAGGTCTTGTTGTCTACCCTGCTTCATGTCATACACAATTTTTTGTTGCTTGCCACCTACCTTATGATTTGGTCGCAACTCAAGGGAACCTGTCTCCCAATCTTGCCTAGCTTTTATAGCCATAAGCCAAGGTCTTCCAAGGATTAGCGGATAGCCCTCCCCCTTAGTTGGGATCACATAAGCATCAATTGAGATTGCCACACCAAAAGCTGAAACCTTCACTCCATTAACCTTTCCCACACAAGCCACCCTTTCATTATTTGCCATCTTAGCTTGTAAGGAAGTTTGCTCGTTTACTTCCAAACCCAACCTGTGCATTAATTTCTCTGTCATAACACAAATCTCGGCTCCACCATCTACGTACACATTGGAGACTCGCTGACTCTTAATCTCTGCATCAATGACTGGCACGATATCCTTCATGCCTCTTGCACTAATAGACCCAACTGACTTTTCCTTAGCCCTCCTAGTGCTGACCATCTTAGACCAGGTTCTACGCATCTTTGGGGAAAGGTGGAGGAGTTGCTGCCATGAAATCTTTGGTCCTTTCTTACTCACATCTGCTACCAGGTCGTAAGGTATGGATCCTACCCCAAGTGGAAATTATTCTACTCCTATGTGCCTCCTTGACCTACTCTTCCTTTTCTTGTCTCCTATCACTTGGGAGGAACCCTCATTCCCTTTATCCGGCTCTGAAGCTTCCATTTCATCAGTTCTTTGTCTCCTAACTCTCTTTATTGGCATGGCAATAGCTTCCTCCATTTTTTCTTTCCCTTTATCCTTACCATTGTCAAGACTTATGACAGAGACAGCCCTGTCCTCCCCTCCCAATGGTAGGGGAGGGATCTCTGCTGGTGCTTGTGGTGGTGGAGAAGGGGGTCTCAATATTTGGATTGGTGGAGCCACATGTGCATTTTGTCCATTTAGTGGCCTAGCTCGAGGAGGAGTGACTTGCTGGTGAGGAGGCCGTCTTTGATTACCATTTCCTTGATAGCGTCGTGGATGGGGGCAATAATACATGCCGTGACCTACCTCTCCATAGTTGTAGCAAATGTACTCACGTGCTTGCCTTTGTTCTTCTTGCCTATTTCGTTCATTTCCTGGCTGGGGAGCCCTTACACCTTGAACCAGATTGATGGACAGGCTCTCTAGTTGATTGGTGATTTGTTGAACTAATTCTTGTTGAGAGGACTCTTGGTCTGTTGCTCCTGTCCCTGCTACTACCCTTGCCGTAGGTTGAGCTAGCGGTGGAGGCTCCATTCCCCCTTGTAGTTGAGCTTGGAATTTTAACTTCCTATCCTTCTCCCTTGCATAAGTCATAGCTTTATCAAAGGTATCTGGGAATTTACCTTTTACCTTTTCTCGAAGGATGGGGTAAAGCCCTGCCAGGAAATAGTCCTTCTTTAGTCATTCTGGCGCCCTTTCTCCTTCACCTAGTGATGCACACCATTTCTCCCACAGGTTGGAAAACTTTCCTTCATAGCTTCTATAGTCATTGGGTGATGTTTGGCGTAGCTCTAAGAGCTGTCTCCATATCTCCTCTGGAGGCTTATGGCGGCGAAATTCTTCGATGAAGGCCATCTTTAAGGACTCCCAGTCTCTTCTTTCTTCAGGTGCCAAATTTTGATACCATAATTTTGCACCTTCCCTCAAGACCAAAGGAAAGGCCCTTAACTTAGTAGCTTCGTCATCCCTTCCCAATACCAGAAAGGCCATTTCCAAATTATCCAAAAAGTCTGGAGCAACCTCCCCAAGCTTACCGTAAAAATTAGGGAAGGCCATAAGAGAGAGTAAACAATTACACAAACAGCTCCAATTTATTTTAAAATAGAGTATGGTAATTACAATTTGGAGCTTTATCACAACTTAGCTTAAAATAGGATGAAGATCGACACATCAAAGGAATGGTAATAGTCTAGTAAGGGTAGAATGACAGGATGAGGAGAGCGCAAGATTTCCCCAAGTCTCTCGGCTCCAAACAACAGGGCTATTCTTTGCTGATAAAAGATTTTTCTATCAATACAAATATTCACACGGATATGATGCACAAAATGGAAAGGAAACATGCGGGGATCATCATTCTCATTATTGGCATCCATACTTACACACAAGAGCCTAGCTTAGTTGCACCACCTTGGGACCAATGAGCCTGATCAGCCACAGAAGGTCAGCACCTCGGATCACTTCGACTCTTCCTGATGCATCTGTGAAGACGTAAGGCGTGATGGCAACACTTTGTACAATGCTGAGCCTTTTAGCAAGCAACAATTGGATGCTATTACCATAATCAGCATGACGAATGAAAGTGACACCATTAATGCGCATCACATCATCAACTAAAATAGTTTCCTTAGATTGAGATAACTTCTTGAAAATTAACAGCAAAGGTAGGGCAGGGAGGCTTTTCACCCGGTCTCCAAAGCACTTTGGACAATATCCAAAGTGATCTTCACGCGGACAGGAGGTTGGCTTGGGATTGGTGGTGTCTGGATTCACAAAGTGCACTGGGAGCACTCGCAGATGGGCGGCAATCTTGTAGGCAAGCCTTCGCCTCTTTGCTTCAGGAGGATTTAGGGGTGAGAGTCGTGGTTGCAAGTTGGAGGTTGAAGTTGGTTGCTCACTAGCCTTTTTCTTGCCTGTAGTGGTCATGTAATCCCTTATTAATGAGATTAAGCCAAATGTTACCTTACGCTTGAGCACGCGCTGCGGCCTTGGGCCACTTAGGTGTAGAGGTGATCTTCCTCCTCTTAGTCGGCTCCTCAGGAAAGAGAGGTCTGGTGATGCTTTCTCTTCCCTTAATGTGTGTCACAGTACCTTCGTGTATGTTGATGTAGAATATTTCAAGCTCGTGTGCGTTGGAGGTTTCTGGAGCACTCATAGGTTGCGAGGAGAGGTATATCAAGCTCTTCTTCTTACTCTCCTTCATTGGCGACGATCACGAACAAGGCATGTAGAAGAGCTTACTTCTTGAATTTCAATGACACTGCAACCTGCTAACAAGACCTCGATGAAAGCTTTTAAGGCCTCTAAAGCCTCCTCCTCTTCTGTTCTCCAATTTGCAAACTCCTCATGCCATTCGTCCATGTTGTAGATTGCACATCTTCATTGCTTGTAAACTGAAGGTCTATGTAGCCCTCCTCCGTGGGGGCACCAAAATGATAGCGGGAAAAAGAGCAGTGCAATCGGGTGGCCTCTGTACTCATGCACACTCCACAAACCACGCCTCATGCAAACAAGCAAAGAACAAAACAAAGGGGGCACCACCCTAAATTAAGAGGTTTAGGAACCTCACACATAGTGCACATAGGCAAGTGAGACTTCTGGCATTATGATGGCATCAAAACATATGGCAAAACTCAAAGAAACAAAGCTAGGGACCTTATGTAGCATATATATACACAAGACATCAGCTTAACAATACAACGGCATCTGATCATACATAACAAGGATATAGAGAAGCAAGCCAAGGATGGCATAATCCCTTGTCAAAAACAATCAACCCAGCAAGTAGGTATGATCCTACTAGCAACACATCAATACCTTAGAGAATGATGGCGAGGATGGTGGCCATGGAGCATGAGAAAAGACTCCTTATTTAGGTTTTAGGGCTAGTAATGTAGCATACTAGAGGGAGAGAGAGAGAGAGAGGGAGAGAGAGTAGAGCTCCATCCATAGCTCCTCGTTGTGAGCAATGTCGTCATAGCTTGGTTACTTGGTGAAGTGGGTGAAGTGTTGGTTTTGAGTGAGAGAAGGCCTCCTTATATAGGTTTTTGAGAGGGTTTAGGATTAGGGATAAACATGCTTAAATCCGCTGATTGGGGTTACTTTTTGCTTAGGGTGGTCAACAGATTGAGGTCACCTGATATGTCACCATCAAGATATTCTCTAGAGTGATGTGAGAGGGGAGGGTAAATGCTGATTTTTCTGATTGTGACACATGGGGATAAGGCCTTGACCAGCATTTAAGAGCAGGTAAGGTGGTTGTTGAAACCGGAGGTTCTGCACATGTCAGGGGGGGACCTGCGGGGGGGAGGTGGCAGCTGGGTCCTCCTGAATATCAAATTCTCAAAAAATCCTCAACCATGGCTTCTTTTGACATGTGTTCTTTGAAAAAATCAGCATGTCTCTTTTCAACTCAAAAGTCTTTATCCCTGTTGACTCACCTTTACCATAAGATTTTCCCTTTTTCTCCTCCTGTAACTGCATTGTTGATGCCCAATCACTGCTTCTAGTAACAATGAACTGTTACCTACCAAATACTTATGGTGCAGTAAAAAATATTTACCATGGGTAAAAAAAGTTACTGTAGGTAAAAAGTGATTTGTATTTACCATGTAGGTGAAAAATATTTATTGTAGGTAAAAAATATTTACTGTGGTAAAAAATATTTACTGTCGGTAAAAAAGTGAAAACGGAGTATGTTGTGCTGTGAGTCCACACGAACATCCTCGTGTAAATTTCACTAGAAATTCACACCTAGAATGGACTATTCTGTAAGATATAGTGGTGAAAAATATTTATTGTAGGTAAAAAATATTTATTGTGGTAAAAAATATTTACTGTCGGTAAAAAATTAAAAAGGAGTATGCTGTGCTGTGAGTCCACATGAACATCCTCGTGTAAATTTCACTAGAAATTCACACCTAGAATGGACTATTCTGTAAGATATAGGTTGTAGGCATGCATAAGAGCTTGTTCCCACGTATCTTCTGTCCATGGCACTTTTTACTCTTTGGTGCTTGTGAAGTAGATTTTTCTTCTCTTTCGAGATCCCTTGGACTAGAGTATCCTCATCTCCCCAACAACTGACTGTGCCTTTATTGCATCTTCAGAAGGGGTCCTAAAAACCATGCATCATAGGGCATGCAAAGAAGTTGGAGGAAGCAGAGGCTTGCCATCTTGGCTCTCAATCTCGCTCTCGTGTTGGAGAAGCAAAGCGAGGACTCTTTCTATTTCTCTCGCTCTTGGCTCATCGTCGGCTATAACAAAGCATCGAGAGGCAAGGCAAAGGCTATCTCTCTCACTCTCGACATCAAGCAGAAAGAGAAATATCTCTCTTTATCCCTCTTTGATGGCACAACAGGCAATTCAAGGAGGAGTTGGAGTAGAAGCCGTAGTAGTTGAAGCCGGAACCGGAGTCTAAGCAAAGATATAAGCAAAAGTCTGGAACTTACTGATGGTAATTGAAGCAGTGAGTGAGCAGGATTTAAGATTGCAAAATCAAAGGGCAGATGAAGTAGATAAAATGACAGGAGAGATTTTTTGTCGCCATCATCAGCTAAAGATTGATTAATCATTCTGTTAAGCTCGATGTCGTTAACGGCCCGGTTAATTCTGTAAAGCGGGAGCTTAAACTCCTAGTTAGCAGACGATCCAAGTGACAGTGCTGTTAACAGCCCGCCTTGGCTAAGGATTAAGTTGCACTCAAATGTATCAATCGATTAATTGATGATTGCGGTGATTGCTAGAGTCAGTTGCATCAGTGTCTCTTGTTCTCTCTCTTTCACACCTCCCACAGCCAGAGGCCCGACGCCTACCCGGCTCACGCAGAGGGGGTGGATGTCGTGCAGCTCCACTGCCATGAAGAGAAAAAGAGCAGAGAAATGCAAGATAAGCTTCTTTAAAGTCTACACCTTTAGTGAGCAGTGATCAGGGCTTGTTAACAGTAGGTTGGTAATCGAATAGGACATAAAAGTGTCCTTTCAAGGTTTTGAAAAAAACCTCCAAAACCATAATATATCCACTCATTTTGTGAAATCCTTTCATGAGGTTATAGTTCAAGGCCTACTACACATGGAAAAAATAAGAAACTTGTAAAATTTCTCATCTTTTGGTCACACCAAGCCTCCAAAGTTGATGGACGAGTACATTTTCATCAAAACAGTCATTTCTTACGTTTTGTTGCATAAAAATAAGATTAGGGATTTTTTAAGGACTTGAGATAAATTCCCTAGTTAACGTCAATGGGTTGGTGATCAGAACATATGATTGCTTCTCACTTAGTATTTTTTGTTTTGCCAAAAGAAATAGGTACAAAAAAGTTGAATTTTTACCATTCTGCAAACCTATCATCAAAGTTTCTATAGCCACGCTCAATACAAATAATATATGCATGTTTTCTTAGTTCCCTATTTTCCTTTAGGTTCATAAGGAGCCATGGAGCATGTCAAAAGAATAATACATCTCTTACCAAGGGGAATCTTGGGGACAAAGATGAAGTGCTAAATACAGCAAACATGAAAAAACTGGGTTCAACATTATGAGTTGTAGAATCCCATAGAAAATATTCAATATCTAGCCAAATTTGATCCTTATGACTAGATATGGTTACTACCTACAAAATGCATGTAGTTGTCACAAGAAACTAAAAAGCTATACTTGATATACTAGAATGTTTCGTTTTCTTCTATAATTGAAAAAATCAACCATCGTTGTCTACTATGCAAAATAGGGTATTAGGTGCCCCAAAACTCAAGGAATATTAGATTTATGTTACAATATGCGACATAGAAAATTAAAACTACATTTGGATATCATGAAAGCCACCAAAAAAATCATAGAAGAGCTAAAATTGGCTAAAAAACAGGATTTGACAATTTTTGTAATTTGGTCATAACTTACAACTTTAACATTTATTTCTCCCTAGAAGCATCAGGACATGTTGAGGACTACTAAAGATAGTTCTCTAGCATTATAAACCTCACAAACATGAATTCTAGAGTGGTATAGTTGCAAAAAGATGAAAAAGCCAAAAACAGGACCCGTTTTTTCAGACAGTTTAGGTTGTGAAATGTTGTGTAAGGACAAGGTTAAAGATGGAATTGATATTCCCATGAGATAACTTTCTAGACAGATAGCACCTCAAAATCCATTTTGAAACTCTTGATATAATTCAAGGAAAATGGTCACTTAACAGGACATAAAAGTGTCCCATTACCAACCTAGTGTTAACAGGCCAAGCTTAATGATTAATGTATGCCAGATGTGGCTTCAAAGGGCCAATTGATGCCTTAATGATGCTAAAAAGGACTATGCTTGAAGTGAGCATAGATGGGAGATTATGATATCAAACTACAGTGCTTGAAGTGATCTACCGGCCTGTCTTTACGGCTCGTCGATTGGAGCTACGGTGAAGAAGTTATGGCATATTGAAGTTTGTGTCGATTGTGTATCCGTACCCGATTAGGCAACTACAACTGAGGTGACAGAAATGAAATGAATGCGCGGGCCTGAAGTGCTCACTTTGTGGAGTGCGTCGGTCGTTTCAGATCAGTGATCGGAGTTATGGTTGCCAAGATATCGCAACTTTAAGTTTCCCTACGGGCCGGTTCCGTGCCAGGTCGGTCGCCTCGGTCGGAGCGCCATTTGGAAATTTACAGCCTTAGCAGAGTTTGTATGTGTTGTATGTAGCTTGAGAGTCTACAGGAATTTACGGCTCATGTGATAGAGTCCGGGTTGGTGAGATAATACGGCTTGAGGCCGGTGTCAGTTGCCGGCATTGTCGAGCTGGATGAATTTTTAGCACTATTCAAGACTTTTACGGGCATCAAATTTCACGATGATATTGTTAGTCAAGGAATCCTAGAGAAAGAAGTTGTGCTTAGAAATGCATTGGCCGATATGAATACTGATTGTGGTGTCCTTTAGGAGGCACATAAAGCTATCGGTGCGCTTTCACTCAAAAGATTTGGAGGATGCCAAACGTGGCAGTGTGAAGGCAGTGGAGCGAGGAAGAGCATGCTCAAGTTGGTGCCCTTTGAGGGCCACCCACCCAAGGAGACTATGGTGCAATAGCAATGGCCGCCCATTTGAAGAAAATAAGGAGGGCTTTAGTGTGAAGGGGGAAGAAAGAAAAGGAGGTGATGGCGTGGAAGCTACGAGCAGGCAGCGCATGGACGCGATTTTTGTTCATTGCGAGCGCGGCGATCCTCGGATCGTGACATGCATGAAGGAAAAAACTTTCAGCACGGCGGCGCGACACTATTCGGCACTGCTTTCGGCATATTTCCCGCTAGTCTGAGGCTCGCCTGCCACGTCATAGACCTGGTTCATGCCACATCAGTGGCGCCAGCACTACTAAGGGGAGGTTATATTTTTAACAAGCGAGGAGGAAACGAGGGCAGGGCTATGAAGGAGGAGCAGGAACGAGGGCATGAAAAGGGGATTGCAAGGACATGAAGCTTGGGGAAGTGAGGGCTCAGAGCAAGAAAAGCTCCCTCTCTCTCACTTTTGTTCTCAAGGCAAGCAAGGCTTTCTCTCTCTCTCTCTCTCTCTCTCGCTCTCTCTCTCTCTCTCTCTCTCGCTCTCATCCTTGAAGCAAGCAAGAACGAGAAGAGGGTTAAGCCAGAAGGTAGAGAAGGAGAGAGCAACCAAATCACGTCTCTCTCTCGGTTTAAGCAAGAACGAAGCCTCTCTCTCTCCATCATATACTCAAGAAGCGAAGTTCTTACTCTCTCTCGCTCTCTTTCTCTCTCTTGGCCCTTGAGAAGAAAAGGGAGATGGACAAGGACATCGAGCAAGGAGGATAGCAACAAGAAGGGCAAGAAAAATAGGGAAGGAGATTGAAGCTTTTCCGAAGAAACTAAGGCGGGAAACTTAAAGTAAGCAAAAACAAGCTTGAGAAGGAGAACTCGGTCGAAGCAGAAGAAGCACAGGACGAGCCTGGTCGAGGCAACCAAGCAAGGGACAAAGTTTCATCTAGCAATTGAATATCAAGAAGAAGTTAAAAGTTGTGAGTGGCAATTAAGCCAGTGCAAAGCATAAGGAGCAGGAAGCTACGGAATAATTGGCAAAATTGAAGCTTGCTAAATCTAAGGGAACTCAAAGCAGATGAAGCGACATGAGGGAATTTCCATCACCGTCATCCATTAGAGATTGAATTAGAATTTTGTTAAGTCCGGTGTCGTTAACGGCCCGGTTAATCCTGTAAACTGGAGCTTAAACTCCTAGTTAGCGGATGATCCAAGTGACGGCGCTGTTAACAACCCGCCTTGGCTAAGAACTAAGTTGTACGCAAAGCATTAATCAATTAATTGATGATTACGGTGATTGCCAGAGTTAGTAGCATCAGTTGTTCTTGTTCTCCCTCTTTCACACCTCTCACAGCTAGAGGCTCGGCGCCTGCGTGGCTCACGTAGCGAATACATATCCCCCGACAGCGCCACATGAGATCCAGCCCATGCACTAGCCAATGATAAAGTGGAATGCAATCATGTAACCATCCCACCACACCCACTTGCTTATACAAGAGTTGACGCACTCTAAATTCATTATTTAGCCCACATCTGTCTTTTTTCACGAAGTCACCTCATTATTGGCCTTGTATCGTATGGATCAAACTCCTATAAATACTCTTCAATCCTTTGTTCTTTAAAGTATTTTTAAGCATGCAAAAAAATGAAAGCAACATTGGAAAATAGCATTTGAAATTGAAAGGAAATGCTTTCTTTTTCTTAATTTTTAAAGGGACACATGTCAAGCAAACAAATTTGAATGAACTTCACCCATATGGATACACAAGGCCTTTAGCAGGACAAATCCGAATTCAAGTAAACATTATATCTTTTTTTTGCCAAACTCGCAATTGTGAGTGGATGAAGGCAAATCAGATTATTGAAGGCAAATCAGATTATTGAAGTGGAAACTCTGTTGCAAAAAGTTAAAAATTTGAGAACATATTATCTATCATTGCTGATGTCAAACCTCAACCAAAAATTATGAAGAGGATGATAAGAGAATAACTCCGTAAAATGTTTATTGGCAAGGAAGCCAATGTGCCAAAATGGAATGAAGCATCAACATTGTGAAAAGCTTCTTGATGTCTTTGAATTGGTCAGCCAATAGTCACAATAATGTGAACTCAAAAACAAACTCATCAAAAACTTGAAAGGTGACATGCAAGTTTTACAAGACCGTAGAGTCCAATTCACAGGTTTTCATAGTATCAAAGTCAGTTCAACATTCCAAGGGTGACCATGATGATGCCACTTGTGAATGATTTTGTTCAGGGTGACACTCCCTCTCTCTAGCCTTGCAAGCAGCCTATCACACACAAGAAAGTTGAGGCTGCCAACTACAAAAGAAGTTGATAATAACTTAGTTTGTGATATCAATTGTGAAGAATCCATAGCCGTGAGAAAGTGAAGGAGATGAATTGCATAGGAAGAAGCAAAGGAAAACTAAGCACATATAAGAGTAAATCAACCAAGGTAGCCTTACTTGGTGGGCATTGCTATTGAACATCTATAAAACATAACAAGACATACACAGATTGACATAAGAATCTAGCATTGAAGTAAACAAGTACAAAGTGCATTGGGAAACTTTTAAAAATGAACTGCCTATGTATTTATTACTCTAAGTCAAGCGTAGTCGATTTTTCTTATTTCTCATAGAACATGAGAGAGAGAGAGAGAGAGAGAGAGAGAGAGAGAGAGAGAGAGAGAGAGAGAGAGAGAGAGAGAGAGAGAGAGAGAGAGAGAGAGTTACCTATGAGCAAGGAGCCTTGGATGTTGATAACAGAGCCTGGTGCAAAACATATTAGAGAAGAAAAATGTTGGGAAAAAGGATTGTCCTTGGCTACAAAATAGTTAGGCAGAGGAGAACATTGGGCTGCAATATATAAGATGCATTGCCAAACAAGAACATATGTAGATTGACATCAAGCACCTAGGAATAAAGGAAACATGTACAAACTTTTGGAATTAGGGTTGCAGGGAAATGCACACAACTTGGAGAAGACAAAGGAAGCTCAAGGCACACAATAGAGAGTGTATCACTTAGTGTGCAATGGAAAGATAAGATAGCCCTATAGCAATGGGCGTATATACAATGCACGGGGAAAAATCTCCTAGTGAGGGAAAAAATTCCTCGTGGGTCCTAAGTTTGTTCAGACACATCACTATCTCATTATATGGTAGCAAATCCCCCCGGGAGTGATGTGACGAACAAGAGCTGGTACACAGAGTATAGGGAAGTGCCATGCCCTGAGGACATGATCAGTCTGCAAAGGAAAGTAAGCCCAAAGATTTGCGGAAATTTTAAAACTTCTCACAAGACAATGCATTTGTTAAAAGATCTGCAAGGTTGTCCTGTGTTAGCACATAAGACAAGTTGGTCTCTCCTGCTCTGAGGGCCTCTCCCTGACATAGTGATAATGCACCTCAATGTGCTTTGTGCGAGCATGAAAAACTGGATTCCTTGCAACTACCAATGCACTCTGATTGTTAGTGTAGATAGTGTTGGCAATGTTTTGTTCAACACCCAAATCAGCCATAAGGCGTCTGAGCCATACACACTCAACCGTAGCTGTGAAGACCGCCCTGTACTCAACCTCACAACTAGAAGTGGCACAGTAGGTTTCTTCTTTCTCAATCATGATATACATGAACTACCAAGCATGAAATCAAACCCACTTGTGGACACTCATGTGTAAAAACAACTAGCCCAATTTGAGTCTAAAAAAGCATGTAGCAAGGATCCTCCCTTGGGATAAAACAAGCAAAGATGTAAAGTGTCACTCAAGTAGCAAAAAATCCTCTTGAAAGCCTGGAAATGCTTAGACCTTGGGCTATGCATAAATTTGGTGACATGTGAGACTGCAAAATGAATATCCAACCTTGTGTTGCATACATAAATAAGCTAGTCAACAATAGTTTGGTAAAGAGTAACATCGACATGATCACCATCATCATGAAGACTCAATTTCAAACTTGTTTCCATGGAATGGCATTATGTTTGCAATTATCAAGTCCAAACTTACATAGCAATGTCTCTATGTAACTTGTCTGACACAAGGCAATACCACCATCACATTGCTTAAACTGTATACCCAAGTAATGATGCAACATACCCAAATCTTTCATCTTGAACGTATCATTCAAATCAGCCTTAAATTCAACAATATGTCTTTCATTTGGTCCACTGATCAGTAAATCATCCACATATAGAACAACAATGAGAAGTACATCATTCTGACGCTTTACATACAATGTGCTTTCTATTGGATTATTACGAAAGCCTCATTTACCAAATGATTATTAGTTTTCTTATTCCAAGCATGAGGAGATTGCTTCAACCCATACAAAGCTTTCTTACATTTTCACATTGTATCCTCTTGTCCTTTCGTGACAAAACCGCAAGGCTGCAATACATAAACTTCCTCAAATATGTCACCATTCAAGAAAGCAGTAACAATATCTGACTCATGTACATCCCAACCAAAATGAGCTGCCAATGCACATAAAAAAATGCATAGGAGTCATACGACAAGTTGGAGCGAAAGTCTCTTCATAATCTATGCCTTTTTTCTGTACATAACCCTTTGCAGCAAGTCGAGCCTTATAGCAATCAATCTCACCATTCGGCCTTCATTTCAACTTATAAACCCACTTTATACCAATGGCCTTTTTTCCAGGAGGCAAATAAAATTAAATTCTATGTGTCATTTTCTATAAGTGCGTCATATTTAGATTGCATGGAAGCTAACAATCTGATGCATAAAATGCATGGCGAGAACCTAAATGAGTACAACTAGACAAAGGTGCGTCCAATTTACTGTCACCCAAAGTATGCACCAGCCATTTTGGCATACCTCTAGCCTGCTCATTCTCAGCCCTTTACTCATCAAGTACATCATGTACATCTGTAGCAGTAACAGGTTGATATGTAACATTTTTAGACACCCCCATAGGCTGTACATTTGCCTCATTCGAATTTACATTCGAACTTCCACCACTGAAAACAGGCAAGAAAGTGCCATAAATGTCTTGCAAGCTTACATTATTGTCGCTAGTATATGGCAGCAAGGTTTGAACAAAATCTTCCACAAACACAACATCTCGTGAGACCAAGATACCCTTTGTTTGCGGATGATACAACATGTAACCTTTGCTTTCAACACTATAATCAACAAAATCACATATGATAGCCTTATCATCCAAATTTTTGCACTGCATTTGTGGAACCAAAGCATACGCCAAACAACCAAAAACGCACATGTGCTTAATAGAAGGCTTTCTATCATGCCATGCTACATAAGGAGTCATACTCTGCAAAGCTTTTGTAGGACACCTATTAATTACATAAGTGGCACACATAATAGCCTCAAGCAAAAACAAATGTGGTAAAGCTTGACTTTTGACCATACATCGTGCCATTTCTGTAAGAGACTTGTTTTCCCTCTTAGCAACACCATTTTGTTGAGTTTTATATAGAACTATACATTGGTGTTTTATCCCACGAGTAGCCAAAAATGCATTAAATTTATGATACATATACTCCCCCTCGATCGGAACGGAGGGTGTCCATAGTACATTTCGAGACATTTTTAGCCATAGCTAGAAATTGCTTGAAGCAAAAAAACACTTTGAACTTTTCCTTAAGCAAAAAACCCATGCATGCTTGGAGTAATCATCAATGAAAGTCACAAAGTACAGGTAATGGCCCAAGGATGGATTTTGCATGGGCCCACAAACATCACTATGCACAAGCTGCAACCTGTAAGTAGCCCTAACTGAACTATCCTTTGGAAACTTTGAATGTTGCTTCTTACCCAAAATATAACCTTCACAAACATGTTTGACAGGTTCTTCAAGAGGCAGCAAAGAAATGACCATATTAAATTTCTACAACCGCAGCAAACTGGCAAAGTTCAGATGTCCAAAATGTGCATGCCAAAGTTTTGCATCTGAAATAGACTTAGAATCCACAACTACATTTGCAAAATTATGCCCATACTTGTCATACAAAGTGAGCTTATACATGCCACAACATAACATTCTTAATGCAACAATCTCATCACCAAAACTGAGATCATGAACTGTACATTTGTCATCCACAAATTTCACAACAAAACGAAGTCTAGAAAGTGCAAATACAAACAAAATATTCTCCACGATCTCCACTATCCCAAGTACATACAATGCATCAACAAGTGTGAAAGAACTGCCATTCGTAGTAGTAAGCACAATCTTTTCAACTCCCTAAACCGAATAAGAGGCATTGTTGACACAAGTGATAGTGTTTCCTTGAGGGACACACTCAAGAGAGGTAAAAAAATCACGATGTAAGGTAATGTGCTTTGTAGCACCAATGTCAAAATACAACACATGTGAATCTGTAGCAACTGACATGCACGCGTCATAGAAAGCATGATCATAAGTACACTCTACACTAAAAGCTCACTCTGCATCTACATCAGCATCACAATCTCCTTTCACAGAAGAAATAGCGGCACTTGTATTGGACCCTATAGCTTCTTTCTTCTTAGCCTCCTTTGCCTTCAATTTCAGATAGTGCTTGATCAAGTAATCATTAGCTTTACAATAATGACAACACATCTTCTTTTTGCCCTTATCACAAGACTTTCCAGACAAAGTGCAGCAGAAGCATTAAGAACAGAAGCTTTTCCACTCACAGAAGAACCGTGATAAGTGGTTACATTACTGTTACTACCTTTTCTTTGAGCAGCAAAACAAACATGTTCAACCGCACATAGTTTAGCCCTATTTTTTCAGGAAAGCGACTCTTGCAACAACAATGTGCATAATGCATCAAAATTGACAACTTTAGGATTTCCTTGAGTCATAAGTCTCCAAGTACTAGCAAAATTTTGGTAAGAATCTGGCAAACCATCAAGAACATTCTACACAAGGGAACTGTTAAAAATGACTCTACTTGCATAAATAAGTTATTCATTTATATCCTTGACATCAACAAGGAAATTTTCCATTTCATCTTCCTCATGCGTAATCTTTGACTCCAACTCTTTATGCAGTAATGGAATTTTTGCCTCATTGCGACTTGCATAAAGACTGGCCAGAATAGCCCGAGCCTGTTTTGCAGATTTTATTGAACAAATATGAGGAGTAATATTACACTTCATAGACAACACAATCAAAGCATGAGCCTCCGCATCTTTTACATCCCGATGAGCTTGCTCAGTCGTAGGCAAAATAGCTCTGGAAGCAACAATTTTGCCACCAGAACCTCAACATCACCTACATCCTCAGAACCATGATGTACATCAATGCCTTGCACCGTATTCCAAATGCCCTTTGACACTAGAACATGTTGCATCATATAAGCCCACATAGGGTGATTGTCCCCATCCAATCTATCCTCAGTAGCAAACATCTTGAACACATCTGTGTTGTTGTCAGCCATGGTGAATGCCTGCACTTGATGTGAAAACTGCCCTAAAATAGGAGAAATAAAACGGGAACAACACGTGCTATATAGCACAAACCGTAGAAGACTATAAGGGACTTGTTATGCAAAAAATGGCACTCATATAAATTTTACACAAAATGACAAAATAGCATGTGCATACTACTTATAGTGGAAATGGAGGCCAAAATGAAAATTTTGAGCATACTAGGCTCTTTGAGCTGTCTTGAAGTATTTGTTGACATGTTGATTCTCACCAAAGCTCACAAAAATTGGAGAAAGTGAGCAAGAGTGTGTTGGAGCTGCGGGCGATTGAGCTCGAGGGGACACAACCTACTTTGATACCAATTATTGGAATTAGGGTTGCAAGGAAATACACTCATCTTGGAGAAGATGAAGGAATTTCAAGGCACACAACAGAGAGTGTATCACTTAGTATGCAATGGAAAGATAAGATAGCCCTAGAGTGATGGGCGTCTATACAATGCACGAGGGAAAAAACCTCCTAGTGAGCGAAGAAATGCCCTGGTGGTCCTAAGTGTGTTCACACACATACCTCATGATGTATATGGTAACACAAAGTGCATCAAGTACTACAATACATAAGTTGAGAGAGACATTGCATATCTCTTTGACATGCAGATATGATGATCGAGATTGAGTATGCAGTGAGGAAAATATGTAGGTAAACTAAACGTAAGGAAGCATTGATAAACTCAAAAAATACAAAAAGCATCAATAGAATATTATTGTTAAAGTGCACTACCAACCTTATAACCGCATATGCGTGTCATCCACTTGTCCAAACTGGAGGTCAATGTTTGTATCAAGCTACATAAAACGAATGTGAATAGTTAAACATTTTGTCTTGCAACAATGAGGCATCACACAATGAAAATGCTAATTATACATTGCACGTCATGCAGAAGTGGCATACAAAAGTATGGTGGAGGGTTGACACTATAGTCTCTCCAAAAATTGTAAGAAATAAAAGTCGTACCTGCTCCATAGGATTTATGTGTTGGACCAAGCAAATGCATATGCATGCGGAATTGGATGCAAATAACGAACATTGCAATGTTGTCAAGCTGGATTCATCAACAAGTAAGCAGTGCATCCATGTATGAGATGCAACCTTTGGCCCCACTCCTACCCGCAACAAGCGAGTGAGATTGCTACCGATCATGATGTTGATGGGATCTCTTCAAACTCAGAGGGTGTGAGGGAATCAAAGAATGATGATGATGATGGTGGTGACAAAGAAGATGATGGTGGTGAAGATGTGTGCACCTCAGATGGGACACCAATGAAGGGACATGTGCTACCATGCAATTGGTTCTTGGAAGGGGTGCTTGACATGAGATGCAAAGATGCGTCAATGTAATCCATCCTATGATGAGTTATTACTCTGTTTTTGAAGAGGAGAAGAAGAGGAACCCATCGTGGCCAGTGAGAAGAAGATGCTGCTATAGAGGAGAGATTTGAGCACACTCTGTCAAATGCAAGGATAGGGAATGTCCCCCTCATTGCAAAAAATGCCTCACCCACACTTCCCTCTTTTCATTGCTTCTTGCATCCCAATTTCTCCTGATACAATCTCTTTGTTCATCATCATTGTCACCCCCATCATTGTGTCTACCCTTGTGATCATCGTGCTCTGAATATTTGTGGCTTTGATTCCTTCTATATTCATCTTTTGATTGTCATGGGCTCATCGTATTTCATACCTTCTCTCTTGTCAATCTTATCTACTATAATTTCCATCCTTTAGTTGATCATGTCTACTGTGATCCCCATCACCATGTCTTCGCTCGTGGGGTGCACTATGTAATCATGTTAATGTATAACGTGAGTTCAAAAGGAGGGGTTTTAAAATGCCAAAAATTTAAGTAATTTAACAGAGATACATTAAAATAAAAGGTTTTTATATTAAATTTTGAAAAAAACTCCTAAAATAAGGGGTCATTTTATTCATTCAGACCTGTTAAAAGAGGGGTTTTTCTAATACCCCGCGAACGCACGTTATATAGGGGGTATCGAACGGTCAATCCCTGAAGTTCCTGCGACACCAACTTTTAATGCACTTGTTTGTCAATGTAGGCAAAAAAACATGGAACATGGCATTGAAAGGGTACATGGTGGAAAACTATTAGTTGGGCATGGTGCAGGGTGGTTCTCAAGAGTGTTTTTTGATGCAGGTTGTAGAGGTCAACTTGTAGGTCAGATGACTCAGGGTTCATAGAGCGAGCATTGGATTGTGGACTAGGGATGAGTGAGCAATGGACCAATTGCAAATTAGGAGGGAGGGCTTGGGGAGAAACAAGTTGAAGAGGAGGGTGTGCGAGAGGGTATTCTAAATGGGGGTCCATGATGGGTATCCTCATCCGCATCCTCATCCTGATCATCGTCATTGTCATCACTAGCAACTGTTGCTCTGCAGCAATGCCTCCTCCTGCATGGAAGATGGGAATTAGGTTTGCAAGCAGAGTTGCAACAAAAGGAGACATAGCACTTGGATAGAGAATATTTTGCTGTGGAGAGGAGAATATAGAGAGACGGCCAACAGTAGGCATCACCGCACGTGAAGGGGATGCTAAGATCTGAAGCTTGTGGCTTGCTACAGTGCTGACACGAGAAGTAAAGCTTTGAAAGCGTTGTTGCTTCTTTGAGATTCACCCCACTGATGTCGGTGATCGAATGGCCACTGGGATGAGGGGAAGTATGTGCACCACTTAGAAGCATATATTACAGCCTGCCATGGCCTGATCCTCAGCTTAGGGCTAGCCACATTTGCAAACATGGCTAGTAGAATAGATGCCCGCTGTCGGGGGATATGTGTTTGCAAAGTGGATCGAGAAGGATCGAGGCCTCTAGATGTGAGAGGTGGTTGAGAGGAAAGAAAAAACAAAGAGATAAAAGCCAATAAGATACCCAAATGAGCACTATATCATCAAGAACTGAAATAAATCGTACAAGGCTTGGTCGACTCAACCACTTATAATCACTTAAATGATAAACAACAATGGGTTAATCCATTAGCTTCAGCAATAATATCAACCTGGAACCACTTCTTCGCTCCCAATCATATCATGATATTGGAGTCTTTTCAATGCAAGTCTAAGCCCTCATAGCCGCTTACGCTCAAGCTCCTCAATCAACGGAGATTGACTCTTTAGCGTCAAACAATGGCAGCTATTTATCTAATGTTGAGCTCACAGTCTTGTCCCCAAAGTCCTTAAATACATAACATCCCTTTTCTACTTTCAATTCCAAAACTCCTACCCGCAACAAGCAAGTGAGATTGCTACCGATCATGATGTTTATGGGATCTCTTCAAACTCAAAGGGTGTGAGGGAATCAAAGAATGATGATGATGATGATGATGGTGGTGACAAAGAAGATGATGGTGAAGATGTGTGCACCTCAAATGGGACACCAATGAAGGGACATGTGCTAGCATGCAATTGGTTCTTGGAAGGGGTGCTTGACATGAGATGCAAATGTGCGTCAATGTAATCCATTCTATGATGGGTTATTACTTTGTTGTTGAAGAGGACAAGAAGAGGAACCCATCACGCCCAGTGAGAAGAAGCTGCTGCTATAGAGGAGAGGTTTTAGCACATTCTGCCAAATGCAAGGATAGGGAATGTCCCCCTCATTGCAAAAAATGCCACACCCACACTTCCCTCTTTTCACTGCTTCTTGCATCCCAATTTCTCCTCCTACAATCTCTTTGTTAATCATTGTCACCCCCATCAAATACATTGTGTCTACCCTTGTGATCATCGTGCTCTATGTGAGTCTTTTGAATATTTTTGGCGTTGATTCCTTCTATATTCATCTTTTGGTTGTCATGGGCTCATCGTATTTCATACCTTCTCTCTTGTCAATCTTATCTACTATAATTTCCATCCTTTAGTTGATGTCTACTGTGATCTCCATCACCATGTCTTATGTCATTGCGCTCATGGGGTGCACTATGTAATCATGTCAATGTATAACGTGAGTTCAAAAGGAGGGGTTTTAAAATGCAAAAAATTTAGGCAATTTAACAGAGATACATTAAAATAAAAGGTTTTTATATTACATTTTGAAAACAAATCCTAAAATAAGAGGTCATTTTATTCATTCAGACATGTTAAAAGAGGGGTTTTTCTAATACCCCGTAAACGTACGTTATATAGGGGGTACCAAACCGTCAACCCCCCAAGCTGTTGGCGACGCCAACTTTTAATGCACTCGCCCTACCATCTCATGCAATAGCTCCCTTTTTGTCGCCTCTACTTGCAGCACTGGCTCAATCCCTCTCAAGGCAAGGCTCTCCTTCCTCTGTAGGTTCTCAACCTTCACCTCCAATTATAAGCTTTTGATGTTCTATACCTCGTGAAGACCACCATCAAAGCCATCTCACCCTTCTTTTTGCTCCTTGCAACCACCCACGGCTCCTCAAAATTGGCACCTCTCGGCCCTATAGTGGCCCTCCAACATGCCACAGCTCTTGGAGCTTCCCAACTCCATTGCAGATGATCCTCCCATATCTCCTCTCTCAACAATATGCGGCTCAGGTCTGTCTTACCACTAGCTCTATTGCTAGTGGCGGCCTCTTCTTCGGATGGCGCATCTCTCCCTCTCGGGCCAGGTCCTCTATGCCCCTCCGGTCCTCATGTAGTTTCCTTCTGAGATAGCACGCCTCCCCTGGCTTAACTTACCCCCCTTTTTTGGCAAATGACGGCCTCCATTTAGTAGCGTGGGCACCATCCTCAACTTCCCATACACTCCCAGATAGTGCTCGTCATGCAATCGGGGGCACTCCCTGTATGTCAAGATTACGTATTAATCTGCAGTGCCGCCCTCCTGTCCTCCCATGCACTCGAGCTCCCCCCTTCGATCTGAAGTAGCTGGCGTCCTAGTTCGATGTCTTGCATGGCAGCGTTGACGATTTACTTTTCCATAGCTTCATAATTTAATTCAATATGGTATTATATAATCTCCTATAAGTCATTTCTCCCACTGCCTTGAGCTTCGGACAGGGACAGGGACGCATTTCTATATAGCAAAAAATATATAATTACTAGGCAACTTACTAGATTGAATACACATATCTAGTAAGAGTGCAAACTAGCAATAATGAGAATACTCCTATATGGTTGTAACCATAATATTATAGCTATATGGGAGTTTTAAGTAACCATATAGCGAGATTTATTACTAGTTTGACTCTGATTCTCCTAGATGGCTGTAGCCATAATATTATACCTATATGGGAGTTTTAACTAACCATGTAGTACGAAATTCTTCTTTCATCTACATGGTTGTAGCCACAAAATGCTATCTATGTAGTTGTTTTATAACAATTCACAAAAATAATCAGTTTAACATAACATATACAAAATAGCACATACTTTTTGACTAAAAGAGATAAAGGTTAAATAGAAAACTAAAAATGATCACTTTCATATAGATGTCTCTCAAAAATTCTTACAAAGTCCATCATACAACTATTCGTCTTTATCATTGGCTACTTCTACATCCTTTAAAGAAAGAGAGCCAATCTTTTCAAGTCTTGCAATCACCATGCCTTCTATTAGAAGCCAAGCTACCAAGTCTTCACACATAGTAGAAGAGCTAGTTTCACACGCTTTTCTACAAAAAAAGGAGTTCGATTTTTTTTAAGCCATATAAGTAGGCTTCACAAGTGGATACACTTCTTCAACTCTTCTAACCCCAAACCATTTTATCAAAATGTTTTCTTGATCTTCTCTAGTGAGTTTGCGTACCTACATAACAAACCACAATAAAGACTTAAATTAAAGGATATGGTTGCAATATTTTCAATAGTAAACATAAGATATATTTGTAAGATTGAAAAAAAACCTGCACTTCCAAGGTAGCCTTCTCATCAGAAACAAAAGCATCTTCCTCAACATCCTAAAAAGAGAGACAAGACACATTACTTTAGATTTATTACCATAGTATAAGTGTTTAGAGCCATCAACAAAAAACAAAACAGCTACCTTTGACTTTTGAATCCTCTTAACTTTTGACCCTTCTTTTTCTTTTTGAAGGAGTTCAGCAAGATTAGTTGTAGCCTAAGACATAACCCAAGCTTATTTCAATGACATTTATTTAACAAGTTTACAAGTAGCATTAGTTTAATAATATAATTTGAATACCTTCCGTTTTCGAGTACTCTTTCTAGAATGCCCTTCATCACACCCTTTAGATGAAAAATTTTCAACTTTATTTAACTTATCTGATATATACCAACACAAAAAACGCAACTTGATTTTTTTTACATCTCTATAAATGTTACACAATGGGAGAAAAAACATGAACAAAATCTCACCGGCTTCTCGATTGAAGTTTCATGAGACTTATCACCAGCAGAGAAAGACATTGAATCCACATCTCCTATTGCACTAGAAAAGATATTTTCTTTCATAAAATTTTGATACTCCTAAGTCAACATTTTCACATAAATAAATCATCATGTAGATATGAAATGAGAGAGAGAAAAAAAAGTAGCATGATCTTCATATACCTCATATGCATCCATATGATTTTCATCATTGTCCCAAGATATTTCTGGAATGTATACATCTGGTTCTTTCTAAATACATAAGACATACACAAAACTTTAAAAAATCTTAAAAGATCGGCATTACACTTGTATAAAGAATAGTATATATCAATTACCGGTGTGGATTCTGAGATGTCTTTATCGCCCTCCACCACATCTAGAAAGTTCTCATCATAACTTTTCTTGGAAGCATCCTCTTCTTAATAAAAATTACTCAATAAGAAACTTAATATCAAAACTCTTGAAAATCATTCTATACTATTACCTTTGTTGATAATTCTGTCTCTTTCTCTACACCATCATTGTCAAGCTCTTGAACATCATGAGTATCCTTAAAAATGTAACATAATTCAAGAATAAGATAAACATCTACATAGCATATGATTTGAAAGCAAAACAAAAAGATAATACAAAAACTTATACCATTATAGAGCCTTTGCAAGCCTTTTGTTTCGTCCATTTTCTTTTGGACGCCAATGACTTGATACACCAATTGTAAATGTCAGACTCTTTCCACAAATAGTCCACACCATATACTTTCACTGGCTTTAGCTCACCCATCTTCTCTCGAATGATACTCAAAACCATATCTTTACCCTTGCTATTATGTCTCAAATCTGCAATTGGCCCTACCTTTGAAAACCACCCTCTCACCATCCCATAATTTGCACACAACACTCTATACTGGCCATGATCCTCTTTTTTAAGAAATTCTCTACCATACAACTTATTGTACTCTCTATGTTTAGGTGGAGGAGCTCTAAATACTTGATCATATATGATCGGATCATATGGAAGAGAACTAGTTGAGTTACCAACAACCCTTTTGTTACCCAAAGAGTGATGTTCCCTCCAAGCGTCGAGTAGTTTCACAGTCTCCCCATGAGGAAGTGAAACTAGTTGTTGCTTAAAAATTGACTGTGGAAGATCCATGCGATCCCTACAAGAGTAATCGACACATGCAGATAAGATAGACTCCAAAAAGTTTAAATTTGTGCCACTTGAGATATAACTCGAACAATACAAAAAGTTAAGATGAAAATAAATCATAGAGAGAACAATGCTCAACCATATAATAAAATTTAAACCACAAAATCATTTAATTCTCTAATAGCAAAAGCCTAATGTGATCAAGTACTTTATAAATGTCTTTTTCTCATGTCCTTGACTTATGGACATCTCCACAAAATAGGGATCCATCGATCACTTTCTCCAAGATTTCTAACTTTTTTACGTTTTAGTACAATCCAATCTTTGATTAAAAGAACACAAGAATCCCAATCTCTCCATGTGCTTTCCTCCTCATAAACTTTCCATATATGAGGATCACTTGCATCAGATTTCAAAATAGCAAGCTTTGTGATTTTGTTGTCACACTGTACACATCTTACAACAGCATGCTTGAATTGTACTATACCAGTGTTTTCTAAACGGACTTTGACAATTTCATATTGCTCCAACCACAAGGGTACATTCCCACAATTGCTTTCCATTAGTAGCTTAGACCTCTGCTTTAGGTCCTTAACTTCATATGCACTCAATATTTGGCTCCTTGATAATGGCAATGGATAAATTTATGAAGCAAAGAATAGATAGGCCGCACACAATTCCAAGTAAATTTGGAAGCGATTTTTTCTCAAGAATACTCATTCCACTCATTGTATCTATGACTAATTCCTCTGAATAACTGTCTCCTATAATGCATTGTTTGTAGTAAGTTGCACCAAAAAACATCATTGCTTTTCTATCAAGCTGCATGGAGAAGAAAGAGGTTATGCGAGCTTTCCAATGACCTCGCTCCTCAGACAAGGTGTCTGGCGCATCCACCTTTACAACTACATCATTGCCAATCTTGAAAAGTTCTCCTTTATAGAAGAATTTGTCATATGTTTGCACATCACCAAATGAAAAGCTTTCATCATCGATGTTCCAAAACCTCCTTAAGTAGGTAATCTCCTCAGATTTTGGAACTCTATAATTACCCCTCCTCTTTGATATTGCAATACCCTTCATAAGAATGTTATCAGTACAAGATGCTCTCTTGCCATACTTTAAGATGTCATTCCACAACGATCTTGCCTTTCCAACAGAAGTAACATTGAATAGTCCATCAAGATGTGAAGAGCAACACTCAATGGAGGCCCCGATTCCACAATCAGCTGCAGTAGTTTGACCCAATACACTATGCAATTGTTGTAGGACTCTACCACAAGGTAGCAAGGCATCTTTATCATGTTGGATTGCTTGGAATACTTTTGTTAAAAACATTCTCAGATAGAATTGTACAGATGACGCTTCATCATTTATGCTATTTGTTTTGATAGCACTGTATGCTTTCACTAAACATTCAAACATATAACACCAATATATGTCATGGAGTCCATGATGCAAAATATCCTCAAGTAGTTTCCCACTTCTAGCTACATGCTCCAAGGGTGATGAGTTTGCTCCTAAGTATTCCTCCTTTCGGATTCTCCAAGATTGCAGCAAGGATTTGATAACTTGAATGTCAGTGGCCGACATTCCATGTTCTCGACTGTAGCCATAAAAGCTATGTGCTATGTCCACCAGCCGTTGTTGGGGTATAAAGCCCAATGTGGTCGCCCAGGTAAGTGGGTGGGCCGCCAGATATGTACACATATTCTTTTGTAAAAACCTAATAAGAACTCACTATGCTCTACACATTACAGGAGAGCGAGTTCACCATATCGTCGTGCTCTTCTTCTCGCACTCTCTCTCGCGTCGCACTTCCGCTCGTACTCCTTCAACTGGTATCAGAGCTCAGATCGAGGCTCGAGGCAGCACTGCAGGAGGCTAGAGTCACCAGCTCAGATTGGAGTGAAATTCGACAGGCGAAGACACGGACCCAAATCCTGTGGGAATGCCCGTAGGGCTCGGTGTTCTCAGAATTTCATTCTAAGGTCATCTCGGCCACCGTTCGGCTTCGACAAAGGTCTGCGCAGGCCATTTTCGACTACGTGGTCTCAGCGGGTGCAGATCTGACTCTGCAAATTTGGGGTTTTTGGCCTACGACTGCAGGTGCTGAGGATATTGACACTCCCAGAGTGTTGATTTGTGGCTGTCTACACATCGAAGGACGGCTCACAGTTCTTGGAGGCGTGTCACATACGACACGGGCGCATCTACACAAAGACTGTAGGCAACATCCACTAGTTCATCAGGTAGCTTGTGTTTGCTGCTTGATATTCCAGATTTCATCCTGACATTGCAGGTACTTCCACATGGATGTATTGTCAGAGATGATGTATGTACGTTGAGGGTTTGCTGGCTGTGAGTCACGCAGCAAACAACCGCCGCAGCGGTTACAACATATAGTGGGAAATTTGTGGATGTATGACTTTGTGGGAAGTCTATGTACTGTCAGATTTACTGCAGCCTTTGTTGAGGGTTGAGTGAGGTTTTATTGAGGTGGGGGATTCTCAAATGTTGAGATCCTTTCAGTGATACAGGTCTTGGAGCGATTGCTCGAGCACCCTTAGATAGGCAGCTAGGATGTATAGACTGTGAGTTAGACAGTTGGGATTGCATCTTTGCTTTACTGCTGTTGAGGCATTTTCGCAGTCTATGCTTACAGGACAGTGACAGGACAGTCAGAGACAGTACAGGTGCAGGACAGGTTTACCCGCAGCTTACAGTGTCAAAGAGATAGTGTTTTTTGAGCTGTTTTTGAGTACACCAGAGCCATTTTACAAAGGAGACTCTACCAAAATTTATGCAGAATCTGAAGCTTTCTTGGTTCATTTGACAAGTTGATATTGGTTCAGAGGTCAGTTTATAGGGGAAACTCTGCCGAATTTTTCCGAGGAAAGTAAACCACTCTGAAGCGTAGCTATGGCTGGATCACAGGACACTGCTCTTTACAATATCAAGAAGCTGGATGGAACCAATTTCCCATTGTGGAAGCAGCAGATTTGGCATGTGTTGGTACAAAAGAAGCAGATAAAACCTATAAAGCTCAAGGGGATAAAACGAGAAGATATGGACGAAGATGAATGGAGCGAAATGGATGAATTGGCACTTTCTACCATTATGCTGACTTTGTCAGAAAGCGTTTTCTTCAATGTAGCAGACGAGATGTCGGCTTATCAAGCATGGTTAAAGCTGAGTGATCTTTATGAGAAGCAGAGTGCAGCTTCACATGTATACTCGCTTAAGAAGCTTGTTGACTTGAAGATGAAAGAAGGGACACCTATGTCCAATCATCTGAATGAATTCAACACAATATATAGTCAGTTGTCAGCTCAAGGTGTCAAGTTTGATGAACCTGTTAGAGCTATGTTCCTGTTGATCACATTGCCAGAAAGTTGGGACACTTTTCGCACAACTTTGAGTAATTCTACACCTCCAGATGGTTTGAACATAGCAGGTGTAGAAGGAAGTCTGCCTACTGAAGAAACCAATAGAAAGACAATGGACAAAGGCAAAGGAACAGCCTTAGTTTTCAGGGGAAGGACCAAAGAAAAGTACAAAGGTGGAAAGAGGAATCACTCTCGTAGCAAGTCCCGCAGTGCTAAAGGCAAGAGTGACATAGAATGCTACCATTGTGGCAAGAAGGGTCACATGAAAAGAGACTGCAGAGAATGGAAAGCAGAAAAAGGCAAAGAGAAAGCTAAAGATCATGGTGAGAAGAACAAGTCCTCAGTGAAGATTCAAGAAATAAATGTGACAAACACTGTTGTAGAGGATGACAGTCTAGTGTCAGGAGACATCTACTTCTTGAAGAATACAATGGACTCAGCTCTTCTTACAGCATCTAATGGAAATGCACTGAGTGACAGGATTATAGACTCAGGGGCGTCACTTCATGTGTCTCCAAATAAGGAGTGGTTTACCTCTTATGTGACCACTAAAGATCATGTTCGGCTAGGCAATGGGCAGACATGTGAGATCTTAGGTGTTGGAGATGTTCAATTGAAGTTTTAGAATGGCTCTTCTTTCACGCTGAAGAATGTGAGACATGTTCCCGCAATTACACAGAGCTTGATTAGCACAGGTTTACTTGATGATGCTGGCTACGTCACCACTTTTGGACAGAACATGTGGAAGATATCCAAGGGTTCTATGACAATAGCACATGGAGTAAAGTCTGGAGGACTTTACATGATTTATGTATCTAATGTCTCTAAAAATGTAATCAATGTAACCGAGCAGCCAAACGTTTCTTTGTGGCATAGCCGGTTAGGACATATGTCCAAGAAGGGAATGGAAATCTTGTCTCGTTCTGGTTATTTACCTGGCTTTTCATTTAATGATTTTGAATTCTGTGAACATTGTCTATATGGTAAGCAAACACAGCAGCCACATAAGCATAGAAGCAGTAGAAGAGATACATAGTTGGCACTTGTTCATAGTGATTTGTGTGGACCTATGCCTAACCTATCTCTAGGGGGAGCTTCTTACTTTATGACATTTATAGATGATTACTCGAGGAAAGTATGGGTTTACTTTCTCAAGCACAAGGATGAAGCGTTTAGTGTTTTCAAAACGTTTGTGACACTTGTGGAGAATCAGAGTGGCAAGAAGCTTAAATGCTTACGCACTGACAATGGTGGAGAGTATGTTTCAAAGGCCTTTCAGGACTTTTGTGAGTCAAAAGGTATAAAACGTGAACTTACTGCTCCTTACAATCCTCCTCAAAATGGTGTTGCTGAGAGGATGAATAGGACCATACAAGAGAAGGTCAGAAGTATGTTGTCTAATGCACAGCTGCCAAATGGGTTTTGGGCTGAAGCTGTATCAACAGCTATTCATCTTGTAAATAGATCTCCTAGCAAGGTTTTGCAGAAGGATTCAGTGCCAGAGATGGTATGGTCAGGCAAAATTCCTTCATACAAGCATCTGAGAGTCTTTGGCTGTGAGGCATATACTCACGTTCCAAAGGAATTTAGGAACAAACTTGAGCCAAAGAGTAGAAAGTGCATCTTTCTAGGCTATGGTAATTCTGGTGAGATGGGGTACAGACTTTGGGATCCCAAATCCAGAAAGGTTTTCCGCAGCAATGATGTTCACTTTAATGAATCCAAATATCATTCTAAACCAGAGAGGGTTGAGGAGATTAGAAGAGTTGTCTTCCAAGAAGATGGACCTGCACGTGCAAGACAAAATGTCAGAGCTCAAGAGGAGCAAGGATAGGATAGAGTGGAACCACAGGTTGTGGCTGAGCCTGAGCCACCTATTGTGCGTAGATCTGGACGTGTCACGCGACCTCCTGATAGGTTTGTTCCATCTATGAATTATGTCATATTGATTGATTGCAATGAGCCTTCATGTTACAAGGAAGCAGTGCAAATGAAGGACTCCGGGAATTGGCAATTGGCCATGCAGTCAGAGATGACAGCTCTGCATAAAAACCAGACATGGAAGCTAGTTAAATTACCACGGGGCAAAAAAGCTCTACCCTGTAAATGGGTTTACAGGTATAAGATCAAAGCCTCATAATAGTCAGCCAAAGTACATAGCAAGGCTTGTTGCCAAGGGCTTTAAGAAAGAACAAGGCATTGACTTTGATGAAGTCTTCTCTCCGGTGGTCAAGATGACTACATTGAGATGCTTTCTTGCATTGGTTGCCATATTAGATTTGGTGTTGCACCAAATGGATGTCAAGACAGTGTTCTTGCATGGTGATTTAGATGTGGAAATTTACATGCAGTAGCCAGAAGGGTTTGTTGAGAAAGTCAAGGAAAATTGGGTATGCCAGTTGTTAAAGAGTCTTTATGGCTTAAAACAATCACCGAGGGCATGATACCATAAATTCCACAAGTTTATGCTTTCTCAAGGCTACAAATGTAGTGAGTTCGATCACTGTCTATATACAAAGAAGGCTAAGGATGGTAGTTGGTTGATACTTATTTTGTATGTGGATGACATGTTGATTGCTGGCAAGCACTTGGAAGAAATTTCAGCTTTGAAGTCAAAGATGGCAAAATCGTTTGACATGAAAGACATGGGTGAGGCAAGTCATATACTTGGTATGCGCATTGAGAGAGACAGATCAAAGAAGTTGATTTGGTTATCTCAAACAGAGTATATTGACAAGGTTTTGCAAGGTTTCAATATGGAGAAGGGAAAGGCACTGAGTGTTCCATTGCCACCATATGTGAAACTTAGCAAACAAGATTGTCATGTGTCTGAGGAAGAATAGGCTGAAATGGATAAGATTCCATATGCGTCTGCAGTGGGTAGTTTGATGTATGCAATGATTGATACTCGCCGAGATATTGCATTTGCAGTGGGAGTAGTAAGTCGATACATGTCAAACCCAGGCAAGAAACATTGAGAGGCAGTGAAAGGAATATTGAGATACCTGAAAGCTACAAAGAGTATGCGTATATGCTACGGGATTCAGGAGCTAAGTGTAAAGGGTTTTACAGACTCAGATTATGTAGGTGACTTAGACAACCGAAGGTCTACGTCAGGGTATGTCTTTACATTGGCTGGTGGAGCAGTATCATGGCGTTCTAGATTACAAGATTGTGTTACTTAGTCTACTATAGAGGCTGAATATGTTGCAAAGTCAGAGGCATGCAAAGAATCAATTTGGTTTAATCGACTAGTAACAGATTTGGGAATCAAAGAAGAGATGCCTGTGTTATATTGTGATAGTCAAAGTGCTATACAATTGGATCGCAATCCAGTTTATCACTCAAAGACAAAGCATGTGGATGTGAAGTATCATTTCATCAAGGAAATGCTCGAGGATAAGCAACTTCAGCTTGTCAAAGTTCACACCACAGAAAATCCTGCTGATCTACTTACAAAAGGACTTCCCTCAGAGAGCTTTGCGCATTTTCGCAAGCAGTTAGGTGTAGGGTAGTACATCACTTCTCTACATCTCTTGTATATTAGCTTGTATAGTAGCTTCTCTCACACTTAAAGTACCACATTGGACTTTAAGTGGGAGGTTGCTGGGGTATAAAGCCCAATGTGGTTGCCCAGGTAAGTGGGCGGGCCGCCAGTTATGTACACATATTCTTTTGTAAAAACCTAATAAGAACTCACTATGCTCTACACATTACAGGAGAGCGAGTTCACCATGCGGGCCGCCAGGTATGTACACATATTCTTTTGTAAAAACCTAATAAGAACTCACTATGCTCTACACATTACAGGAGAGCGAGTTCACCATATCGTCGTGCTCTTCTTCTCGCACTCTCTCTCGCGTCGCACTTCCGCTCGTACTCCTTCAGCCATATTCCTAAAGTTTGCATCTCATGCGGAATACCATCTACGACTCTTAGAATATATGGTAGACACCACTGCATAAACTTTTGATTCTCTTCCACCTTGAAGGACTCATAATAGAGACTTGGTGAGTTTGTCCATCGACCATAGCGAATAAATGCTTGTGCCAATTTTGTAATAGTCAAAGCGGTTCATCAATATTTTTCTTCACTGAAGAATTTGCATTCTGGAATAAGTGTGCAATATACTTCTTGAAAAAAATTAGACACAAGGTGTGCATTACATCAAAAACCAAGTCAAGAGAGGGGTCAAACCCATATAAGTTAAAGAGTCTCCAAAGTATTGACTCGCCTGATAAAATAGATTTCTTCCAAATCTCATCCTTCTTAGCAAAAGTACAACACCTCTTTGCCTTAGCTATGGTATGAACCATCTCGTTTGTTGTTCTTTGCAACTGGTGGGTGTCTGACTTGTCAGCGATTTTCATTGTAAATATACCTCCCTTCTAGTCGCGGCCTATCTCTTGCAAGTGATGCATGTGGCATATCTCCTGTAGAACTCTTGTCCCCCATTTTTGAATAAGCCAATCTTGCACTGGGCCGGATGGTCTCCGGTAACCATCATAACCATAGTTCGTATCTTACAGAATTTAGATTCCACCCTCGTATCATCAAAGATGTTTTCTAGTAGATACTCATATAATACATCCACTCCATAAATATATAGTGATTCCAACTCATCCACTAATGGTTGCAAAAATGATCCAAAGACATCTCCGGAAGACTTAATAATCTTTTTGCAGCTTTGTGGAATAAACAAGACTGGCATGATATCCATACAGTTTTGTTTTCCAGCATTGAGCACCATAATCTCCACAACCCTATAACTTTTTTGTGTGGTTCTTGATGTTTGAAACCCGTCCCAATGCAACAAGAGAGCTATATTTCTAGGATCACCCTGATTATGCACACCAACAACCAGAGTAAGTAAGGCCATTCAGTGTACATTTTGCTAAGAGAAAGAGGAAGATAGACATCATTACCTTGCACAACCTTTTCTCACATTAGATTTCTTCCTTGCATTCGGAGCAGATAAAAGTGTACACTGCTTGCTCAGCATCCCATGCATCTTCAAGTTTTCAAGAGCATTTGTCAAAGGGAAAATTCGTGTAAGACTTCTTACATCCAAGTGTAGAGAAAACAACTGGCAGCTCATGTTGACAATGGGTCCCAAAAGTTCTTCACTCCTTGGAATTTTGTTCCATCCCAAAAGTCCTTTATATGCCTTCTTGTAGAAAATGCATCTCCCTAACACCATTGATTTTTATGGCGCCACAAACTCAATAGCTCATGACAAAAAGTTATACTCCTTGTAAGAAGCTTCAGTTGAGGTCCTATTGGAATATAATCAAAAGCAAGCATTGACTTTCTTGGCTTTGTGTATACTGAGCACTGTTCATAGCAAGTAGTACAGTCACGTTTAAGCTTTTTGGAGTTTGAAGCACCTGAATAGGCACACCTTAGAACCTCTCCTACAAAGTTGTCCTCTATACTTGGGTAAAGAAGCTCGGGTGCGTGCTTTGCTCCATCCTGTACAAATACGATAACGAGAGGCGGTCACCATCCCCAAACCTTTCAGCATTGTTTGTAATTGATCCCAGCACGCGGGTACTTGTACCCCTCCAAGCTCACCTTCCCATGTCTTTGGCAACTGAACCAACAATTTAGCTAGGCTTCTTTTTGAAGAGTAGTTCTTTACCCTAGCTCCACCAAGGTCACCAAACAAAAGACGTAGCATTTGACCTTGAACACCTATCAACATTTTATGTTCATCCCATAAACCTTGAAGTTCTACTGTTCTCTCTATTAGTTCAAACATAACAATCCCTTCCTCATTGACCTCCCTGCTATCTTGCATGCTAGCATCAGCCTGTAAATGGTCATCAGCATCTACATGATGGTCACCGCCATTTGAATCTTCCATTTGCTCTTCTTCCACGTTGAGACCTTCACTCAAGGAAGGTGCTACATGTGGCACATCTAAACCAAAATGGAGCTTCAAGCTCCCAAATCTCTTTGAAAGAATTTGGTTTCGATAAAGGTTTTGCCCGCCATAGAAATAGAAAGAACAGTTGCAGAAAACCTTCCTTCCATCACCATTGGACTCTTCAGTTCTTTCTACATACCGATCTTCTGTTCATTCTGTGATGTTATGTGTGACATCCAAATCAATGTCACTTTGTACCCTTCTACGCTTTGTCACAGAAGAATGTAACTTTCCTAATGAGTCTTTATTTTGATGAAAATAAAAGGTCCGTTTTGACACCAACTCTCAATCATTAATAGAGTGTGAACACTTATATTTACACGCGCACTTCCAAGAAGTTATTGTGCCCATGACTGCAGACAAAATATAAATATGTGTGAACTTTTGTACCAATCAAAGAACGTACAACATAAACACCTTTAAATGAGTACATTAGTGATCAAATATTATTATCATACACTACTCCTAAGAGATGCTGAAATAGTCATCCATTTTGCAAGAAGAGTACATAGTAAACTTAATAAGGTGGTTGTGCAGTGGGATATGGTGGAGGCAGTCGATACAAAATAATTTTTCTTCTAGGAATAATATCCTATCACTTTCGCTCTGTCCATCTAGGTGACCATAGACATGGTCTCCTCGTTTGAGCGGTATACTACCTTGTAGCGGTCAACAAGTCCTACTTCCTCTTGAGAGTCAAAAGATTTACAATTACATCCCATGCCATTACATCATCAATGAAAATGGTTAAAACATTCCATTTTCTCCCAGACCTTCCAAACAATAGATATTGGTCTTCTGGCCAAGCACTATCCTGGCCAAACTCATGAAATAAGATTTGTGACTGCAAGTCTACAAACTCTCTGCGTTTCTCTATAGGATATTCTCGCACTTCACTTATCCTTTCACTATCAACTTCATCACATAGTTTTTGCTCACTTTGACTAGCCATCTGTAGTTTACTGAATACCACAAGAAACACTGGCTAGTCAGAGTGACACCCCTTTCAACTTGAAAGCTTAATCTCACCCCTCTCAATTTACAATTCACATTGAGCTATATTCTCAAGACCTAATGTACGCTAAATACAGCTAGACATGAATACTACTACAAACCTAAAAAGAAGAGGCTTAAATAATCAAAGAAGTACAATGTAAACTGAATATATTTTTGTAGCAAATACAGCTCTTTAGGGTCGTTAGGGAAGACTCTTTAGGGTCTCGCGCTACAAACAAGAGTACAAACGAAGACTCTAGAGTGCAATGCTAAATTGAATTGATAAATTTATACCATTCCCAACTATGGCACCAACAACCATTTCCAAATGAACTTTCAATACCGATAGCATATACATTCCAATTCTAATTTCATTACTAGCAGCATTTACATTCTCGCATACAATCATAAATGCAAATAAAAGGTGCACACTTTGTAGAATATTGCGATAAATGCTTCATTTTTTGACCTAATTCGATGCTTGAAATTACCTATTTGTGCCATTCCTCTGTTTGGCTAAGAAATGTATTTTCTTTGGTGAAAATTTACAGAGCTAAAAAAAAACCTAGGTTTAGTGTAATCCCACCTACCAATTTTGAGATTTACCTCTAAATTTTATATTTGAAAGTGAGAAAACCTACAAAATTTGGAAAAATTTAGTGTAATTCGGTGTAAAAACCTTCGAATTTGTCAATTTACCTCTGTTGTTTTACATATGTAGGTTTGGCAAGTTTTTGAAAAAATGTTTTTTTCGAGCATTGGTGGAAAATTGGAAATAAATACCTGGTTGGTAATGGAGACTTGCTAAGGCGGCACTAATCCAGAGACGATGCTTAGCTTCCAAGTCGGTCCGCCACCAATTGCGCCGCATAACTAATCGAGGATGTGCACGTTCGAGGGCTTGCGGGAGGAATTTGTTCAGCTGCTGCGGAGGGCGCTCATAGCTGATGTTTAGGGTAGCGAACCACCGTATAACTCTTTGCACCTTCGCGCGGACAAGCTGACGAGATGTACGGCCTTCTTTGATTTGACGTCGCAAGAATAACCTTTTACAAGCGATTTATATTGCAGTCGAATGCAGTTTCTAGCAAATTAGCTAGCAAGTGAATATTATATATAAGGCATGCAACTTATTACAACAGGTGGGCACCCATGAGTCGGGCCTTGTGCAGCGGCGCGCTAGCTAGCGGTTTGATTGCATATATGACCGAGGAGCTGAAGAGCGCATATTGAGCTCGCACAGCTAGCTGCTTGTGGGCGCGGTGTTGAAATTCGACTGCTAAATGCAGCGCATGAGCTCGCACAATGAAATGCAGGGCGACATCGACTGTTAAATGCAGGGTGCCGTGGATGGAGAGCTTCGCAAGCTAAAATTAGATAGCAAAGCGGTGCGGTTTCCCGCGTGGGAGATGTGCTGGCGATAGGGTAGAGAGAGAGAGAGAGAGAGAGAGAGAGAGAGAGAGAGAGAGAGAGAGAGAGAGAGAGAGAGAGAGAGAGAGAGAGAGAGAGAGAGAGAGAGAGAGAGAGAGAGAGAGAGAGAGAGAGAGAGAGAGAGAGAGAGAGAGAAATGAAATGAAATGGTAATACAACTACAGCGCCGTTCGACCTCCTTAAAAGGTCATTTTTTAACAAATATTGGTGGATCTAATCCAATTCCTCAGTACAAAAAAAATTGAAGTAAAGTGAAAGACTAAAATCATCATCGTCAGCATCATCATCAATGCCCGAGGACATTGGCATCGGGTGTTCTCCGAGAAAGTATTGCATCGATCTCGCTAAGAAGCTCCATCGGTCTCCCTCGTAGACATGGGTGTTGAGCTCTCCCGAGCTCAATGGCTCAATCAACTTATATACCTCTGGTATAAGTGGGCTCTGAAGTGTGATGTGAAGCATGCTCATCTGGCTTATGAGTCCCTGCTCTAAAGTAGTCAGAGATCTCCCTTTATTCAAGCTGTAAACTACCACTCAATTTAGGTGTGAACGAGGGCCTTCTCCTATGAATGGGTGCATTCACCTCTTCGAGCTGTGATCTTACAAAATATTACCAGGGTTTGAAAGATCTTTGATACTCCTTTTTGGGCATGTCTGGCTTGCTGCTACGCGAGCATACTGCGTAGAGTAGGAATGGTGTGAATCTTGAGAATTAGGCATGGGACCTGTTGTATGCCCGGGGGATTCACTCTATATGTAAAAGGGGACGCCACCTACGAGTGGACAACTTTGGTAAAACCCCTATATACGACTCATACTAGGGAATATGATCCCCCTTTCTTCGCTTATACAAAAATCAATGCAGAAAATTATCATACCCGTATCTTACATATAAAATTTAGGTCTCGCATATTCTAACTTAGTAAAACTAGTCAAAGAGCATGTAGCATAGTGACTAGCAACGTACTAAGGAACCACTTATGCTGATAACAAGATTTACCCTTAGTGTGTCTTAGTTTGACTTTTGAACTATGTACCCACTCAACTTTCACTCTAGCTACTCATCCAGTTCTACCCCATCTAAATTACTCAGAAAACATTGTCATAAAGGTATGCTAGGTTGCTTGCGTAAATTTGCATCTCTACAAACTCTTTATAGCCTTCATCCCTCAACAAACGAACTATAATCACAAAACAAGAAATTGATACAAAGCAATGTTAGTTCTTCCATGGATCTTTGTAGCTATTGACTCAAAAGTTCAAGGGCAAACTCTTTTGAAAATTGAAAAAAACATCCTCTCATTTTTCCCTTTTCTCACTTCCCCCCCCCCCCCCCCCCCCCCCCCCCCGCCCCCCCAAGCCAATAAATATGATACCCCGTCCCTTATTTTTAAGCTTGGAAGATAAATTATTAGGGACCCACCCCTAGCTTATACGCTTATGTAACTTGGAAAAAAAAAACCCTCCCTTGCACTTACGTGGTGCGGTAATTTTTCCATGGTGAATCCCCCGGGACTGTATAGCAATTCCATGAACATTGAAGGATGGTCGAGGGCATAGCGGTGTTGAATCTGCATGTGCTATACTTGGAGCGGCATAATGCTGGTCATAACTAGTTGCACCAAGCACGACATATTTTTTTTGCATAGAGCCACATGCCTTCAAGATGCATGTGTAGGTCATTGCATCAAAATAGAGGCATCTTGGGTTGTATCACAAGGGAGAATCATTGTCATCAGGTTTGTATGCTTTTCTAAACTTAGATTGGGGTGGATGCTGTCTCACTCACATGTCCATGTGATTTTTACTCTATGCTTGGCAACTCGTGCATATTACGGTTGAGAAAGGAGGCAACACATTGTAACCACTTCTCATTGTGAAGGTGAGTACAGAGCAGCTTTCAAATCTATGGTTGATCGTGTTAGACTTAGACACTACTTTTTTGGTTTGTGTGTTGGAAACCATCATCTCCATTGCAATTCTAGTGGTTGCATGGTACTGTGTGCTCCATGCTTGCACTAAGTACACTATTATTATGTGCACTAAGTACATTAAGATACACTATCATTAGACTAGGATCATTTTGGATAGGTTGCCAAAATCACAATTAATGAGCCAAGAAACCTACGTGAGATTAACTCTCTTTTTCTCCACCTCCCAAAGCTCATAAGTATTTTAATTTTCTAATTAAGAAACCATTTGTAGATTTAGGGTTTAAGTAGAGCTGGATGTGTATGCCGCAATTCAATTTTGGACTAACTACAATTTTACATGTCTGCTCAAAGCGCATCCTTTGCACGTCATATTATAATGTAAGTTGGCTTAACAAGGAACTAATGATCTCCTTATGTTGATTCTCAATTCTAGTTTTTATCGGATCTCATCTGGTTAGTGTTCGGTAAAGAGCTGCCATGCCACACAAAAATTGAAAGGATCGCCAATTGAACCTCGTATGATTTGCTATGGTTTTAAAAGGTAGCAATTGCACCAGTCTTAAGCCTTAATGAGACCCCATTGATAGCACCCAATAAGCTATAACCACCACCATTTGTAGAAAAAACTCTTGAACTTCTATTTCTAGTAACATAGTACTAGAATATAGATACCAGCATGAGCTTGAATTTGATTCCATGTGGTAAGGAAGGTAAATGAGAATCTAGACCTCCTTTTACAACAAAAATCTAGCTACAGTGAGACCCAATCATTGGAGTTGTGGTTTATATGGATGCATTGGCCAACTTTTGGAGAGTGACACTTGATCTGCTGGCTTGTCACACCACGAAGGCATCAATTTCTACAAGGCAAGATTGCTTCTACTTGGTGATGCAAAGCCAAATCAAGTGACAATTATATCCGAGATTCTGACTATTACTATAAGAAGATTAGTGGAGTTGTGGAATCCCGTACATTTAGTGCCATTGCTGAGGACAAGGAAACTTAAACTAGATAAAACCATGTGTATAGATTTATTATCTGGAGCTTCATTTAGATCACTCTAGAGTAGTCACCTTAAGTTTATTTTTGGCACATAGTTGGTGATTGGTTTTGCTTGTTGTCTCAAAATTATTTGGAGTATTGGGATACATTCCGAGTACCTCCTTAGGGTAGTTAGATTGGATTTGGACCAATGTGTATGCTTGAAGCTTGTGGATAAGTCTGGGCGAGTATTAATTTTTGTTGCTTTTGTCATTTTCCACATCTTGCATATTTTCCAGTTTCTTATAGGAGAAGGGTAAGTATTCATTATAGACGTGAACCACCCCTAGATCTACTTCTAGTACATTTCAAAGAATTGTTGAAGTTGGTAGCTCCAAGGACCATACATAACTTCTGCTTTATGACTTTATGCTTGAGAGAGGTGTGAAACCAATGGTGGAACTCACATACACTACTAAAATCTCAAAATCCCAAAATTTTCACATCTATTAGATTGTATTATTTCTGGGTTTTGACATTGCATAATACTCCACTTTGATATCGAAAGTAGTTAGATGCGATAGTATTTAGAAGCCGTTAGCATCGGGTAGAGTAAGGGAAATGACCAGCCACCAGACCACCATCGAGTCATTTCGAGCCTTTCCTGGTGCAACCTAATTTATGGATTTGATCAAGTTTATAGATTTTCAATCCAAGGACATCCATCACTTTGGACTCAGGGAAAGACTATATGTCCAACTTTAATCCCATTTGTTGAGATTTGGTGTCAAAATCGAGATTATATACAAAATTAGTGAAAAATCATTTTACAACATGCAAAAGAAGTAAAATTTAAGAGATAGAATCAAGGTTTGCCTTTTTTTTTGCAATACCTCCACCAACTAGTGGAGGTGATAGTGAATTAGCACTAGAAAAAAGTACATATAAAGCTCATGTAGCTACACTATCATGAGCACCATAGGACGAGACATATCAGACAAAGCGGCCAAAAAGAATTACAAGTGTTCGGCTAATAGGGGATCCAGTCTACCATCATCAAAGAGTTACACATTATCATAACCAAGCTAATCAGGGAGCCACTCAATCCAAAAAAAAAACTGAAGAAGCACGAATAATAACATCGCAATACGGGGGGAGCCTGAAAGCTACATTACCATCGAAGGGGGCATCAACACATAGTAAGTGTCCCACCCAGATGGATCCACAACCGAGCAAGGAAAGCCAGCACTTTCGGTCTAGGCTATTGAGGGAGCGTTGCACTTTCATAGGGATGTTTGACAAACCCACCAAGATAATAATATCTGCCACCGTTGCCAATCGTGTCATAGAGCCAGACACCAAGGAGCACGAACCCTGAACCAGGGTAGCAATTTCCTCATAAAGAAGGGTGTTGTTTCCGATTCCTTGAATGCAAAACATAGAGTAGGGTGATGTGACATCCGTAGAAGGAGGGCAAGAGCCGACATGGGTCCCCCCTGGAGACATCCCCGACCTCCTATGCACAGGTCCCAGCTCCAAAGGATGCAAATCCGCCACTCTCGGTGTCTTTTTCTCTCTAAGGACAATGTGTGCAGTTGTGGTACTTGCAAATCAACGATAGAGTGTGTGAGATATAAAATGTTTTGATCCCTCCCCTTTTATAGCTTCGTCTACAACTATGAGACTTTATTTTGTTTTCTTATTTATACTAGCAACAAATATATCAATTAATAAACTTAGTTGATGATCGAGCGAGTAACCATGATATTTGTCAATAATTAGTTGTTTAACTATGCTTAATGAATTTTTACTAAAAATGAAACTAAGGGCAGACAAACTTACTACAATTACTTGATCCATAGTAAGTGATAAATTACTAGATGAAACACCCTTTGCTATATAGGAGTTTATAAACTACCAGATGACGATGCCAAAGAGCTAGCTAATATATAGGAGTTCATAACTTACTAGATGAACTTACTAGATAAGGACGTTGTCGTGTTGTGGCACGTATATAGTGGGAACGAGCATTAAACGATTTATCTTGTGACTTTTTGATGCATAAGTATACTTCATATAATACTCATATGCATAAATAAAAGCTTTCTACCATACCTTAGTATTACCTTTGAAGTAATATAATTGTACATTACTATTAGAAAGTACTGCAAGAGAAGTATCAATGATTGTGCCTCTTTTTGTCTGGGGGAAAATCATTTGTATATTTCTTCTAATATCTCATCTATACCCTACCATATATAAATTATTTTCTTCTTTTCACATCTATTTAATAATATAACCCTTCAATAATTCATACCTTCTTGGATTCATACAAGAGGGAAGGGCCTACTACAAGACTTTATGAAAAGGAAGATCCAAAGCTTCTTAGACCATCCCAATTTGAAAATCCCAACCTAAGGGCGTGGAGAAAAGGCCAAAACCAATTCAAGCTCTTTTAGTAAGCCAATTTTTCCTTTCGAAGCATGTCAATCCGAGTTACAGGTCAAAAGTTACAGGGAAAAGAGTGAAAAAGCCTCTCACAACTACACTGCAAGAAGAGATGGTAAACAGGTGAATCAAGTGAAAAGAGGTAATCTTGCTCTTTTTCCATAAAATAAGATATTTGGAGGATAAAAGACACAAGCATGTGAATGTGACACCTCAAATATGCCTTGAAGGACAAGACACACAAGTTGGGACCCCCTGCTGGAGCCACGCAGAAGATGCCTAGGTGGGGCCCATATACATCATGTACCCACATGGAGCCTCAATGACCAAAACTGCTGAATTTCATGATATTTTGAGTCCTAATATAGCCCATTTTAAGAAATATCCAAAGAACACTTGATTTGGGCTAACCCTTTAGCCTAATCAAGTGATTATGTAAAACATGGCTCCCTCACCTATTAAAAGGGCAACCTTCTCTTCATTGGGGACAAGTTATGAGTGAGTGAGAATAGCTCAATTCCATAGTGACACACTCATCTTAGTGCCACACTTTCTCTTGAAGAAAGGCTGAAGTCTTGCCTCATCTTCTCTCTCCATTAAGGTGGTGGCGATTGCTCTCATGTAAGATATATGTTGCTAGTTTTATTTTCATTTGCATATCTAGTCCAATACTTGTCTCTAACTCTATCTCTATCTCTCATTATCTATCTCTAATACCACCACCACACTTAGATCTATCTCTAATTCTATCTTACTCCTCCTTCGATCTCTCTTGTTGTGTCCTAATTGTTTCATTGGAAGGTATTCAAGCAGCAACCTTGTCAATGTAATGGGTACAACCTTCTTGCGGGAAACAATTATGTGCACAAGGTTAGTAACCATATCTTCATCTTCCACAAGCATCTCTCTCTCTTAAGGTTCTCATTGTCTTCCACAAACTCTAGAATCTCCTTGCTACAAGTACTTCGCTTCCCGCAGTATCCTTATTGCCTAAGGGCAACAATAGGGCTTGGGAGAGAAACTCTCTTATTCTTCTCCTTTCACTTATTTCACACCTTTATCTTTGAACATACTAATTATATCATTGATGAATAACAATAATCCACATAGAGGTAATTTCTTTCAATTCCATTCAGTGTAATCTATTAGGGTCAACATTTAGATTAGTCGAAAGATTCACTTTCAGCAGCGCATAGTGTTTCTATTTGGTCCTGAAAGGCTCAACGAAATACTTCTCTCACCAGATCCCATCATACTACCTATTATTGACTATGACTTCTCTTTTGATGTGAATGTGGTTATTTTATTATGAATCAAGAGGATTTGTACTCACAACTAATCCCAATCGCTAAACAAAACATATACATTATAGTAAGCACAAAGCTACAGTTCCAAAGAGAAACCCATAGCTTATTTGGACAACAAAGATTAAATATCATTAACTCATCCATTAACTCTTTTATCCTACCCATGATACGATATGATCGTAATCTCGATGTTTTCATTTTTGTTTTGTTCTGACTATCTTTCATGAGTTCTCTCCATCACGTGTGTGTTTGTAAGGAAAAGTGAGCGGCTTCTTTGGCTACATTTCTTTTTTAGCTCTAGAAGCTATGTTATCTACATCTTAGCTCCTTCTCATAACCCTTGAGCTTCCTCACAAACTCTCACAGCAAGAGGCCCGGTGCCTTCCTGGCAAGACCGCCTACTTCTTGACATATTTTTGGTGAACCCGACGCGAACCTGCCAGGGTGAGAATTTGTGGGTAACCATGGGTGATCATGTTGAGCAACAGGGTATGCATTTTGACCCATCAACAATGCAAATGTTTTAAGCATTTGCAATGTTCATGCAACAACAACATGCCACTGAAAGGAGGGATATTTCAGCAACGAAGGCCATACAAGCGATCGTCAACAGAATGGATCAATTCAATGGCAAAGATGTAACCAAGTACTTACGCGAGTATGTGAAGGAGATGTAGCTGCATCGCGTGTCAGAAGGTGAGATGATTCAAAGCTTTGAGCTAGTTGTTGCTTCAGAAATTAGGGAGCATGTTAGGGCAATTAAAGATGGGCATGGGAGAAATTGGGAAGAACTCAAAGTAGCTTTAAAGGAGGAATATTTCATGGAGGACTCGGAGAGAGTGACCAAAAGGACATTCTTAGAATGGGTAGTCAAGTCAAAGCAAGGACTATCAATAACAGAGCTACTTAGGGAATTTGAGCGGCGCTATGCACAACTCGCAAGGACAGAAAGGGCCACACTAGATGCAGAGAAGACAGATCTTTTCTTACAAGCTGCAGGTAAAGAGTTTTAAGAAAATTTGGAGCTTCTTCTTGAAGATAAATATGTTGAGCAAGGACTAAAGACCGACAGGAATGAAGTTGAAGGTGCTGTCTCATTGCTTTCCAAACGACAAAGAAGAAGGGACAAGATGGTAGTAAACACTACAAGTCCTTCAACCTCAACTTCTGACAAAATGGTAAAGCCTACTTTTATCGCTCCTAAGTTTGATGAGTCCATGCTAGATGAGCTTGTGAAGGGAATGCGTGACTTGAAGGTGAAGCTTGCAAAGCTTGAAGAAAAAGGCCAACCATCAGGGCCACTTCCTAGGCAAAGACATTAGCCCAAAGAAGGGTTTGTTAATAGATGTATTTGGTGTGATAATACAGACTATGTAAGAAGGGATTGTGATGATTTTAGTGATGCTTTGTCAAAAGATGTCGTCTTTTTTAAGGATGGTAAAATCCACTTAAGAGAGACAGGTCTACCCTTGAGAACTAACTTTGGGAAGGGGGGAATGCAAACCTTAGTTGAAGACATGGCAACTAACCGTGCCAGCTCTTCAGTTGAGGTAGCTACTTATGGAGTAAAAATTGAGCACCTTAATGATGAAGAGGCGAGTGACCATCATGATCAAATTTGGCCAAATGTCATGCAATTAGCTAAAAAGGGAAATCTTACGAAAGAGATTCTACATGAAGCAGGTGATTGCATATGTCTAGAAACAGGATGGAATGATCCAGTGGACTCATTGTTAGTGCATGCCTACATTACAAAATGCCAACAAAATGAGGCGATTGTAGAAGAGAAGCGCAGACGTGAAAATGGTGATGAAGGACCATCAAAAAGAGCTTCCAGAAGTGGGGGAAGAAGCGACTCAATGCCTTCCCAAACACCCTCAACACAAGGAGTGTCTCCATGTGAAGTACTCATGGAGGATTCTACAACAGGAAAGAAGAAAGAGCCAACAAAAGGTAAGACAAAAGGCCCAACTTATAAACTACAATCTGATATTGAGGTTGCTATAGATTTAAAGAAAGTCTTGGAGGAAAGGATCTTGAATAGCAAGATTGATTTTACTCTGGGAGAAGTTCTTGGCATTGCAAAGCGTGAATTCCATGAGGAGATCATTGACATCATCAAGAGGAAGAGGCAAACCCTTGTTGAAGTTTCTCGTCCACAGGTTGAAGGGGAAACCTCGAAGACACAAGGGATGCAGCTGCAAATAAGGAGGATGATGGAGATGTGGTAGGATGCTACCAATCTAGTGGGAGAGTAAAGCAAGTGCATTTCTCAAATGATGATGAAGAAGTTAAAGATATTCCTAGGAGTTACTATTCACGAAGTCATTGGGCAAGGGCTACTATAGAAACTTTGGTCAAGGTAGGTGATCTTGAAGAGCCATTTGTTGCCTTGATTGACCATGGTTCAGAAATAAACATAATGTCAAAGAGTCTCTACAACAAGTGCAAATGGCCGATGGACACAGATCATGGCTGGATGGTAAAAGTGGCAAACAATTCATCCGGTGAATTGTATGCAGCATGTCTAGATGTGAAGGTAACAATAGGTGATGTAAAGATTGACCAAAACTTCTTTGTACAGGATACATTTTCATATCATCTCATCCTTGGACAACCCTACATTGTGGGAGTTTGAATGGAAACAAAGGTAATGGATGATGGTTCAACATATGTTAGGATACGTAGCAAAGATGGTAAATGAGCTGTCCAATTTCTCACAGTTTGTGTAAACCATGAAAGAAATCGTGACAACCTCAGAGAACATCCTCTACCAAAGGTGAGCAAATATTTTCATGATCATAGAGAAATGATGGGTTTTGGCCAAGTACCATTGTAAAGCGAGATTGCAGTGGTACAGAAAGAAAAAGGGTCTCGCCTGATCCAAAAATAGGTGAAACTTTTTCAACGGGCTCCTTGGTAACAAGGAATGGATCAGTATGTTTTACAAAACTTGAAGATTTGAAGAGATGTGAGAGGCAATATGTGCATAATGTACAAATAGGCATGAAAAAGAGTGGGTTGCTAGAGCCTACTGAAAATGTTTTGGGTTTGTATGAACAAGTTTCTTTTGTAGATACTATGGGTGAGCTTGATGCTATAATGGGGTCTAATTTGCATCTTGAAAATGAAGTTGTGGAAGTTTGCTCTATGGAAATGTATCAAGTAATAGAAGCCTTTAAACAAAGCCAAACAGTTGGCCCAGAAGTCCATGTTGAAACTAAATACAAGAGTGTAGCAAAGAAGGTGAAACCAGTAGCTTCGCCCTTACCACCCAACAATAGGGAAAAGATTGAGCAGGCTTCTTTACAACAACCAAGTTTGAGGAATCCTAAAAAGATTGGGCATACCTTCACAAAGGAGTCTTTTCAAGAGTTGCAGATTGGTTGCGAGGAGTTTCTAACACAAGAGGAGACAAAGTGCTTCAAAGAAATGCTTTCAAAGCATGGTAAGGCTTTTGCATTTGAGCCACATGAGATAGGATGTGTTGATCCTTCTATTGTAGCTCCAATGGTAATTTTCACAATACCTCATGTGCCTTGGAATCTGCGGCCTATTCCGGTTCCAAAGGCTCATTTGCCAAAGTTAGTCGAGCTACTAAATGAGAAAATCAAAATGGGAATCTTGGAGCCTTCTTATGCTCCATACTCAAACAGGTGGTTCACAGTTCCAAAGAAGAATGGTTCTCTACGCTTCATCCAAGATATGCAACCAGTGAACAAGGTGACAATTAGAAATGTAGGTACAGGTCCAATTGTGGATGAGTTTGCAGAGACGTTTGCAGGGAGGGCAATCTACTCAATGGGGGATCTCTACTCAGGGTATGATCAATTTCAGCTTGCAATCGAAAGCAGAGACTTGACAACCATGAGGACACCTTTGGGTTTGGTAAGGATGTATACCTTGCCACAGGGAGCAACCAACTCGGTTGCACATATGATGAATGGGATGAATAAGGTCTTACGTGACTTTATTCCTCAAATCACAATGCCTTTCATTGATGATTTTCCTATCAAAGGATGTGAAGAAAGTGACAAAGATGAAGCTTTGGATCTCAAGGGATGTCGTAGGTTTGTGGTAAATCACATAAATGATTGTGATAAAATTTTGTCTAGGCTGGAAGAAGTGAATCTTACATTGTCAGGGAAAAAGTCTATGTTTGGTTTCAATGAAGTACTCATTGTGGGGAACATGTGCGGGCCATATGGTAGGAAACCTTGTCCAACAAAGGTAGATGCCATCCAAAGAATGAAAGAAACATGCACTAGCATCACTGAGGTTAGAAGGTTTCTGGGAGCATGTGTCTTCTATGTTATTTGGATTCCACATTATGCACATGTAGCTGATCCTCTTTATCAGCTGCTTAGAAAGAATCAAAAGTTTAAATGGACAGAAGCACATGTAAAATCCATGAAAAAGCTAAAGGAGTTGCTCCAGCCAGCAACGACTTTGAGAAAGGTAGACTATGAGTGTCAAAGGCCAATAATTGTGACAGTAGACACCAGTCCTACAGGGATTGGATGGGCAATAGGGCAAGATGATAAAGAAGGACACAGGTATGTGGTAAGATTTGGAGCAAAGGTACGAAGTGCTCTCCAAAGAAACTATCCACAGATAAAGAGAGAGCTATGGGGTATGGTTACAGCCTTGAAAAGTGGGAAAGAGTACCTAATTGGTGCATGTGTGGTTGTAGAAATAGATTTTCTACCACTTCTTGGGATGATTACAAGCTGCTCAACGCCAGACATTGCTATGTTGCAGTGGATTGCCTACATTAAGTCCTTAAATGCCGAGTTCAAGCACATTGAAGGTAAAGACAATACAGTGGCAGATATGCTATCAAGGGCAAGGTATGAAGATGAGTCACAGATGATTGATGAGGGAGATGATGTGGGCACAAAGTTCTATTCCATCTCTCATGTCAAATGTAACTATGTCTGCATAACTAATACACTTGAATTGTTCTTGAAAGATCTTTATGAAGGTGATTGGCTTCTTATTGGAAGCTATTTGAGTACTCTAGCAAAACAGGATGATTGGTCTGAACAAGAATTCAGGAGGATATGCAGGAAAGCATATGGGTACTTTTTGAGGGATGGTTACTTGTGGAAGCATCCTAAACAAAAGGGTGCTACACCACAACAGGTTATATGTAAAAAAGAGACTCAAGTAAAGCTCATGCAAGAGTTTCATGAGAGTCTATGGGCTGGACACAGGGGTGTGTGGGCAACTTTCTCCAAGTTGAAAGAAAAATACTGGTGGAAGGGTATGTATAAAGATGTATCTCAATTTGTAGAGTCATGTGTAACTTGTCAAATGTATTCAAATGTTTGACATCGTGATGGATTGCACCCTACATATCCACTAGCCATGCACTATAAATGGGTTGTGGATCTATTCACAATGCCTTTAGGACTCTGGCAGATGAGATACTTGGTTCTTGCACAAGAGGACCTAACTAATCAGGTTGAAGGAAGAGCATTAAGAGCTAAAACCACAGAAGTTGTGTGCAAATTCCTTCTTGATGAGGTGATTTGCCGTTATGGTTGTGTGGGAAAGATCACTGCAGATAGAGGTGAGCTGGATGCCGAAGAAGCAAGGGAGTTCTTTTCTATATTAGGAATCAAGCTTTCTCTTACTACAGCTTACAACCCTGAAGGCAATGGAAAGAGTGAAAGAGGGCATCCTCCTATAATTAAAGCTTTGGCCAAGGCTTGTGAAGGAAGAGTTGGTGAGTGGCCAAAACTGTTACCATATGCTTTATGGTCTGATCGTCCAACACATAGCTCAGTAACTGGCTACATGCCTGCGGAGCTAATGTATGGTCAAAAGCCAGTGATGCCGATTGAAGATACAATTCCCACATGGAATGTACTACCTTGGCAAGAGGGGCTTAGCAGGGAAGATCTCCTTGCACTGCGTATAAGGCAACTAGAGAGAAGACCTAGAGACATTGAAGCTGCTGTTGGAATTAGGGTTGCAGAGAAACACACACAGCTTGAAGAAGACGAAGGGAGCTCAAGGCACACAATAGAGAGTGTGTTACTTAGTGTGCAATGGAAAGATAGATAGCCCTAGAGTGATGGGCGTATATACAATGCATGGGGGAAAAAACCTCCTAAAGAGGGAAAAAATGCCCCGGCGGTCCTAGTGTGTTCACACACATCACTACCACATGTATATGGTAACAAATCCCCCCTGGAGTGATGCGGTGAACGAGAGCTGGCACATGAGTAAAGGGAAGTGCCATGCCCTGAGGACAGGATCAGTCCACAAAGGGGAGTAAGCCCAAAGCTTTGCGGAAAGCTTCAAGCTTCTCACGAGACAATGCCTTTGTGAAAAGATCTGCAAGGTTGTCCTGTGTTGGCACATAAGCCAAGCTGATCTCTCCTGCTGAGAGCCTCTCCCTGACATAGTGGTAATGCACCTCAATGTGCTTTGTGCGAGCATGAAAAATTGGGTTCCTCGCAACTGCCAATGCGCTCTGACTGTCAGTGTAGATAGTGTTGGCAGTGTCCTGTCCAACACCCAAGTCAGCCATAAGGCGTCTGAGCCATACACACTCAACCGTAGCTGTGAAGACTGCCCTGTACTCAGCCTCACAACTCGAAGTGGCCACAGTAGGTTGCTTCTTGCTCAACCATGATATACATGAACTGCCAAGCATGAAACAAAAACCACTTGTGGACACTTGCGTGTCAAAACAACCATCCCAATCTGAGTCTGAAAAAGCATGTAAGTCTGGCGGCAATGATCCCCCCTTGGGATAAAACAAGCCAAGATGTAAAGTGCCACTAAGGTAGCGGAAAATCCTCTTGACAGCCTGCCAATGCTTAGACCCTGGGCTATGCATAAATCTGCTGACCTGCGAGACTGCAAACTGAATATCTGGCCTCGTGTTGCATACATAAATGAGGCAGCCAACAGCAGTTTGGTAAAGAGTGACATCAGCAGGATCGCCAGCATCATGTAGACTCAACTTCAAACCTGTTTCCATGGGAGTGGCAATAGGTTTGCAATCCTCAAGTCCAAACTTACATAGCAATGTCTCTATGTAACTTTTCTGACACAAGGCAATACCACCATCACACTACTTAAACTGTATACCCAAGTAATGATGCAACAGCCCCAAATCTTTCATCTTGAAATTAGCATTCAAATCAGCCTTAAATTCAGCAATATGTCTCTCATTTGGTCCAGTGATCAGCAAATCATCAACATAAAGAACCACAATGAGAAATACATCATCCTCACGCTTTACATACAATGTGCTTTCTGTTGGACTGTTACGAAAGCCTCGTTTAACCAAATGAGTGTCAGCTTTCTCATACCAAGCACGAGGAGATTGCTTCAACCCATACAAAGCCTTCTTACATTTGCACACTTTGTCCTCTTGTCCTTTTATGACAAAACCGCGAGGCTGCGTTACATAAACTTCCTCAAATATGTCACCATTCAAGAAAGCAGTAACAATGTCTGATTGATGTACATCCCAACCAAAATGAGCTGCCAATGCACATAGAAAACGCACAGTAGTCATACGACAAGTGGGAGCAAAAGTCTCTTCATAATCTATGCCTTTTTGTTGTGCATAACCCTTTGCAACAAGTCGAGCCTTATGGCGATCGATCTCACCATCCGGCTTGCGTTTCAACTTGTAAACCCACTTTGTACCAATGGCCTTTTTTCCAGGAGGCAAATCACATAAAATCCATGTGTCATTCTCTATAAGTGCATCATATTCTGATTTCATGGCAGCAATCCAATTTTCTGAATTCTGTGCTTCATCAAAAGACAGAGGCTCCTCAACATCATGTAAACTAGACACAGCCAAAGCATAACAATCTGATGCATAAGATGCATGGCGAGAGCCTGAACGAGTACGACTAGATAAAGGTGCATCCAATTTACTGTCACGCAAAGTGTGCACCAGCCATTTTGGCATACCTCTAGCCTGCTCATTTTCAGCCCTTTCCTCATCAAGTACATCATGTACATCTGCATCAGTAATAGGCTGTTCTAAAACATTTTTAGAAACCCCCATAGGTTGTACATTTGCCTCATTGGAACTTACATTCGTATTTCCACCACTGAAAAGAGGCAACAAAGTGTCATAAATGTCCTGTGAGCTTACATTACTGTCTCTAGTACATGACAGCAAGGGTTGAACAGAATCTTCCACAAACACTACATCCCGTGAAACCAGAATACGTTTTGTTTGCGGATGATACAACCTGTAACCTTTGCTTTCAGCACTATAACCAACAAAAATACATTTGACAGCCTTATCATCCAATTTTCTGCGCTGCACTTGTGGCACCAAAGCATATGCCAAACAGCCAAAAACACGCATGTGCTCAATAGAAGGTTTTCTATCATGCCATGCTTCATATGGAGTAATAGACTGCAAAGCTTTCGTAGGACACCTGTTAAGTACATAAGTGGCACACATGATGGCCTGAAGCCAAAAAGAATGCGGCAAAGCTTGACTTTTGACCATACATCGTGCCATTTCCGTTAGTGACCTGTTTTTCCTCTCAGCAACACCATTTTGCTGAGGTGTATAAGGCACTGTACATTGGTGTTTTATCCCACGACTAGCCAGAAATGCATTAAATTCATGAGACATATACTCCCCCCCTCAATCGGAACGGAGGGTGCCCATAGTACATTTTGAGACATTTTCAGCCATAGCCAAAAATTGTTTGAAGCACATAAAAACTTCGGACTTCGCTTTAAGCGGAAATACCCACGCATGCCTGGAGTAATCATCAATGAAAGTCACGAAGTACAGGTAATTGCCCAAGGACGGAGTTTGCATGGGCCCACAAACATCACTATGCACAAGCTGCAACCTGCATGTGGCCCTAACTGAACCATCCTTTGGAAACTTAGAACGCTGCATTTTACCCAGAATACAGCCTTCACAAACATGTTTGATAGGTGCTTCAAGAGGCGGCAAAGAAGCAACCATATCAGATTTCTGCAAACGAAACAAACTGGCAAAATTCAGATGACCAAAACGTGCATGCCAAAGTTTTGCATCTGAAATAGCCCTTGAATCTGCAACAGCATTTGCAAAATTTTGTCCACACTTGTCATACAAAGTGAGCTTATACAGCCCACGGCACAAAAGCCCAGATGCAACAATTTCATCACCAAAACTGAGATCATGAACTGTACATCTGTCATCCACAAATTTGACTACAAGTCCAAGTCTAGCAAGTGCGGATACAGACAAGAGATTCTTCTTGATCCCAGGTACATAAAGTGCATCAACAAGTGTGAAGGAACTGCCATTAGCAGCAGTGAGCACAATCTTTCCAACTCCCTGAACTGGATAAGAGGCGTTGTTGGCACAAGTGACTGAATTCCCATGAGGGACAGACTCGAGAGAGGTAAACAATTCACGATGTGAGGTAATGTGCTTTGTAGCACCACTGTCGAAATACCACACATGTGAATCTGCAGCAACTGACAAGCATGCATCATGGACAGCAGGATTGTAAGTGCACTCTGCGCTAAAAGACCATTCTGCATCAACATCAGCATCACAATCTCCTTTCACAGAAGACTCAACAATGGCTGCATTTGTAGTGGACCCAGCATTTGCAGTGGAACCACCCTCTTTCTTCTTAGCCTCTTTGGCCTTCAACTTAGGACACGACTTGATCAAGTGATCATTGGCTTTACAATAATGGCAACGCATCTTCTTTTTGCCCTTATCACCAGAATTGCCAGACGAAGTGCTGCCAGTAGAAGCATTAGGAACAGAATTTTTGCCACTCGCAGAAGAACCATAAGAAGTGGCTGCATTACTGTTGCCACCCTTTCTTTGAGAAGCAATAAAAGCCTGTTCAACTGCACGCTGCCTAGTCCTGTTTTTTCTAGAAAGTGACTCTTGCAACAGCAATGTGCATAATGCATCAAACTTGACAACTTCAGGATTTCCTTGGGTCATCAGTCTCCAAGTACTAGCAAAAGTCTGGTAGGAATCTGGTAAGGCATCAAGAACAGTCTGCACAAGGGAACTGTCAGAAATGACTTCACCTGCAGAAATGAGTTGCTCATTGATATCCTTGACACTAGCAAGGAAAGTGTCCATATCATCTTCCTCATGCATAATCTTCGACTCTAGCTCTTTACGCAGCAAAGCAATTTTAGCCTCATTGCGGCTTGCATAAAGACCTGCTAGAATATCCCAAGCCTGTTTTGCAGATTTTGCTGAACGGATGTGAGGAATAATGGTGCGCTTCACAGACAACGCAATCAATGCATGAGCCTGCGCATCCTTAACATCCCAACGAGCTTGTTCTGCCGTAGGCAAAACAACTCTAACAGCTGCAATCCTTGCAGCAAGACCTGCAACATCCTCAATATCGCCTACATCTTCAGAACCAGGACGTACATCAATGCCCTGCACAATGTTCCAGACACCTTTTGACACAAGAACATGTTGCATCATATAAGCCCACATAGGGTAGTTGTCCCCATCCAACCTGTCCTCAGCAGCAAACATCTTGAACACATCTGTGTTGTTGTTGTCAGCCATGGTAAATGCTGCACCTGATGTGAAAACTGCCCGAAAATAGGAGAAATGGAGCGGGAACAACTTGTGCTATATAGCACAAACCGTAGAAGACTATAAGGCACCTGTAATGCAGAAAACGGCACTGACAGAAAATCTGCACAAAATGACGAAATAGCCTGTGAAGTACTGCCCGTAGTGGAAACGGAGGCCGAAATGAGCCCAAATCAAAATTCTGAGCAGACCGAGCTCTTTGAGCTCACCCAAAATATTTGTCGACCTGCGAACGCTCGCCAAAGCTCACTGAAATCGGAGAAAGTGTGCAGGCGTGTGCTGGAGCAGCTGGCGACTAAGCCCGGGAAGACGTGACCTGCTCTGATACCAATTGTTGGAATTAGGGTTGCAGAGAAACACACACAGCTTGAAGAAGACGAAGGGAGCTCAAGGCACACAATAAAGAGTGTGTTACTTAGTGTGCAATGGAAAGATAGATAGCCCTAGAGTGATGGGCGTATATACAATGCACGGGGGAAAAAACCTCCTAAAGAGGGAAAAAATGCCCCGGCGGTCCTAGTGTGTTCACACACATCACTACCACATGTATATGGTAACAGCTGCAAAAGAACGACTCAAAGATGCAAGGTTCAAAAACAAGGACTACTTTGATAAGCGACATTGACTCAGGAGAAAAGCAATTGACAAAGGTGACTGGGTTTTAGTGTATGATAGTAGCCTTGATAACCAACACACAGTCATGCGTAAGTTCTCAAAAAGATGGTTTGGACCGTATTTTGTACGGCATGTGTATGAAAATTCTACTTACAGCTTGTCTGAACTAAATGGTACAGAAGTAAAGATTCCCATTGCAGGAAAAAGGATCAAAATGTTTAAGAGAAGAGGAGACAATGATCTAGAAGATGTTGATGAGGAACAAGAGCAAAACACAGGTGAAGATCAAAGTGAACATGAAGCTCTAGAATCATCCAGTGAAGAAGAAATCAAGGAAGATGTACAACAGGTCTGATCTTACAAAGAGACAACGTGGCACATACCGGAGGATGTGCAGGTTTAGAGGGGGTGGATGTCGTGCTGTGGCACGTATATAGTTGGAACGAGCATTAAATGATTTATCTTGTGACTTTTTGATGCATAAGTATACTTCATATAATACTCATATGCATAAATAAAAGCTTTCTACCATACCTTGGTATTACCTTTGAAGCTTCTTGGACCATCCCAATTTGAAAATACCGACCTAAGGACATGTAGAAAAGGCCAAAACCAAGTCAAGCTCTTTTAGTAGGCCAATTTTGCCTTTTGAATCATATCAATCCGAGTTACAGGTCAAAAGTTACAGGGCAAAGAGTGAAAAAGCCTCTCACAACTACACTGCAAGAAGAGATGGTAAATAGGTGAATCAAGTGAAAAGAGGTAATCTTGGTCTTTTTTCATAAAATAAGATATTTGGAGGATAAAAGAAACAAGCATGTGAATGTGACACCTCAAAGATGCCTTGAAGGACAAGACACACAAGTTGGGACCCCTTGCTAGAGCCACACAGAAGATGCCTAGGTGGGGCCCATATACATCATGCACCCATATGGAGCCTCAACGACCAAAAATGCTGAATTTCATGATATTTTGAGTCCTAATATAGCCCATTTTAAGAAATATGCAAAGAACATTTGATTTGGGCTAACTCTTTAACCTAATCAAGTGATTATGTACATGGCTCCCTCACCTATAAAAAGGGTAACCTTCTCTTCATTGGGGGCAAGTTATGAGTGAGTGAGAATAGCTCAATTCCATAGTGACACACTCATCTTAGTGCCACACTTTCTCTTGAAGAAAGTCTGAAGTCTTGCCTCATCTTCTCTCTCCATTAAGGTGGTGGCGATTGCTCTCATGTAAGATATATGTTGCTAGTTTTATTTTCATTTGCATATCTAGTCCAATACTTGTCTCTAACTCTATCTCTATCTCTCATTATCTATCTTTAATACCACCACCACACTTAGATCTATCTCTAATTCTATCTTACTCCTCCTTCGATCTCTCTTGTTGTCTCCTAATTGTTTCATTGGAAGGTATTCAAGCAGCAACCTTGTGAATGTAATGGGTACAACCTTCTTGCGGGAAACAATTATGTGCACAAGGTTAGTAACCATATCTTCATCTTCCACAAGAATCTCTCTCTCTCTTAAGGTTCTCATTCTCTTCCACAAACTCTAGAATCTCCTTGCTACAAGTACTTCTCTCCCCGTAGTATCCTTATTGCCTAAGGGCAACAATAGGGCTTGGGAGAGAAACTCTCTTCTTCTTCTCCTTTCACTTCTTTCGCACCTTTATCTTTGAACATACTAAGTATAACCATAATCCACATAGAGGTAATTTCTTTCAATTCCATTCAGTGCAATCTATTAGGGTCAACATTTGGATTAGTCGAAAGATTCACTTTCAACAACGCATAGTGTTTCTATTTGGTCCTGAAAGGCTCAACGAAATACTTCTCTCACCAGATCCCATCATACTACCTATTATTGACTATGACTTCTCTTTTGATGTTAATGTGGTTATTTTATTATGAATCAAGAGGATTTGTACTCACAACTAATCCCAATCGCTAGACAAAATATATACATTATAGTAAGTACAAAGCTACAGTTCCAAAGAGAAACCCGCAGCTTATTTGGACAACAAAGATTAAATATCATTAACTCATCCATTAACTCTTTTATCCTACCCATGATACGATATGATCGTAATCTCGATGTTTTCATTTTTGTTTTGTTCTGACTATCTTTCATGAGTTCTCTCCATCACGTGTGTGTTTGTAAAGAAAAGTGAGCGGCTTCTTTGGCTACATTTCTTCTTTAGCTCTAGAAGCTATGTTATCTACATCTTAGCTCCTTCTCATAACCCTTGAGCTTCCTCACAAACTCTCACAGCAAGAGGCCCGGTGCCTTCCTGGCAAGACCGCCTACTTCTTGACAATGTCCAAGAACAGGTTTCTATATAGGAGTTTATGACTTACTATATGAACTTACTAGATGAACACGTCCAAGAGCAAGTTACTATATAGGAGTTTGTGATTTGCTAGATGAATTAGGAAATTGCTAGCTTACTTGCTAGATTAAATGTGAAAAATCCTACTTGTAACTAGGAATTATTGAGCATGTACTCTAACTTGCTATCTAGAAACACGTCCAAAGCTCCTTGTGTTATACTCCCCCAATGGGCGGTCACCTTTTCTTGGGCAGCTTTTTGACCTTATCAATGAATGGACTCACATCTTGGGCGTCCATATGGCATAATTGGCTTACATGTCCGCCATAGCTCAACATTTATATCCAATAAGCTCCATTTCTCGACCAACAAGCATTGCTAGGCACAAACCATGTCTCCAATATCCATAAATTAGCATGTATACTCGATCAAAACATAATTTTCTCCTCTGAATGCAGTTGTTGGTACATAAAGCTATGATAATGTCAAGCATGATATCAAATTGTATTCACACCAATTTTTCTCAACTTTTGAACACACTTAATCTGCATCTTTTTGTTAGCAGCAAGCTAACGTGGACACCATTTTTCGGAGTTCTCCTTGTAAAAACAATTATTATTTTGATAAATTTGGAATATTGTAACTCCTGTTTTCTTGATAAACCTTGTAATTAATGAGCCCGGCCTACAAGCTTCGAGATTGTATCAGCCATTCAATTCCCAGCTTTGGTAGAACTCCAGATTATTACTTTTGACCACCCAAAAACCTTGGCTAAGGTATAAAAGCCAATTTTTGTAAGTTTTTTATAAGTTTTTGGGAAGAAATACACAGCGTGAGCTAACGGCACTCACTCCTCTCCTTCTCGCGCTTCCTACTCCGTCTCCGGTTTTCACATTGCGAATGCGTTTGTTGCATTGCAACCGCAGGTAAGAGCTCTACGCATTGACGTAAGCCGTTCACAGTATTTCGTAGCTTTTGGCATCGCCGACCCGCAGCCTAATTTCATCATAACTAGGAATTTACACTTTTAAAACGAAAACTAAGCATAAGCGGGGTATTGGGGCATCACTGCTAAGCATTTAGGTGCATTCTGGGTCAAAAACGACTAGGTCAAAAATCCACTACTGTTAATAATCGCGATTTTGGAACTTGACGTAAAGTGGGGTTCGAGGCCATAGGCATGTGTGCTTAGGTCTTATAAACTTTTCCTAGAAGTTTCGTTACGTTTGGATGTCATTTGATGTTGTAACGGATGTGATTTGCTTGCCAATGAGCGATTGGCTTTTGGTGATTTCAGCCACTTGAGTGTAGCCTGAGTTAGATGCGAGTTGTTAGTTGTTTTCCGAGAGATTGACAACCTCTTGTAGCCTCTTTGCACTAGTCGAGTCAACTTCGTCCCGTGGTTTGACAAATTAATCGTGGTTCTCGCTAATACTGCAATAAGATAGGATGGTGAGGTTAGACATGCGTCCCACATTTGGCGCCGCTTCCGGGGATCGAAAAAGACCTAAACTAGGGAAAAACACGAGCGTCTTGTGTAATTGTCCTTTAACTTCCTCTTGGTTCGCTTAGAGTTCAAAACTCTCTTTTAGAAATCGCATAGCTTAAGATTATCGTCTTTTGCTGTGTAGAGGTAGCTTGGAAGTAATCGTACTTGCTGAGTACCTTTAGGATTGTAGGATTGTAGAGTTAGATTAGTATTTGGAGAATAATTGGTAGACAAAATAAGTCTTAAGATCAAGACTCTGAAAAACATAAAAAACACAAGAGAATGAGTGTTTGTGGACACTTTCCACAACCCCTTTGCTTGAGAAACTAGGAGTAGGGTAAGTAGGATCCGAGGTGGATTTCATAGCATTGCTCTCTCCGAAAGAATCAAGTGTGAGTTGTTATGTAAGGTTGCAGAATTTCAGGTCTACGGCTAGAAATAGCACAAAAAGACTCGAATTCACTCAATCCAACGGGAGAGTAAGCCTAAGAGTTGTCTGAACCAGTGGGTAAGCTCAACGACACTTCGAGGTAAAAATTTCAAGAAGTTGACCAAAACTCAGATTATTTACTTTTTCTTGATATTTTAGGCCAAATTAAGTTTTGACTTGATTTATAGGCTTAAAAAACATCATAAAAGGACTGTTTGTGAGAAAATTTCAAAAAAGTGCTCATTTCAAGCCTCAAGTTAATAATCACGATTATTAACTTTTTGCTCTAAATTAGCCAAGACTCATATCATTGACTCATTGTATGTGTACAAACAACTTTTGTAAAGGCCCAAGAGATGTGGATCACTAAACTGGCAAAAAACTGGGTGAAAACTAAAGTTTGTACTGACTTTGTGAATCTTCAGTGTGAATAGAGGAAAAATTTATCCAAACTTGTTGAAAGTTGATTTATAGGCTTATATTGAGGTGATAAACATGTGTATATGCTCAGTTGATCAAAAAACTTGCAAAAATTTGACAAATGTAAATAATCGCGATTATTTACATCTGCCCTATTTTTTAACTTTTTTGACCAAGTTGGCACACCACTAGCTTTAATAAGCCCACAAACCAAATTTGGTAAGATTTGGATCACTGGGGTGAAAACTGTGGCAAAAATTGCAAAGTTAGTCTGCGGATAGATAATTGATGACCACTTGACCAAGAATTGTACAAACTTGATGAAAACTGGCTAGTGACCTTAACATAAGGTGCTTAATAGATCTATGTCAAAGTTGGGACAAAAATTTGCAAAAAATTGTCAAAATTAAATAATCGCGATTATTTACATTTGCTTCAAAACTTCGTGATTTTGCAAATTTGAGTATACCACAAGTTCACGCACATCAATTGGACCCCACAAATCAATTTTGGTGAAATTCCACAAAAGTGAAACCTAAGCCAGATTCTCGAAATCAGAATCTGCGGACACGGAACAGTGGGGGGTAAACTTGATCAAATTTTGTCCAAACTTGTTGAAACTTGCCCAAGGGCTTAAGCAAGTTGTATACTTGCCAAACCAATCCAGAAAGTGCAAAAAAGTGACAAAAGTAAATAATCGCGATTATTTACTTCTTCTATCGAGAGACTTCAAATTTGACTTTTGGACTTATATAGTGTTAGACCAGCATAAAATAAGGCCACTGGGAAATTTTGGGTTCAATTGGATCAAAATTGGTACAGATACACTCAGTTTACAGATTGCACATTAAACCTTTGATTTTGCTAAGCTGAATCTGAAAGTCAAATTTCGACTTCCATAGCACGAATTGAAGTGAAATACAGAGACCAATCACTGGAGTTCTCAAGAGCTCTACTATCCTTATAGAAAAATAGCTAATTTGACAAATTTTGTACAGGAATCAGGTTACAGACGAGGAATCAGTGGCTTGACAGAAAGTTGCAATTGAATCAAGTGGAAATTGACTACAAGTCAATCCAAGGTGAGTACTCTATCCAGGGCTTCATAAGTCTATATGAACCCAAGATCCGGTCGTGTAATCAGAAATCAAGGCCTATTTGGAGAAAACACCAGTAGAGTATCCACACTGAAGAAAGTATAAATCAAGGCAATTTCTTGCACACAATTCCTGAAGAAGTCTCGGACACTTTTTCAAATTCAACATCCAAAATGTCTTCTTACTCGACTCACTCGGAAACCGGAACGACAATGCGCTACAAGCATATACTCTCTTTTTACAAGACTAATCGTCATGGAGCCCCGGTTTACTTGGATCCTAACGAAGAGTATGCTATTCGCATTGATGATCATGGTATTGAGTTTGAAGAAGAAGTTAGGGCCAACAAACAAGGAAAAATGTACATGGATCGAAACGGAACTCAATATGTACAGGTTGAAAATCCCTATATGGTAGACAAATGGGGCTTAGAAGTAAACACTATAATCTCGGATATGTCAGCAAAAGAAAGACCACTAACTTTGGAATTCAAGGGATACGATCAAGTAGACTTGAACCCTTTGAAACGGATTAGTACGGATAATCCTAGGATCGGAGTCTATTGTTGGGAAGATAGAAACATAAAAGATCTTTTGTGGACTTCTCATGCTAGACCAGGACAATTAACGGCCATGAAGATCATCTATATCTTCAAAATCAAAGATAAGGGATCTGTGGATCTACCAACTTACTTGTTTACGAATTGTTATAACAACAAATTTGTTATGATGACTCCTGAGGAGGTAGAACAAACCAAATACCAGGGGTATTCCATACGGGATTGGATATTGGGTCAAGGACCAAAAACCACTCCAAGAGACGAACATCGTGAGAGATCATCTGAGAGTAATGTAAAGAAACCAGAAACCACCTCATCACGGAGAAAAACGGGTGACACTAAGGCCATTCCAGGGCTACGTGAGTCACTATTTTCGACAGACTGGTTTGAAGGACTCGGAACAGCACCAACTCCTAGAAGACCTGGAGTTGAACCAAATAGACGTGTCAGACCAGCTGATTTCCAAAAATGGGTCAGAAAATACAGTGGATCAGGGGATCCATATGACCACGTAGCAAGCTTCAAGCAAGTGCTAAGAGTAGAGCGTATATTCAACTTCCATACTCAATTCGAGGGGTTTGGAATGACATTATAAGGAAAAGCTTTGACATGGTTCCAAAAAATTCCACCAAGGTCAATCATGGATTTGAATACATTAGCTCAAGGATTTGTAGTTGCTTGTTCTAAAGCGGGGATTAAACATAATACGGTAGCTCAAATCTATAGCTTCAAACGGAAACATGGTGAGTCTGTTAGGGATTGTGCAACTCGAATGAAACAATACATTGCCAGATGTCCAGATATGGAGATACCTGCAGAGGAGCGACTTGTTTCGTGGTTTTTGGAGGGACTGCTAAACAAAGAACTTCATGCTATACTCTATAGTAAAAAGCATACAACCCTAGAGGCGTGTATGTCTGATGCTATTGACCTAGGAGAAAATTGTGAGATCTTGAATGAAGAGGATGTCCCTAAGGATAACCAAAGCGAGAAGACTTCATCTACAAAACCAACACAAGTGGGAATGGCTTCCGCGGCACCACTCCTAGCCATAGAAGATATGCTAAAAAGGATGAATGACATGATGAACAATATGCAAAAAACACCTATGAGAGGACCAGGACAGGGGATATCCCCACAAGGACAACCAATTAGGTCACAAAAATGGTGTACAATCAAGGGTAAATGGACCAACCACGAGACCCACGAGTGCTACTTCAGACCAAAGTATGATGGGAATGTTCAGTATGTGCCCATGAGGCCACAAGGACAACCCATGTACAGATATCAGCCTAATATGGCTCAAGTTCAAAGACCACCAATGGGTATGGTGAGACCTCAACCTGTGTTGGGACAACAACCTCTTTATCCAGGACATAATGCGGTGCCTGTAAAGTACATGCACTCAAAAGCAGTCATAGATGAACAAGCATGAGTGCCTATTACACCCTATGCAGAGCCTAGTCCATCTGCAGTAATGGTAGAGGGAGATTGGTATAGTCCACACCCACCACCAATGGAGGAAACCATGATTTATGCTCCACTAGAGCTCGCACCAATGTATTATGTAGCTAATCAAGTGTCAGATCTCCTATGGAAAGACCCATGATGAAGCCCAGAACAGGAAACTGTCATAACTGTGGTGTTGATGACCATTGGAAGAACGAATGTCCAGAGCCTGACAAAAACCTCAAACCAATTGAAGCCTATTGCATACAATGTTGCAGAAAGGGAGGACACTTTTCGATAGATTGTCCTAAGAATCCTTTGAACAAGGGAAAAACAGTAGTCAAAGTAGTCCAAGTAATGCCTAGTAGCTCATCAGAGAGCGAACCGATTGTTCCAATCAAGGTAATCACTAGAGCCCAGTCAAGGAAAACGAAACACAATTCCTCTGATGATTCGGAGAACACGAAAGTTTCTTCCCAAAGAATCAAAAGGAGCAGAAGCAAAAGATATGAGATGAGAAAACAAAAACAACGGGTTGAAAATGAAGAGAAAGCAAAAATTCCAGCCCAGGACAAGTTGAAAGAAACTGGCAGTGAATTTAAGGAAACAACCGCGAAATCTGGAGGATCCATTCTGGTTGATAAAATTTTTGAGCCTATCAATGCCGCCTTGGAAGCCTACCAAGCAGGACTTAAAGCATGCCAAAAAATGGAAAACAAATGGAAAAACTATCTATCTCCAGACATGGAAGCAGCTAAGCTGGAAGCTTATCAAAATTTGGTAAGAATCACACAGGAAATGCTGGATAAACAAAAACCCAAGCTTGAAAGTGTTGCAAAACCGGAACAGCTTGCGATAGAAGAAACAAAAGCAAAATCTGTTGTGGTGGCAGAACCCCACCTTGAAACAAATGAACTAGAGCTCATAGTGCCGGACAGTGAGGATGCCTTAGATGGAATTCCATTCTAGAGGAAGACTGGCCAGGACACTTATGGAAAAAGGTAAGGGAGATCAATGATGGGAGCCTAACTTTAAAGTCAGCTCCTATAGAGAAAGTCTGGTTGGATAACCTACCATCTGATATAAACATGGATATACAATTCTTGTACGGGGATTGCGGGTCAGAAGATTCATAAATATCTAAACCGATGACATTAAAAACATTACCTTCTTACTTGGGAGATAACGAAGATGAGTCTATCATTTGCAAAACCACTCAAGTCAAAAGAGCCAAACAAACCCTCAAAGTAGACAACATTCATTCAACATGTCTACACCTATCCAATGCACTCTTACCTTGGGAGAATTGTTGAAACTCAAAACATACTTATGGAATGATTTACAAAAAACCCTAGAAAAGGTGGGTATAACGGGGTTAACCTCTAAGAATCTGGGAAACTCGAAAAATGAAACGGAATCCAAAGAGATACGATCAGTTCCTATGAACAAGGTCGGAGAATATTATGAAGGGGAAAAAGGAAACACTACCCTCCCAGTGAAATTTAATGGCATTGAAACCATGGCAATACTGAATAGTGGAGCTGGCATAGCCATAGCCACTAAAGAAGTATGGGAATCCTGGGGACATCCAGCCATTAGACAAACGCGAATGAAATTGCAGTTGGCTAACGGACACATTGAAAGACCACTAGGGCTACTAGAAAAAGTGATAGTCAACTCTTGTGGAATTGAATATCAACACACTTTTGACATAGTAGACTTTGGGGAAAAAATCAACTATGAAATCATATTGGAAAGACCTTTCATGTGACAGGTACAGCTTATCCAAGATTGGGGAAACGACTATTTGTACTTAAAGCAGGTGGGATCTATAACAAGAGTCAATCTAAAGGACCACACCTATAGAGACGTCTTGAAAACACCCATCCAAGAGTTTGATTCAGTCTCTTCGGCTGAAACTAAACTTCCATCTAAGACACTCCTATTTGTATGTGCGGAGCTTCAGAAAACAGAAGCTTAAGACGAGAGGAATGTATCCTAGAAAGGGACTGTACAGACGAAGCCTACATACCTGAACCCTTTCCAGAGCATTTATTCGAACCATTCGAGTGGACTCAAATTTTAGCGACAATGGATGTATGTGTGAACACGTCTATGCCTACTCAATTTTGCAATGAGGATGGCTACGACATAATTCCCATCCAAATGATGTCAGTTCTTAACATTGAAAACAAGGATGAGGAAACAAAGGACTTGATGAAAGATCAACAAGTCTTTTCTGACCTCTATTACGATGCAACTGATAAGTTGGATGAACACTCAGCTACCTCCGAAGATTCGGGATCCGAAAAAGAACATACAAGAGCTCAACTACTCTTAAGGGGAAGGGAGGAAAAGTTTTTTGACTTTCCAAACCAGAAATCAAGACAAAAATGGTATAGAAGAAAGAGGGACACTAAAATTGTGAAAGCACGACCTACGCCATCAGTGTCCAGTAAAACACAATTCTTGATGTAGATAGATGCTAAATATTGTGTGAAGGACAAAATAACTGGCAGATATCCTTCAAACGAAAACTCAAAAATGTCTCAGACATCGAGAAAAACAAGGAAGGGTACTCAAGAAGAACATCAGGATAAAAAACCACTTACGACTAGAGTCGAGCGGAAAAAGAAATATCAAGAGTTGAAAAAAGCTCTAAAGGAGATATACACCACCGAAATGGAAACCACGGAAGAGGATGGTAAGCATGTAATGCATGTCCATCCCATTACAAAAAGTATACTCTCCAAGATTGGAAAATCATAATTGAACAACCTGTTAGGGAACTACGGAAACAAGGCGAGTCTTACGAAGGACCTGAAAACACTCCTCCTGATCTTGTACCCTGCTAAACTTTTGATGATAGGCTAGAAGCCCTATCTCTTGCATTTTACAAGCTTTACCCCAAGCTTGCTTATCCTACCCTAGCATGCCACCACTAAGTCTCACATGCTACTAGTCCTGTGGCAATACTACTCATTCTCAGCTGGTGTGAATTCCATGGTAACCCATACCATGATTGATAAGCTTTTAATAAATTTATACCTGCTCCTAGTCCCGAAAGCGCTTTTAGCATCAACAACCCACACTACTATATCTCTTGACACCTCCTTTAGCATCAATGACCCTCGCTTACATTGCTCAATGGCCCAACCTTTGCAGCCCAAATCTTCATCAATTGTAAACTTCAAACCAATGCAGGCCTCATATCTCATAGCCACCACCAAGCAACCTTGAAATCATGAAGCTAGTCTCCTCAAAGCCTTGTGCACCATGTGCCGTTTATATGGCCTTCAACACCTTCAGCTTTCTTATCCCAGTGCCATCATCTCTATCTTCTCTCTGTAAGTTGTCGCACCCAACTCTGCTAAAAAAACTCTTTGTAAGTGCATGTTATTTCAGTAGTAAATGTTGCGAGGGCTTCATCAGTATACCATGGCATCTCCAAACAGCCATGCCTATGCCCCTTTGCCATACGTAGTCCTCTAGTGCCAATCTTCTTTGCCCCATTCCATTATCTAGTTTGACAGTGTTGCAACCATTGCCACTAATGTCTTTGTCACAGCCTTGATACATTTTTTTCCCTTCCCTACTACCTTGGTTCTACACCCACCCATCAAATCCAATGCAAATCCCAATTCTAGTCCTTTTCAATTCTATCAAGGGTACAAGTTTTAAATAGCTCAAGCTTGTCAACATTCAATGAGCCCTTTTCCCTCTACACTCTTGGGAAGAGTAAAAAATGTACTTGTCCTAATTCCTGTCTAAGCTCAAACTCCAACATTTTATAAAAAAACTCCATGAAAACTCAACTCAAGTTAACTCTCTTAACCGGAGCTACCACCCTATCCCTATATAAGCACTACAGAAAGAGATTGTAACTTGCCCTGATGAGACCCTTTTGAGGTTGAAACGCGTTGGCCATACCTAATACAATCTCTCTTCCTGAGTTGTAATTGCCTTGAAAAGTCTCGCACGCTTGGTTTATGATTGTTGACAATATCCTTCAAACGGAAACTCAAAAATGTCTCAGACATCGAGAAAAACAAGGAAGGGTACTCAAGAAGAACATCAGGATAAAAAACCACTTATGACTAGAGTCGAGCGGAAAAAGAAATATCAAGAGTTGAAAAAAAGCTCTAAAGGAGATATACACCACCGAAATGGAAACCACGGAAGAGGATGGTAAGGATGTAATACATGTCCATCCCATTACAAAAAGTATACTCTCCAAGATTGGAAAATCATAATTGAACAACCTGTTAGGGAACTACGGAAACAAGGCGAGTCTTACGAAGGACCTGAAAACACTAAAAGGGTAGACTTGGCTGAACTAGGAGAAGAGCCTAGAACGGCTTACATTGCAAATGACCTAACAAAAGAAGAAGAAAAGCTTTTCTTAAGTTTGTTAAAGGAATACCGGGATATCGTTCCTTGGTCTTACATGGATCTCAAGGGTGTTGATTCAGAAATCTGCCAACATACCATACCCATGAGAGATGATGTGCGTTAAGTAGACAAACTTCTAACGAAACATTTGTCAGGAAGATCAAAGAAGAAATTGAAAAGCTAACGGAAGCTGAATTCATTTACAAAATTGAACACACTGATTGGGTGTCCCCAATTGTGGTAGTACCTAAGAAGAATGGGAAATTACAAGTGTGCGTTAATCTCAAAAAAGTAAATGCAGCTATCGTTAGAGACAACATTCCTCTTCCGATAACTGAGCACGTTTTAGAACGAGTGGAAGGAAAAGAAGCTTTCAGCTTCCTAGATGGCTTTTCGGGATACAATCAACTTTTGGTTGACCCAAAAGATCAGCACAAAACTACTTTTGCAACAGAATGGGATATATTTGCCTATCGGGTTATGCCATTTGGGTTAACTAATGCTCCTGCCACATTTCAGAGATTGATGAGCCATGCTTTCAAAGAGTATCTTCAGAAATTCTTGGAAGTATACATGGATGATTTATGCATACATTCGTCAATCCGAGCTGATCATTTTGAACACCTCAAAAAGGTATTCAAGAAATGTAGACTTTACAGGGGTTGCTTAAACCCAGAAAAGTACACATTCATGGGGAGACAAGGGAAAATCCTTGGACACATAGTGTCTAAAAATGTCATAGCTACTGATATTGAAAAGATTCATGTCATTGTTGATTTGCCTAGACCAACAACAGTCAAAGGAGTACAAGCCTTCATGGGACATTGTGGATATTACCGACGGTTCATCTACATGTATGCTATAATTGCAGAACCCATGTATAGCTTGATTATGCACTTTGAATGGACCGAGGCATGTGAAGAATCCTTCATGAAGCTTAAGCAAGCTCTCACCTCAGCTCCAATATTGAAAGCACCCGATTGGGATAAGGTATTCCACGTACATGTAGATGCTTCAAACTTTGCTATTGGTTGTATACTAGCCCAACCAGGAGATGGGAAAATTGACTTTCCTATTTCTTATGCAAGCCGACAACTAAATATGGCAGAAAAGAATTACACCACCACTGAGAGAGAAGGACTAGGAATGATCTATGCCGTTAAAAAGTGTAGACATTACCTATTGGCCAACAAGTTTGTGTTCTTTGTGGACCACCAAGCTTTGTTATATTTGGTCAACCAGCCATGAAACACAGGAAGAATAGTGAGATGGTTCATCATTCTTCTCGAATTTGATTTCACTGTGGTTGTAAAAAAAGGCACTACACATCAACAAAGAGATCATTTTTCCAGGATTGTTTCAGGGGAATCACCTAAAGGGGTAGATGATGATCTACCAGATGCCTATTTGTTCTCCGTGGAAATGATACCTAGATGGTCTGAAAAAATTGTGTCATTGATGACAATAGCTCAAGTGGATTCACCACTCCTATCACAGTTGACTTAATCGAACAATAGGCTATGTATCAATTACTAGGCTATATAATAGAAATCGAGACGGGATATTGATTTTATGTATTAACCCTGAAGAAAAGGATCAATACCTAAGTCAAGCACATTTTACCATAGTAGGACTTCACTTTGCGGAAGACCAAACTATGCAATGAATCTTAAGACTTGGAGTATTTTGGCCGACTATGAGGAGAGATGTTCGATCTTTTGTAAGAGATTTCCCTCAATGTCAGAAACAACAACCCATTCCTCATGTAACATTGTTTCAAATGTCACATGTTCCTAAATTGAGTAACTATCTGGTTACTTACTTATCAAGTCGAATATTTCCTGAGGATATGAGTAAACGCCGTCAAATAGCAATTGAAACGAAAGCAAGAGACTATTCTCTCATTGGAAACCAATTGTATCGGAGAGGTAAGGATCAACATTTGCGTCTTTGTGTAAATGAAAACGAGTATATTCCGATTATAGAACAAGCACATGCTGGTTAGCTGGAGGTCACTTTTCTAGTGAGACCACCGCAAGAGCAATCTTGATGGCAGGCATATGGTAGCCAACACTTTTTGCAGATGCCAAAGAATATGTTCGAAGGTGTGATGCTTGTCAACAAGCAAAAATGCCAACACGAGTAGACAGCATGCCCTTAAGACCAATGATGGGGGCTAGAGCCTTCGCAAAATGGGGTATAGATTTTGTTGGACCGATACAGCCACCTACGTATAGAACCCAAGCTCAATATATCATTGTAGCTACGGACTATTTGACCAAATGGGCCGAGGCTAAAGAGACTCAAAGGAATGATGACAAAACCACTGCTGCATTCTTATATGAGTATGTATTCGTAAGGTATGGACTGCCAATAGAGATTGTCAGTGATCGGGGAACTCATTTCCTCAACGAGGTAATAGAGTATTTGCTTAATGAGTTTATGGTTATCCATAATAAATCACCTCCCTATCACCCACAAGCAAACAGACAAGCTGAGCATACGAATAAAATTCTTAGCTCGGTACTAACTAAAGTGGTTAGTTCAGGAAGGACAGACTCGGAAATGAATCTCCATGCTGCTCTATGGGCTTATCGAGTTTCAAACAAAGAAGCTTTAAATGCTACACCCTTTAACCTTGTTTATGGTCTTGATTCCATAATGCCAATAGAATTTCTATTTCTGACCTTAAGGGTAGCACAAACTCTTGAATGGACTGGACATGAATTGCCAGAAAGACTAGAAGATTTGGAAAAGCTAGACGAGGAAAGGCTAACTGCTGTAGCTCATATCTATGCACAAAAGAGGAAACAAAAACAGTTTTTTGATTCCCACTTAATCACCAAAATTTTCAAGAAAGGGGACTTAGTTCTAGTCTATTCCCTTAAGCAACACATTCCCAAGTTTAAGAAAAAGGGAAATGGACCATTTATCATTGAAGATGTATCTCCAAATGGAGCAGTAGAATTGTCAACCATAGATGGTGAACCAATGGCTAATTGGATTAGTGGATGTCATTTAAAGAAATACAATTTTCCACTAACCAATGAATTGCTAGAGAGAATGCATGCAGCCAAACAAAGAAAGATCAAGCGAAAGCAGGTTATTGATGAAGCCCAAGAGGAAGCTAGACTTCGGGTACTCAAGTGTAAAGCTGCTCTCAAGAATCAATAGATACCGATTCCCATCAACACTTTAAGACTAGATGATCGACAATGGGAATTACCTAAGGATGCAGTTTCAACAGATGACGACTAGTTAGATGGAATGGATCTGCGCATCAAAGTACAGCTCAACAATCACAACACCAATGCTTTGGTAGACACAGGAGCTAGAGTGAATGCACTCAGTTATTCCACATACAAGAAAGCAACAAGTCAAGCATTGACCGCAGGAATAACGACAATCAAAAGATGCAACAAGAACCCAACTCCAACATTGGGAGTAGTCAACTTGAACGTGGTAGTACATGGATGTTCATGTCCGCATCAATTTGTATGCTTGCCAGATGAACACATGAATGAGACGATGATTCTTGGCATTCCTTGATTGCGTACATACAAAGCAGTACCAGATTGGGATACAAATCAGCTAAAGCTATCACCTAAGGGAGGGCAACTCATTGTTCCTATTGCACCTAGCAAAGAGGAATGGAAAAGATGCAATCAGAGTACCAATCCACAAAGTAAATCTTCTCCATCCCCTCGACAAACAAATGCTACAAGTAGCATGCAAGGAGTCAGGCAAATTTGGGTACCAAAGGCACAACTTGTGAATAAACCAAATCAGATCTGGGTGCCTAAAATTTCACCAGAGAAACAGAAGACGGTTCCAAGAATTCAAGCACAGAATCGAGAATCTATGAACAAGGAACCTAACATGAAAAAGGTTTGGAAGAAAAAGGAGCACTTATCTTCTCCACACAACGCAAAACCAATCGAACAGTGGCGAGTTAAGTCTCAACAGACTCTCAAGAACCATGCACCAAGCAGACAGAGCTACCAATGGCGAAAAAAAGCTCGACAACCGTCTAAAGTGCTCCCAACATCTCAAGCAATCATCGTGCTTAAACACCCTGGTGGTACTATCAGACAGAGAGCACAAAGGCTACAGGATTTGCTCTTTGGAAGACACCAGCAGCAAACCTCGACATCGGAACCCTTGAGTTGATTATTCAAGACCCAGCTCTTGCACAACATATTGAGTTGAATTGCATTGATCTTTATATCATGGTAGAGCCAATCACGGCTATGCATAGATACAATTGTTCGACCCATGCACACAGTCGTCTTGGAGAATGCCATCTAGGAGGGGTGGAAGGGTACTACTAAATACTACGTAATTAAGGGAAATGTTTGAAGAGGGAGGAAAATGTTTCATATTAACGTGTGATTTTTTGCAAAAATACCCAATAATGCCCTTATAATTCATCAACAAGGAAAAATTCACTGATAATATTTTCTCGATGAGTGTAAATAGTGTATATGATATCAAAAAATCATTAAAAATGGTCTTTTTTGTGTATTTTTCATCATTTTTGTTGAAAAGGAGGCTTTAAAATGGAGAAATCCGACAAAAAACAATAAAGCTATGTTTTTAAAGGGAATTTCTTAATTTTTGGATTTTCACTTTGCTTTTTTAGAGCATTTTTTTATTTTCTTTGATTTTTCCAATAAAAAGGTCAAAAATTAATAATAAATAGCAGGGAAGCTCAGATGGAAAAATGAAAGACACGATGGTGATCAGAAAGACAAGGTGGACAAGCACAAAAATTTTCAACGAAATCAGAAGATGGAAGCGAGAAGGCCAAATTAGGCGGCTAAGCCTACTTTTGCAAAATTCTTGCAGAATGAGCAACATGAATCCGATTTGGGAAATTTTTGAGCCTAACATAGATTTCACGGCCTAATAGGACTAACAGGGAAATCTGGGGAAAATTGGTTCGGAAAGTCCTGGTATAGATATCCAGCTTAGGCTAAAACCACCTCATTTCCACTTGGAGCTTTGCAGAGAGAGCATTTCGACTTCTTTCGCGCATCATTTCCGGAGCCCACAGCTGATTGACCTTTTTCAGCGCCATCTCACACGAGACATGAGGGGTAAGTTTTTTACTAATCAATTGTCCATTTTGTACGGCCGGTAGCTAGTTTAAAGCCCTAGAAAAAACCCTAGAAGCCGAGGAGTGCACGAAGACCTACGACCTAAAACTGGCCATAGAGGCCTACCAGCTTGACGAAATCGGATGGGATTTGAACCATAGCATGCCCTAACATAATAGAACTATTTCATACCATCAAATGATCATTCAGCTGGGGTCAAGGGGGTCCTCAGTAGAGAATTAGGGTTTTTTGGGAAAGGCCAGAATTACGACCTGACTCCACAGATGGCCTACTAATGAAGTTCATATACAATGTATATGATTGGTTTGGAGAAATCCGTCAAGTAAAGCCCCCGAAAAGCGGAAAACGGCTCGAAGGTTACAAAGCGTCAAATTCGACATACGAGGCCAAATTGACTCCAAATGAGCCAGAATTGGACAGGTAGCTCCACGATGATGTTACGGACAAGTCCAAAGCCTCAAAGTTGACCGACCAACGCAACAGACAGAGTAGTGATAGAAAACGGTGATTTAGAGTCAACAGAGCATAAAGTGATGCCGGCATGACCAAACTTGAACAATTTTAATTTAGGACTTGTATTAGGTGTATGAAACATGTTTAGGTCAAAATTTATGTGAAATGCAAAGTTTTTGTCACTATTGTAAATAATTGCGATTATTTACTTTTGCAACATTTTTGCACGGAAATTGTCAATTCACCTCACCTATCAAGTGTACACACCTATTAGATGCCAAAATTCAAGTATGAGCTAAAATGACCACCCTTGCAAAATTGCCAAAAAACGCAAAGAAGTCTATGAAAGCCAAAATTTGGATTATGAACAACTGTTCTTGATCCAAATCACCTCATAATTCATACCCAAGGTCTATACCATGCCTAGAACCAGTCTATGCCAAAAAATGTCATTTTGGGAAGAAAAGTTAATAATCGCCATTATTTACTTTTTGGCCAAAATAGGGCAATTTTGAAAATTTGTCATCATACATCCAAAGTACATGATGTGATAAGTCCACTAGCCAATTTTGGGTCAATTTGGATTTTAAAATCTCAAATTTTCTTTATATCTACTGCTTCAGAGACCTAAAGCCAAAATCTGGTACCATTTTCACCCAGTATATCCAAATGAGCCCATATTTCCCTCAGAGCATGTAATTGGCATATACTTCAAGCCTATAAAGCCACTAGGAAAGCGCAGGGAAAAGACCCAGAAAAGTAGATACCCACCAGCTTGAAGGGACTTCGAACTAAACATCATTCAAGGAAAGAGGTCGAGGATCCCAAGGATCATTTAGAAAGAATCTACCAAGAGACAGAGACCTTGAAGCTGAAAAAGGCGGAAGAAGCGGCCAAGAAAGCTGAGGAAGCAGCAACTGAAGAGCAAGGCCAGGCATCTCCCTGATCCACCTCACCGCCGCTGGAACAACAGGACCAGCCCATGCCCACTCCACCATCATCACCGCTAGGCCAAGAGACCACTGAAGAGGCCGAGACTGACACGGAAAAAGAGTTTGAGTTCACCCACCAAATGGAAGCTACACAAAAAAATGACCACACCGAGCAACATGAAGAAAAGGAAGCTGAACCAGCACCAGAACAGACAGCTGAGGAAACTCACAAGTCGGCAGATGAAACTCATAAAGAAGAAGATAAAGAAAAGGAGCAAACCACTATACATGAAGAAGAAACCAACGTTGAGAAGGCAGAAAGGCCTACAACTGAAGAAACTGTAAGGGTTGAGACCACACAACTTGTCTCCACTCAGCCAGAAACTGCCGAGGTTTCAAAACCTCAGGATGGCCAGGAAGCAACCATCGCTATAGAGACACCAGCAATAACAACACAACAAGAAGTAACACAAGAGGCTACCGGCCCATCTCAACTTCCAAGACAAGAAGAATGGCAGTTCAATGATGAAGTCATACTACAAGTGAGCGCGTATGCAAGGTAGATGCAGATCATGACGGAGAAACTCCGCTCAGCAGCCTTTAACCGCAGTACTAAAGCCAAAGAATTAGAAATGGTCATCGATGCTCTTCAAGGAGAGCTAGAAGATAGAATGGCTACAATTACTAATCTCCAAAATCAGGTACAAGAGCTAAAGGATGAAGCAGAACGACATCAGATAGCCAGGGACAGCCAATAGAGGGAAATAGAGGAGTTGGGTGACCTCCTCACTAAGCTATCTGATGCCTGCAAGGTGAAAGATAAGCAGTTCACAGAAGTGAGCAATGAACTTCTTACCACCTCTCTGTCAGCTCAAAAGATTCAAGTACAATTAGATGTAGCAAACGCATCTCTACAGTATTCGGAACAAAGAATTAATGATCAGGCCACTTTCTTGCGGCAATTAAGAGAAAATCTATCCGTGGCCTCGATCAAGGGAACGGATGAGGTTTATAAAGCACTTGAGAAGAAAAACAAAGATTTAGAGCTGGAGTTGAAGCTGGAGCAGTCACAATGCAGAGACCTGGCGCTCATGCGGGTCTAAAGAGAGGAGGAGCTCCTTAAAGAGAATGCAGAATTGAAAAGAGTAAACCAACTCCTCAGAGATGGAAAGCCAGATATATAGGAGGCAGGCAGGCACTGAAGAGCCGCCGCAAGTGGAAATCCCCTCGGTGTCATTTGCTGACTTTGAGACGCAGTCTACAACAGAACCGAGTGGGGAAGAAGATTTTCAAATCCAAATTACAGAGGAAGACACATTGCCGATGGTCCAACTGTCAAAGGCTGAGGAAGATGCAATAAAGGAGAAGATCGCCTTGGAGGTAGATGAGCAGTGGAAGGCAGCTATGGATTGGGAGTTGAGAGTTCTACACTCTGTCAACGTCACACAACTCACTCCCAATCAAATCAATGCTCAATGGCACCAAAAATCCCTACCATACCCTCTCATTAAGGTTGAACTCTTACAGGTAAAGGAAAGATAAAGACCACCCGAAGTGGAGGCTTAGCTGGTTGAACAAGAACCTAAGATACTTGATTCTATTCAGGAGATCACCTGCGGCCATACATAAAGATCCAACATTTTGTCCTGTACCTTGAGTAAGGACATGGCAAGCACACGAAGCACTGCAGAAGAAGAGGCCAGCATGGCTAAACTTTCCCAGGATGCCAGCTCCAGAGAGAGGCCAAGCAATAGAAGAAAACATGGTGAAAACCCTAACGGACGCCATGGCATTCTTCAAAAGTCTGCGAGATCTCTCTTGCGCAATGCTATACAAAATCTGCAGGATGTTACTTACTTGCATACAAGTCTTCAATGATCCTGAGCAGAGAGGAGCCCCATGGCTCTCATTTTTGGAAGGAAACAAAGGCCTCTGCTATGATCTAAGTGGGTAGCCCTCAAAAGAAGTTCTTTATGGCTTTAACGCCCGATGCATGTTTTTGCCCTCGCACAATATGCTAGCTTTTGAGGAGGACTTCTACACTGGCTTTTTCACCTGACGAACGAAGATATTTGCGCCGGTGATAAGAAACCTCACATCCAGATTTGTAGGCTACTCAGCAGTAGAACTCAAAAACAAAGTCACCATCCATTTTTTGCAATTGCCAGACAAAGAACGCAAAATCAGATATGAGAAAGCACTGGAAGCACTGAAGGACTGCCTCGCCCGTCGTCAACCCGAAGATTACTTCAGCCCATAAAGCTGTGTCAAGGGACGACACAGGCGAGGAGGGGGCCGATGTTAGCAGCAAGCTAACATGGACACTATTTTTCGGAGTTCTCCTTGTAAAAACAATTATTATTTTGATAAATTGGGAATATTGTAACTCCTGTATTCTTGATAAACCTTGTAATTAATGATCCGGGGCTACAAGCTTCCAGATTGTATCAGCCATTCAATTCCCAGTTTTGGTAGAACTCCAAATTATTACTTTTGACCACCCAAAAACCTTGGCTAAGGTATAAAAGCCAATTTTTGTAAGTTTTTTATAAGTTTTTGGGAAGAAATACACAACGTGAGCTAACGGCGCTCACTCCTCTCCTTCTCGCGCTTCCTACTCCCTCTCTGGTTGTCACATTGCGAATGCATTTGTTGCATTGCAACCGCAGGTAAGAGCTCTATGCATTGACGTAAGCCATTCACAGTATTTTGTAGCTTTTGGCATCGCCGACCCGCGGCCTAATTTCATCATAACTAGGAATTTACACTTTTAAAACGAAAACTAAGCATAAGCGGGGTATTGGGGCATCATTGCTAAGCATTTAGGTGCATTCTGGGTCGAAAACGACTAGGTCAAAAATCCACTGCTGTTAATAATCGCGATTTTGGAACTTGAACTAAAGTGGGGTTTGAGGCCATAGGCATGTGTGCTTAGGTCTTATAAACTTGTCCTAGAAGTTTTGTAACGTTTGGATGTCATTTGATGCTGTAACGGATGTGATTTGCTTGCCAATGAGCGATTGGCTTTTGGTGATTTCAGTCACTTGAGTGTAGCCTGAGTTAGATGCGAGTTGTTAGTTGTTTTCCGAGAGATTGACAACCTCTTGTAGCCTCTATGCACTAGTCGAGTCAGCTTCGTCCCACGGTTTGACAAATTAATCGTGGTTCTCGCTAATACTACAATAAGATAGGATGGTGAGGTTAGACATGCGTCCCAAACTTTTAGTCTTGTTTCCCACCGTGGAGTTTCACGACACCGCATGTTGTCACCATCACCTCTCTCTCCACTGCCTCCCAACATATTGCATAGGGCTCCATCGCCCACCATACTTGTTGCTCTACACAGGCTATGAAAAGCGACCAACCATACAATTCACGCACTCCTAGAGCTGTCTTTGATTAGAATAGGGTGGCGATTGGTCCACATGGCTTATTGTATGGGCTCCATCTAGCAAAACCTTCTTAGGCTTGCCAAGTAAAGAGAAATATTTTTCTGTAGTAGTACGAGGATTCTCACTCATTCGATTACAAAGGACAACCGTGGGCACCATCCTAGTCACATGGTCGCATTTGAACCCATGACCCGTGTCACGATGGTCAAATGCTCAACCAACCGAGCTATAGCCCCTTTGGACTCCAAAATGGAAAGAGAAATATATGTTAAAAGACTATGTATATGTCAGTCTTTTACTATTTAAGTTTTGACCAAAAAAATATTTTAAAAGCTGGCCACATCTACAAGTTCGAGCCTCGCGATGCCTGTGTCAATTGGCCTCAAACCCTAGGTCTCGCCTCTCTCAGGATAGCTCTAGCATTCGCACATTGGGTGGGAGACTCTTTGGTGGTTTGTATGGGGATTTCATGGGTGATGGGCGCTAGATTCACACAGGTTGTAGGTGTCGAGTCCATTCGATGGGGGTTGACGATGACTTGCAGGCAGGGTTTTCTCCAAGGAGTGGGTGCCCGACTGTTCGCACCTTGGCAGATGGTGTTTGAGGTCTACTTCAAGGCATATTTTTGCACATGGGGCATGGCGATTGGCCTACTTCATCTGGAAGTGTAAATGCTCACGTGGTTTTGTTGAGTGTGTGTCTGGCCCATCCTTCATCTATGGGACAAAATTGTGTTTTGTTGGCTCTTTCAAATATAACAATGGCAGTGTGGTCTTCCTCTAAGCACTGGTGCTTAAGGGAGATCATGCAATTGTGGCAAGGCTATATTGGTCCATGGAAACCTTCGACACTTTTGCTTCAATTTACACAGGTGAAAGGTTCACCTTAATAGTCTAGTTTTTGGTGGTTGATATGGTACGTGGTTTTGTTTACCTATGGTTTCATGGTTTTTTTTGGGGGCATTTCTTAGTGGTCATCTTTTGCTTCAATCGAGTTGCCCTCCAGGGGCATGTGGATGGTAGTGGTAGGTTCATTGACATGGTGGCACCATGGGAGGTCTACGGGTGATAAGGGCTATGGTCCCTGCCCCTTCTCAACGTTATGTATGGTATGTTTGTTTCATTGGCTGTATGGGTTGTGTTTGGGATTGTTATAATGTATGGAAGTTTGTGGCTCCTTGTAAAAGCCAAGATGTTTGACTGTGAAGGTTTTTTTTTTGTCCATGGCTCGTTTGGAGCACCATAGCGTGGTGTTGTTGTAATGTTTTCCAAAAAAAAAGAGAATTTCACCAAAAGAAAAAAAAAGACTCTTAGATCAGTATCCATAAGATATGTGGTTTGACAAGGTGTGCAAATTGATAGAAAGAACGTGGAAGTTAGGGTTTTCAAGAAGGATCTTTGCCCTGGTGGGAAGCAGCTTCAAAGTTGTGTACTTCTAATTTGCACTCAAATTGTCAGATATTGTTTCTTCACGAATATCTAGAAGGCCACAAATTGCTTTGTATTTGATAAGAAACTCTCTGTGGCTAGCTTCTCAAAGATTGTGCAAGAAAGTAAGGAGATTATGTATGTAGTGGGTAAAAGGCATAACACGAAGGATTGACTTTGGGTGACCCTCGCCATCTGGTCAACCCTTGATGTGTAGAGGACTGGGCTGTTGGTAATAGTGCATTGCTAGGTAGGTACATGTAACCTTTTGTCCCGCAAGGCTCAACATGAGCTTGAGCCGGATTTGTATATTCTTGGTGACTTATTAATACAATCACTCACAATTGTGAGTTTGCAAAAAAAAAAAAAAGAGATATGTGGTTTGACATAGGGAAGGGTTAATGATGGACCATGGGTAGCTGAGGGAAGGTAGGACAAGGAAGTGCGGAAGATAGAATGTTGATGCTTTGGATTCAGTGGGGGGGTTTTAGGAGAGCCATAGTTAGTAGCAAGCCTAGGTGGGTCAAACTACAGGGAGTCTGTCGCGAAGTGGGAGTGGTGGGTCCACTTAGGGCTTGCGTGGAGTGGTGCATAGTCACTGGGCCAAAAAGCGTGGTTTGGTAGCTAGGTAGAAAAGCACGCTTTGGTAGCCAAGTACTAAGCGCATAGTGTGTTAGCAACACAATCTCGCTTATCTTCTCGTAGGCCGTGTAAGCATGCTAAATTTCATTGGCATATAAGTGCAAATAACTAATCTACTTACTAGATGCTTACTAGTGGAGGGTTCCCACTCGGTGAATGCCATCGTGCTTACTATAGGCTTGATAATTGAGATTTTTCCCACCCTAAAGGGTTGTTGTGTGTAGGCATTCACCCCAATGGGATAATGTCATTAGGCTAGATGGCGATGGGGACATTCACCTTAGCATTGAACCTTTTGGTCCGAGCTCTCACCTCAACGTACCTGTAGATTTTGTTTTTGCAGTGGAGGGGCAGAAAATGGCTATTGAATCCTATGAAAATGTTGCCAATTCAGGAAACATTTTGAAGCCTTCATCCTTTGGCACTCATACACTATTAGAGGAAATATTGCACGAGAAAATCATGTCAAGTCAGAACAAGGCAAAATATGGGTACATGATGTAGGAGGCGTTTAGTCTAGAGCTAGCATAAAGAGCTTAAAGGATTGTTGTTCTCGCTCAGTGGTGCTGTATTTTATGGGTCGTCAAATATCGATAGAAGGCTTAAGGGCGTGGGCCACAACGATGACTAATAGCAGAAATGCAATCTTCCACTCGATAGCAGTAGGCAAAGGATTCTATGTGGTAGGATGGGGGCAGGATGTGCCTTTGAGAAAATTATTCAAGATCTAATTATGATAGGATCAGAGGCCTTGGACGCCCGAGTTTTGTCAGAATGAAGATTTTATGGACTACTATCTGATATGGGTTACGCTCAAGGGATTCCTCTCTGGCTACATGGCCATGTGGACTCCATAGCGACCACGTTAGGTCAAGTGCTATTCATTCCAAAATTTCAGCAAGTTAGATTGGGTTTGGATATAAAGGTTTGCATATTGTGAAACATAACCAACTCAATTCCCAAGTATCTCGATCTAAATATGGGTAGCTTTGGTGTTTTTCAACAAGAGTTAGTGTTCGACTCATTTCCAAATGCCTGGTAAAAATATCACACAATTTGCCATTATGTTAGGGACTGCTTCCAGATGGAAGTTGTTTGCAATCTGGCGGTCGCGACAACATGAAGGCATGTCACAAGGGATGTATGATGAACCCCAAGTCTTTCATCTTGAAAATAGCATTCAATCAAGCCTTGAATTCAACAATGTGTGTCTCATTTGGGCTAGTAAGGTATTCCTAATGGCTTCGAAAGAAAAATCACTAGGGTAAGGGGGCCAACTTTAGGCCACCTAAGCCGCGAGGGGGCTCCCGATTTGTGTGTTGCATGGAATACATTGGTGAGGGGCGCATTTGAAAGAGCACCACTATTGCTATCTCCAGAAAAAATATGGTGATGAAGCGATCTCTGCAGAGAAAGTATGGTGCCGACGAACATTTCCTTTGTAACAAAAGTCGGTGTGAGAGGGAAGCCACTCCCAAGGGGAGTAATGAGCCAAAGCGACCAACAAGGCTTAATCACAGATTCAACCGCCCAAACCCCCTAGACAGACGTGCTAACTAGCCTAGCAATAGCCAATTTGTGACCCATTATTGGAGAAAAGTTTTCTTAAATTTGGGGAGTCCACGGTCCCATTACAAGGGGCCGGTTTTTTATTGGCCCCTTTACCCTACCTACATAGTGACATAATGCAAGTGCATAATGCAAGGACACTTTAAAGAGAAGAACACACTAAAGGAAAAATAAAGTAGATGACAAACACAAAGGTATTAATTCGAAGTGGACCACCTCTTTATATAGATTTATATAGAGATAAAAAGTTTTTTTGATTTTTTACCTTTATGTGTCTTTTCATTTGCTAAACTCACTCTTCACTTATAAACTTAAGATGTTTTGAAAGGCTTTCTATTTTGTTGAGATTGGGGAGACCTAAAAGGCCTAGTATTCAACAAATCAGCTACATACAAACTAACAATGAGATATACATCACACTCACGTCATACATACAAAGTGCTTTCGGTTGGATTGTTACAAAAGCCTTATTTAGCCAAATGAGTCTTGTTTTCTGAGAGATTAAAGGGTAGGATTGCATAAAATTATTCTTCTAGAAGGTGCTCTGGGGAGCCTTGCGCATTGGGATCAAGGTGCACGCTAGATTCATCTCCTGTAGGTGTATCTTTCTGTGTGCACAAATCTTTGATGGAACCTAGTCCCCCTCAAGGCACATGTAGTACTTGAGGGCAATTGTATTCTTATTGAGTTAATATAAATTATCTCAACTCACAATTGCCCTATGGAAAAAAAGAAGAAGATATGTCATCCTTATAAGTTATTGGGTATGTCCATATTTTATGAGTTGCATCTTCTACGAAGGTACTAAGAAATACAATATTATCGAGGGGCATACGTGAACATCCGCCCCACTTAGGATTGTAAACCCATTGATGGGCCTTGAGACTAAGTGACACCCATATTAAATGCGGGGTGGAGTAATGGGATAAACGGTTGAGGCTGTTAGGCGAAATCTCGAGGCGCACTAAACCCGGCCCCAATGGGGAAAACGAGAAGCGTCGGCAAAAAGGCGAGTCATATTAAACATGGCCAGCGGGAAAAACGAGGCACCATGGGGCGATTTGAACCCAAGACTTAGTCGTCCGGGTTTAGTGTCACGTAGGCTAACCATCTCACCCACACATGCATTGTGTACCCACATCCGTTTTTATAACATATATTATAAGTTAACATGCATTTTTCAGGTTGTCCATGTTTAGTGCCCGTCCAGGTTTAGTTTTTGATTTGACTGTTGCGGCTACGATCTCCTCTGCTTTCTCACGTGAGCTTCTCCGCCTTTGATCCCCCCCTCCCCCCCCCCCCCCCCCACCTTTTTAAATATGGGTCTTACTTAGTCCTGAGGATTGATGGATGAAGCTTAGTCTTCATGATGACAATGAGTAGCACCAAGTACCTTAGGATTGATGGGTGAAGCTTAGTTTTCGTGATGACAATGAGTAGCACCAAGTACCTTAGAATGCTTTCATTAGAGTAAGAGTCTCAGCCACATTTATGTTTTTTTCAAATTTGAAATGGTCAAAATTTCATGGGTGGACGAATGATTTTGGCTTCATGCTTGGTAGCTTATGCATCTATACTATATATGAAGCAACTTAAAGTTTTCAAGGAAGGAGAGGGCCTCCATGTGTCACTCCCAGGTTCACTTCAAAAAAACCTTACAATACATCTAATCTAAAATACAAAAGTAAAAGGTAAGATTGTAAGAAATGACAAAACCATACAAAACATCTAATTTAAAATGCAAAAGTTAAGGATAACATTGTAAGAAAGGACAACCTTTTCACAATGTAATAAATGACAAGCTTTTCAACTGTAAAATCAAAAGACTTTCTATTCTACATAGAATAAATGCTCCACTTTAATTGTACATAACCAAAAAAGGGATAATTTTAGTGGAGGTTTTGCTACTTATTGTGAATTTACTTTTTGAAGATATAACAAAAAAAGAAGATTTAAGTGAAAATTTTACTATTTAATCTATATTCTTCTATACTATATATAAAATAACTTAAATTTTTCAAGGAAGGAGAGGTCTTCCATGTGTCACTCACTACTCACTGCTTCACTTAAGAGAAAACTTTATAATACCTCTATTCTAAAATGCAAAAGTCAAAGGTAGGAAGATTTAAAATGTATAAGTGAATAGTAACATTGTAGGAAATAAAAAGGCTTTTGAAAATTAAAGATAAAAGACTTTTTACTTTATACAAAGTAAGTGAACCCATTTAAGTACACATAACAAAAAGACTTTCGAAAATGTAAAGTCAAGAGGCTTTCTACTTTACATAAAGTAAATGGACAAGCTTAAGTGCACATAACAAAAAAATGATAATTGTTGTGGATATTTTATTGCTTAATAAAAATTTAATTTTTAAAGATAAAATTGTTTTTGTTTTTTTAAAGGGTTTTTTCTTAAGATCAATATTGATATTTTTTAAAAATTTGTGCAAATGTATTTTCAAATTATCTTTTTGGCCAAACTCACAAAAGTAAGTGAATGTATTTAAATCTAAAAAAATTAAAAAACAGCCTTAAGCTTAAGCCGAGCCTTGAGGTACTGAAGATTACACATTTGTTCTCTCTCTGAGGCTACCAAGAACAAAGAGGTGTACTATAATAACAAACTTTTATTTGCCGCAACTTGCCACAACGACATCAGTGTATTTTGGAAACAAACAAGTGTAATTTCAAAATTTTCAAAATAACTATAAAGAGGCACTTCTATACCCTTTCTTAAAGTGCTGGAAAAATTATTGAGCATTGGGCACCTGTGTTGGTGTCCCTTCTCTCCCAGTTTATCGGTTACTATAGGGAGTGCATGTATGTATGTACATGCACATGACAGAGACATTAACAAAAACTCGAACATTGAGTACATTTTTATGAAGAGAGGAGGGCTTGCCTGCTTATGGCAAAGCTCGTCCATCCATGGGGTAGCTCTTGATGCAACTCAAGTATGTCACCGAAGAGAGAGAGAGAGAGAGAGAGAGAGAGAGAGTTTTGACAAAGAGAAAATTTCATGGATAGTCCACTATTAGATGTAGGAGTACATCTTCTTGCGTGAATCACCTTCTGGGATGGTTGATAGGCCAATTTCAACACGTGCATACGTGAGTGTGTGTGTGTGTGTGTGTGTGTGTGTGAGAGAGAGAGAGAGAGAGAGAGAGAGAGAGAGAGAGAGATTAAAGGGGCATTGATCAACAAGAACAAGATACTAGAGAGAGGTTTTGTGTATGTGTGTGTGTGTGGGGGGGAGAGAGAGAGAGAGAGAGATCAGAAAGGCTTTAATCAATGAAACGAAGATAGAGGGAGAGAGAAAGAGAGAAAAAGAGATCAGAGAGAGGATGACTCTCATAACTCCTCACGTTAAACTATCCTCATTTTTTTGTAAAAGATGATAAACGGGATTTTTCTTGGAATGAAACAATGGGTCGACTACATGCACGGATATATAGATACATAGAGGGAGAGAGAGAGAAGAAGAAGAAGATAAGGTCTACCTTCAATAAGTCTCTCTCTGTCTCTCTCTTTCTCTCTCTCTCTCTCTCTCTCTCTCTCTCTCTTTGAGAAGAGGGTTATTTGTACTACTTAAAAACAACTCTAAGAATTAATACAAATGGTGATGATTCTGAGGGCACTGAAGAAACAACTTGGAGCTGTACAACTGGCCACATGGGCGAATTGGAAAAACCAAAACCCAAATGAAAATGCTCTCTTAAATGATTAAAATTTTCCCATGATAAGCTAAATGGAGAGAGGATGATAGTAGCCTCAGAAAGATAGGCACTTCCATCAAGAGCACACTCTGCAAACTCTCTCTCTCTCTCTCTCTCTCTCTCTCTCTCACACACACACACACACACACACACACACACATCCATGAAAAGAAGTTCTATATATATATATATATATATATATATATATATATATATATATAAATACATATGCACATTAGAAATTCTTTTCATGGATGTGTTTGTGTATTTATATATATATATAGAAATTCTTTTCATGGATGTGTGTGTGTGTGTGTGTGTGTGTGTGTGAGAGAGAGAGAGAGAAAGAGAGAGAGAGAGAGAGAGATGTATACACTAACACACACACATGAGAAGAATCTAATGTAGGAGAAAACCAAGGTCTTAGAGATTAATCTGACAAGTCAAACTCAAGATTTTTTACTGAGAGAGAGAGAGAGAGAGAGAGAGAGAGAGAGAGAAAACGGAGGGGGGGAGGTTATGAACAATGTTGTAGTGAAGATCCCCTTTTTCTTTGAGAGAGAGATAAAGAGAGAGTGATATATATATATATATATATATAAACTCATGCATCAACTTTCTTGGCTAATTGAACAACAAAATCTTAAAAATTATGATTGAAATATTATGTGATATGCAAGTCCTCATAAATTATACACCATGTACATCAAGGTTATACATCCCCTCTATAGATCCTACAACAATTAGCCCATGCTACGAGCAAAAAAATGTATCACCTCTAGGTCACTTGCCAACCACTGAACATCAAAGGATAACCATCTCGATGGAACAATATAGCAACTTAAAGCAGCCAACAATTACTTTATGTTTCAAAAAGGTGATAAGGATAAACACATTGATAAGAGTGAATTTTTGTTGGATTGTCTTCTTAGAGGGTTTAGATGTCATCTCCTCCATTTTTTGTATGAGATGTCACTATTCATAGTTAGTTATTATAGTAGCCTTATCGTAGCTTTGGAGGATGATCTTATGAAGCATCCAAGAATATATTTGGCACTACCTCATCGATGCATAGAGAATGCTTGCACATGTTGCCACCTTGCGGAAAGATGAGGGAGGAGAGTATCATAGACTTATTATGGCTTCTAATTAGCCGCAGCAACACGCAGGTCACATACTAGTAAAGTATAAATATGTGAATGGACACTCCAATCACCTCGTTATATGGATATGATGAATCTTTTGGCCTTGGAGTGTCATGGGGATTTTCCTACACTCACCCTTCACTTATCCATTTGAGATGTTTTCAAAGTAATCTTTTTTGGCTTTTTAAAAGAAACCCTTAGCGTTGGGTTGGGCTAGGGGGACTTTCATAGTTTTCAGTGCATGACAGAGAGTTACCTTTCATTTCACATCATGTCTTTAAAAGCATTAAAATATTCTTTTGTTTTAAATTTTAATGTGTCTTTTTATTTTACTTCCTTTTTGTTTTATTTTATTTCAAAATACTAATGTGCAATGTGCACCATTTACCTTATTCTTGGGGCCCTTTCATAATATATAAGCCACTTGCGAGTAGCGAGTACCGACTAGAAGAACATTAAAAAATGGCCTAATTGAGACTTATCTAAATGTTATTTAATTTCATAGTATTAAATGGATCCTTTTATTTCACCTGTATATGGACAATACAATTTTATATCAAAACAATACAACCGCAACACTGATTAAAACTTACTTTCGATAAATCTTTCCTCCCCCCTTACCTCCACGAGGCCATCGTGAGTCCTCACCTTGTTTTGCATTCTATTGTTTTAGAATGCTAAAGTGAAGCTTCACCTTGCATAATTCTAATAAATTCCACACACGTATATATATCAATTGGTTTTTTTATTTCACCTTTTATTTCACAACTTCACATGGCTGTACATTTCTTGCATTTTATAGCTTGATTCCAATTAGTGTTAACGTTCGAGAAAGTCTTTTTTATTAAGCGACTGTTGATCGAGTTTCCTCCTCACAAAGAAGAAAACCAAAAATACTAGCAGAAATTTTGAGATTTGCAAACTTTTTGGACGATTTTCTCACATATTTCTTTCGTTTACCATGGTTTGCAGCTAGCTAGTCTCGATTTTCAATCAGCTCAAGGCTCATGCAATTCTTTCCCAAACACTGATACCGTTTTAATTCAACCTAAGAATTTTATCACCTTCTTATTGTTTTTAAAAGCCATCGTGACCCTTTCACTTGTTTTGAAATTGGGGGACCCTATTTGTGGCTATACTGGGTCTACGTCGCTTATTAAGCCAAATCCTAAGATGCTCCTAAGGTCCACGTATGCAATCCAGGTGACGGATAGTTGCTGAGATCTCTTTCGCCTTACGAAAAAAACAAAGCAATACAGCCACGATCTGTGGATTCGCTCGCGTTGTTCATACCCTTATGCTGTGCAGGTTTCGGTCATACATGAAAGAAACGAACACACAATGTGTTGATAAGGATCACAGAGGCAGTGTTGTGTGCAATTAGGATGTTTGAAAACGTGAAGAGTATGGCATTAAGTCTATTGAGTTGAGCTTTGAAAGCTATTAATTCTTTTTGCAACGAGGAGATTTGCTCTTCCAACTTTGTGACTTGCACATCTGCAACATTGATCGCATAGTTATCGACTACATCTTTCGACGTATGTATAGCTTCAATGAGTTCCGATCGAAGCGGGTGGTCATTTCTGGTTTCATATCCAATGAGCTCTTTCAAAATTGCAGCGAGCATGTCTTCAATCTTTTTGATTCGTGGGTCTTCGGTCACACCAAAAGAGTCATCTGGTTGTGTGTCAGTCAACCTGAGCATCTGATTTTCATCCTCTTCATCCATTTTCACACTGCAGACATGAGAACTCATTATAATTTGCATATTTTTGGACCACAATAAAACAATAAAATGGTTCACAACAAACAGACCACACTACGCAATTGTTGTCACATCAACTTGATGCACAAGCAGAATGCAATCATTTCCTATTTCTGCATCTCTCATGTCAGAATCAGAATCACGATCATCAACAACAGGTACTGGTGCACTACAAAACACGGTTGTCGTCGTCAAAATCTTGATACAGAAATTGTTGTCCGTGAACTTCAACTATCATACCTCTTTTTTTCTTGCCAACGAGATTGGAACCAATCAGCTCGAGACTGTGTGTTTTGATAGACATCATCGTTAACAAAAATGTTGACAATATCTTGGTATGTTGCTGTAGATGGATATATCATGCATCTCCAGAGTGCTTTGATCTTCCCTAGGTGCATTCCGTGACCCTGGTGTAGAGTTATCCAATTTCCAGTTTTGACCATTATATGCAACGTGGATAAGAAGTCATCGCCTACTGGGTGTTGCACCTTCAATTTCCAATACATCAATGCCCTATCAAAGATGTCCCTCGGTGTCAAGCACACCCTATTCTTCAATTCGTCAGCTCCATACAAATTGTATAGCTCTACACCCGTGTTCACATCAGCACTACGTATATTATGCACTACCTTTCAGAAATACGGTTCATCTTAGTCTTTTAAGCAATGTCCTACCATGCCTTCGAATGTGTGCATCTTGTGTTGTTTCAACACACGACACAAAACCATTCCGCCTGCTTGCAGGCAGCGACTTAGCCCAACCCAAGTGTGATTTTACTTTTTGTTTACGGCAATCAATGATGTTGCCCAAAGCCGTACAACCATTTTCAAATGAAGATGGAAAAGCGTCCCTCCTCTTTCCAATGCGCACAGTCCAGCTAATGTTTCCCTTTCAAGGAACAACTTCATGGATGCCAACAGGCCTATCTCTACATCACGACCACCGATAGACACAGTAACGCTAACTTCCATGACTCTCGCCTCTGGCTTCCTTGCCTTTAAGGAGCCTGCATTGCAAGGTTCTGCATTGCTTGTTTTTTCCATTTCTGCAACAATACTACCATCTCGTTTGCCTTTGCCTCGCGCTTCAGATTTCAGCCGGGTCATTGTCTTGACCTACAACAAGCAAAGGAGCAAGAACCAGCTATCCTCGGCTTAGAGTCCGATCCTTAGCCCACAAAACTAGTATAACCTGCTATACCTAAACCCACACACCAACAATGACTTCATAGAAGCAAGCCATCAAAACCAGCAACAGGAAAATCGATGAACAATGAAGATAGTTCCTATAGCTAAAGGCATGCTCCAACAGTCACTCCATACAGTCAAGAACACAACCAAAACAATCGAACACAAAAAATTTGCAGACCAATAATACAACGCACTTACATCAAATTGCGGGCAGCGGGTCCTACTCCTACTCGTCAGAAAAACTCTCAGAGACACGTAGCAACTAAATGGACTTCAAATAAATTTCCCCGTTGTGTCTTCCTTGCACCTTCTTGCAATGTGTCCCACTCAACTACGCTTCGCGTGACACGTGCTGTTTTCTTTTGTATTACCTCGTGTAATTCTGCGTAAATTAGAACGCATCTCACCTTATTTCCATTAATAGTCCTGCTTTGCAAAATTGGGGAGGCCTAGTCGTGGCTATATTATGTTAACACTCGATGGACTTGAAAATATATTATATATAGCTAGAATAAAGTGCACTTGGCCAAAATGTGTTTGGATAGCACTTTCTTTGCCGAGAGTGAAAGAACATTGGCAACTCCAAGGTACCAAGTGTTCCATGCTTGCAAATTATTTGTTTATGGAGACTATCTTTGCATATATGCAGACGCATGACAATAGAACTACTGTTTTTTATAAAGGTTTTGTGTCACGAAAAGCTGAAAACCTCTTCTACGGCTTTGGGCGTACTCCACTTACACATTGATAGTGGTGCTTTCTTGTTAGCTCTTCTGTATATGCATCACTTTGAGGGAGGGATTCTTACTAAATGATAGTAGGGTAAAGGGGCCAACTTAAGGCCGCCTAAGCGGCATGGAAGATTTGATGCACCAAATGAATCATGCAATGGCACAGTAGAAGGCCCGTGCTCATCGCTACGACCAACAAAAAGCTCAATGTGAACAGCTCATCATCAACGTCACACAACGACAAAACATTTTCTATGTGTAACGAAAATGGCCGTGCAAAGAAAGCCGCTGCAGGGTGAGAAGTGAGCCAATGGGCCAGCAAGGCTCGATCTGGCGATCCTACGGAGGAGGTTTGACCTCACTCAGGCTTACCACAACAACACTGGCTGCTTGATGGCTCATTGGGGTAATCGTGCCCCTCTTTCAGGGGGCGGCTTTTTAATGCCCCCTTTACCCTATTGATGTGTGTGTAGATACTTGGGATTGCCAAGGCACTTTTTCCCCCTCATTACGAGGGTTTTTTTTTCGCATATTGCCTCTCATTCGAGGGCTTCCTTAGTTGCTCTTACATAGTGAGTAATCCTTACGTAGTTTGATTCAAGTAAAAAGATCTTTGAAGTCATAAGGGGCCAAGAGATAGTGTTAGAAAAAAAACGGGGTATATTGTATTTTAACCGGCTTAAATCATAAAATCTTGGTTATATTTTGAGCTTGCCTTGAAGAAAAACCGGCAAATTTACACAAGTTTCAATGTAAATATCGGCAAAAGCTTCAAATTTTGACCTAATAACCGGTAGAGTTTCAAGTTTGCCCTTATTATCTTCGGTTAGGAAAAATGTATTTTTCTAGCCCTACTCGCAAGAGACCGTCTAGTAGATCTAGAGAAAAAGTGACACACATGCCACATGGAAACCTGAGACTGGGAACAAATATATGTTTGAATTATGTTTACTAGTATGTGACCCGTGTGGTGCTGCAACCAAGAAAAGCATGGCAATTGGATCTCTCTCTCTCTCTCTCTCTCTCTCTCTCTCTCTCTCTCTCTCTATCTCTCTCTCTCATACATATATACACACACACACACACACACACAATGGAAACGTAGTCCTTGGAATCACTATAGAAAGATAACAATGCATATGTACGCCTTCTCTCTATCTTTCTATCTCTCTAGAAAAGCATGGTAATTGGATCTCTCTCTCTCTCTCTCTCTCTCTCTCTCTCTCTCACACACACACACACACACACACACACACACACACACACACACAATGGAATAGTAGTCCTAGGAATCACAAGTAGGTCTTTGATATCTCTTTTATCACCTTCTTTCCTCCATTTCTCAATTCTTTTAAGTTGAAGACTTGCTCAATAGCTCTCTCTTCTCTCTCTCTCTCTCTCTCTCTCTCTCTCTCTCTCTCTCTCTCCACATGGAGTGCTTTCAGCTGATCGGTTGCGATCAACTCATCCTTCACACGACTTCTAACAAATTTGAGTTGTCCATATCTCCCCACTCATCACTCAATGACAATGTACCATATTTCTACCAACTTGCTACTATTGCACCATGCTATCAAAACCATGGCTTGCCAATATACGGGCTTCTCATGACTCTCACTTGGTTGGAGGTAGACAGGTTTTGATGCTTCGTAGTCATTTTGGTGGGCTACCAAGTTGTCAAGGAAAGGCTCTCTCTCTCTCTCTCTCTCTCTCTCTCTCTCTCTCTCTCTCACACACACACACACACACACACTGTAATAGTGACACGCACACACACACAGAGAGCGTGTACACACACATGCAAACTATCAGGTGCATATTCTACATTCTCTCTCTCTCTCTCTCTCTCTCTCTCTCTCTCTCTCTCTCTCTCTCTCTCTCTCACTCACTCACACACACACACACACAAAGATTGACAACAACTTGTCAGACTTACAAATTTGACTATTGCAAGTCGTTGGGAAAGGATGGAGTTGCAATCTGAACTACTTTATGCAATTTTTTAAGGCTAGGACTCAACATATTAATATCGGCATTGATCCAACGGACCATGCAAATCAACCAAAAATGCGACATGTGGAGGCCCTTTCCTTCCTTTAATTCTTTTAGGTCCATTATAAAGAGTATAGATAATGGACTATTGAGTAATAGTAGAAAACTATTCTGCACCCAAGTACTCTAGAAAAACCTAGGTTTAGTGCAATCCCACCTACAAATTTCTCAACTATATCTTATGCACCTTGGAGGCCCCTGCCATGTGACATAAGGAAAGGGCTTCTCCGGGGGGGGGGGGGGGGGGGGGGGGCGTGTGGAGGCCAAGGCAAAGAAAGAGAGAGAATGGATTGGGTGCCAGGGTGAAAGCATGAAATGGTGGTCAGTTTTAAGGGATTTTCTAGGTGGTTTTTGAAGTACTTCTCAAGTTTTATTTATTCCCTTCAAATAATTTATCGGGGACGTGGAAAATTACAAGAAATGGAAAATGCTGCCACTTCAAGAATGCCATCATTTTTTGAACATTGTTTATGGGTAGAAGGTGACTGTGATTTCTCTTGCATGCCATTCTACACAACAAGAAGCTACCCATGCGCTACTGCATCTTCATGCACCCTGCGTGAACAGAGCGAGGAAGAAGTGCAGACGCGTACCCTCTCTGTTCGACCTCAATCTTCATCGGGTACTGTAATCCAATCCCCCCCCCCCCCCCCTCTCTCTCTCTCTCTTGTTGTAGTTGAGCAATGTGTTTGTTTGAGGACATTGTGAATGATGGATTGTGTTTTTTTGTTTGTACAGTAATATGAAGACTCCACCACGAAAGTGCACCATGGCAGCAACTGATGGTGGTTCAGCTAGCATGCTTTCATCCAGTAGCAAGCCTAGGAGCTCCACAACATTGGGCATGAAGTCTGAAACTATCGGCGAAAAAAGCATTGGTACATATCAACTTTGTCTCTTCAATTGTAGAAATGTTCTTTTCAATGTTTGTTTATGTTTGTTTACTATATCAAATGTGGTTTGTAGCAAGATCTTCCTGGAGGATTCAATACCCTAAGCAAACTCAATTTTGCTACACACGAGAGGAGTTGCATGAGGAGTATGGCTTAAGATTGGAGGGCAAGCTCTACCAGCACCTCAGTGAGGTTGATGTCACAGATCAGGATTGGTTGTCGGTCTTCATGAAGAAAAGGGAGAAGGGCTCTAAAATCTTTCTGCATATGATGTGACCTGAGTTTGTAGACGAATGCAGGTTACTGTTTCACAAAGTCTACTAAAGCATGCCAGCCAACAAAGAGATCACACACAAGTTTGCAACGTTGTCACGTGTACGAGCGATGCCCAGCTCCTTGGCAAGATCCTGCAGGTCGAAAGGTTGCATGGGCTGCTTTTGGTGAATAGGTTTTGGACCATTGCAAGAAGCTTCCGGGTGGCATTGACAAGAAAGTAAAGATTTGGCTGGAGAATAATGAGGGGACATCACTTCAGCCCCTTCATCTTGACAATGTAGGGGCAAGTCATAAAAGTGGGCAAAATGCTCTCTTATCTGGAAGCACTTCTCTAGTTAGTGCCTCCTTTATAAGCCAGCAAGTAAATGCATAGGTGGAGCAGATTCTGGATGCAAAAAGGGATGCATTAAAGGTTTTGAACACAACATTGGATAATGTGAGAGTAGAGCTACAAGACAGGAACCAAAATATGTGGAAGATACAAGGGACATCTTCAGTCGCGGCAATGCTTCAGGGGCAATTGCAAGAGCTCCAGATATTGCGGTCCAGCATGAAGGGAGTTGTCGATACTGACCCTGATTTTTTGGTAATTGAAGGCAAGATGGCTGCTCTAACTAGTGCACTCACAGCTCTCGGGGCCGATGCAAGCAACTCGAACATAAGAGATGAGGTGGATCGTCTCCAGGTATGTGTCGACCAAGTCAAGGCAGGATTTTTGTTTATGTGGTAATGCCCTAGGTACTTGACATGGTACTCTCTTCTATTTAGGTGGTTTTGTTTGCCATGCCAGTTATTTCTATTTATGTGGTAATGCCCTAGGTACTTGACATGGTACTCTTTTCTATTTAGATGGTTGTTTTTGTCATGCCAGTTATTTCTGTTATGGTGCTAAGTGCCCAACATACCTGACATGGTAGTTTTTTCTATTGTGGGATTCTATCATGGTAATAGTGCCCAAGGTACTTGGCATGGTAGTTTCTTTTTACATTCTTTTTGTTACGGTGACATTGACTAAGTACTTTTCCATGGTGTTTTTTTTTGCTATGAGTATTTGTTTTTTCGATGGAAGTTTGTCTATTATTGTGGTACTTGTCATGGTAGTTTTTTCTACCATGACAGGTGCAGGGGTCATGGCTATTTTTCCAGGTATCATGTAATGGCCAAAATGCCTGTCATGGTACTTTGTTTGATCATGGTGGTGTTTTTTTCATGGCAATATTTCCTGCTATGGTACTTTTCTTTTGCTATTGTTGTAGTGCTCAAGGTACTTTTCTACTATCCATGGTATATTTCATTACCTTAGAGGTTTTTTGGAAAGCCATCTCTGTTATGGTGGCAGTGCCCAAGATACTTTTTCATGGTTTTTTTTGCTATGGTTGATTGTTTCTTTAAGGAAGTTTGTTGCTATTGTGGTTGTGCCCAAGGTACTTGTAAAGGTAGTTTTTCTTATTAAGGTGGTTGTATGGTCATTGCTTATTAGTGTGTAGTGTCCAAGAAACTTGTCATTGTAATTTGTTTTTGGTCATGGTGGCTTTTTTATCATGATAGTCTTTCCTGTTATGGTAGTAGCTTTTGCCTTGATGTTTTTAATGGAATGGCAGTTTTCTGTTATGGTGGTAGTGTCCAAGGTACTTTTCTACTTGCCATGGTATTTTTAATTGCCTTGGCGGTTTTTTGGAGTGTCCAAAGTACTTTTTTATGGTATTTTTTTCTGTCAAAGGTACTTGTCATGGTACTTTGTGTTGTAATGGTGGTTCTCATATCTAATCCCTGTGGGCCTTTTGTTCTTCATTTGTTATGCAGAAAGAAGTGACTGACTTGGAAGCATCAGCGAGTACGTGTGTGCAACAGAGCAACTTTTGTGAGAGCATGTTGGAGCAGGTGAAGGCTGGTGACACAATGTTACTGCTTCCGACAACTGGCCAGCACTTGAGCCACTTGTAGGCTACATTCTCTGTTCCAGGACTATGTGCTGCATGTGGTCTTGCATTCATGGCTTCCCATGTGGTTTGTGTATACACGCTAGCATGTGGTCATGCATATCATGCTCTGTGTTTTGCTGCCTGGCTTGGATCAGAGACGGTATGTGCGGACGCCTCTTGCAAGAGTAGTATTCCAGATTCACTTAAATCAATGCTCCTACATACAGGTTGGTTACCGTTGCTTCCAATATCATATAAATCCAAGAACAATTCAGGTTTCCTTGAAGTATCCGCTGATTGCACAAGCCTGAACTTCACTGATGTGCTTGCAGGTTCTGGCCATATTCCTTGTGTGGCGCCGAAACAGGATGACGTGCCAAAGGTTGTGCTACAAGCTACTCCTGAAGCCCATAGTGTGTACTCCAGTGAGGGAACTCCAGTTGTGAAGGTAGACCCCCCTGCAAGCACAGCAGCAGTTGAGCCACAACCAAGCGAAAGCAGTCCAAAGGAAGATGCAACGGTTGACGATGCGCAGGCAATAGTGCAAGAGGGAGTGGATGCAGTGCAGCGCATGGTAGCTGGTGATGAGAATCTAGATTCTCCCATCTTTCTGAGTGACATGGTGAAGGTGTCAAATAAGCACAAGAAAAACAGTGATGGTAAGTGGTAATGGTTTTGGACTTGTCAACTTCTATGCAATGTCTGCATGGGGCTGATGTGTTGTTTTATGACATAGGTGGATCTTCCAAAAAGAATAGACCTTCGGAGTCCACACGTTCAAAGCACCATGCTCATCATGCAGATGGAGATATGGGAGAGAGGGAAGCACCCAGATCACCTCCTGCCGTGAAGAAGACTCCCAGAAAGAGTACTCCCCTCCGCAATCCTTCTAGTGTTTCCCACCCCCCCAAGCCTCGAGTTTGCAAGAAATTGTGACTCTTCAATTGTAATACAAGAATCTGTGATTCTTGATTTTGAATGCAAAAGAAAAAATTTTGTCGGCCTCTATGTTTTTGTTGCTTTTATGTTTCATAAGCACAATGTCTATGTTTTTGTCGCTTTTATGTCAAATATTGCCTCGTGTTTATTTTTCAATGTTGAATGCTGTCTTTTACAGAGTGTCCAAAGGAAAAGGGGACCCTCAAGCTGCCCGTAGAGGAAATCATCATCATCAGAGATCCCCCAAAGTACATTCCTCCAGTTATCTCCTCCTTGCCATATGATGATCCAACCCGATCAGCCCTCATATTAGATCTTAATGGTGTACTTTGTCTTACATGTACACCTAATAAGCATGACCCTTCTTCTGTCCCCGATATTGAAGCTACATCATTTGTCAAGCATGAGGAGGCAGATGGCAGGTACCTGTTTGTTCCGAAAGATGCACAAGATTTTATTGCATGGGTTGTGACATGGGAAAATGTCTACATATGGAGCAGTGCAATGCTCAGCAGAGTGGGCTCAAGAATTCGAAGATGTTTTCCCCAGGTTCACAGTTATATTAGTGGATGGGCTGGACAACAATTATGTGATGTGGGTAGTTACTGTTTTGGTGGTGGAAGGCCAACATTTTTCAAGGTATTGCATAATTTTTTGGCGAAGCTGCTGCGGTATGATACCAGAAATGTCCTTTTAATTGACAACAGTTCCTATAAATGTCATTATAATCCCTGTGGTACTTACATCATAGTGCCTGGTATTGAGCACCGCTCTAACCAATACTTGTCAAAAGATATAAAGGCCTTGCTAGAAGTGTGGCAGCATGCTACAGATCGTTGTGCCTTGGCGGACACATTCAGCAAACCAAAACCTACTGATGATGACAAGTATGTATTCATAGCAATTGCAAAAGGGTTTCAAAAGACATCATATGATGCGTACTTATGTGGGCCACAGCTCATGCCCATAGAGTGCAAGCGACGATGACGTCCCTTGATTTTTTTAGGATGACAAATCCTCTATGTACCTTTTGTAACTAAACTAAACCCGTGCCAGAACCTTGTATATTTATATGCTACTTTCCATGTGGAAACCAATTTTTTGGCTTCATTTTGATTGCCATTATAACTGATGTAATGAATTGATGTCAAATTGTTGAAGATGAAATATATTCCAACTGGTTGGATGCGTTGTCTTTGTGTCCCATCATTGAAGTGTTATTTTTCTGATTCAAGTTGTTTAAGACTGTTTAAGTGTCCAAGCATTGAAGTGTTATTTTTCTGATTCTGTTATTGTTTCCCAATTTAAAACAGTTACAATGTAAGGTACTTTGGGTTGGCATACCAAAACTTAATAGATTGTTGTGTACAGAAACCACCCAGGGACTACCTATAAGGTACTTTGGACTGGCATACAACAACTTTTACAAGTCCTTGTTTCCTACATAGTTTAATACAGTTTGCACCTGTGAACTACTTGTAAGGTACTTTTGGTTGTCATACCTGTAAAGAACCTATAAGGTACTTTGGGCTGGCATACAACTTTTACACATCCTTGTTTCCTACATAGTTTAAGATAGTTTCCACCTGTGAACTATCTGTAAGGTACTTTTCGTTGTCAGACATGTAAAGAACCTATAAGGTACTTTGGGCTGGCATACAACAACTTTTACAAGTCCTTGTTTCATACATAGTTTAATACAGTTTCCACCAGTGAACTACATGTAAGGTACTTTTGGTTGTCAGACCTGTAAAGAACCTATAAGGTACTTTGGGATGGCATACAAAAGGTTTTACAAGTGCTTGTTACTTACATATCTTAACATACAGAAACCACTTGAGGACTACCTTAAAGGTACTTTGGGCCGGTAGATAAACTTTTAGAGGTGCTTGTGAACTACCTGTAAGGTACTTTAGGCTGACAGACAGGTACTTTGTGTTCCAGAATTGAAATGCTATTTTTGTTACTCAAGTAGACAAAAGAGTTTACAAGTACTTGTTTGGACTGGCCTGCAAGAGGTTTTGACTCCTACGATAGGCTCCTACAAAAACCACCTGTGGAATAGTTGCATGGTACTTTGAAGCTAATTACTGGTACTTCTACAAGTTACTTGGGCAACAACCTATATCACTATTGGCATACTGTTGTACACATTTTCATATACTTCTGCAGCGAGGTTGAACTTATGTGGCTCTCCTTGTGAGGGTTCCAAGGGTATCTTAATCGATCTAACCAAGTGTGATGCAAGAAGAACTTTTGGTTGACTAGCAGGCATGTAATAGATATGCTCGGCACCTTCCACTAGCTCGTAATAGTACCCCTCAACCAAATAGCTCCCTGCAGAAAGTATGTTTCCACAGGAATCACTCAAGGCTCTTACTGTTTTGTATTTCTCATGTGAGCACCTCAAAAGGTAGAAGTCAGCTCCATCTTCATTGGCATTGGTGGCAAAGGCATCACCGATGCATAGAGCATCACTAATTGCATCATGGTGCCCACCATACATCGGCAGATCTGATCCTTCTTCATCGCTAAAATATTCACTTTCTGCATTGTCACCATCCAATGCCTCAAGGGTTAGATACTCCCAGTACTCAATATGTGTGTTGTTCAAGCATCGCCTCCAACGCTGGGACATACAAAATTCACAAAAACAAGCGAGAAGTCTGCAACGTAGTGCACACTTGTCGCTCTTGGAGTATCCATTGACACAGTGTATTGATCGTGAGCCTTCAACTCGCTTGCAATTCCACTTCTTCTCCCTTGGTACCTCAGTTGCTTGGACCTCCCAAAAAATCATGTTCACCCATGTGTGACCACTTTCATCATTACATTTATGCTTAAGAACCCAACAACATCCTTGGCACACTTCATGTGCCATGCATCAGCCTGTAACTGCTCATGTGTTAAAGCCCTCTTAACAACTGCCCCTGCCCCATCATGCTCCCCTTTGCCGTGGCCAAAGTCAAAGAAACTCCACAGTATTTCAATGCCAGTCAAACCATAGTACCTAAAACAATGACCCACCTTCAATGCTGGGCAGAAATAAATTTCAGGAAACCTTTCATCAGAGGTGGAATAAAACCTGGCGTACCTTGACACGAAGAAGAACGGTCTAGATGACTTGAATTGAGCAGCACATCCATCTGAACACACCTAGTGCCGCTTCAAGAAGTTGAATCCCTGATTTTGAAGCCAAACACTATGCAGTTGCAAGCAATGTTGCACAAAAAGCGTGTCATGATCTTTGTCATCATAAATGTAAAAATGTGTATATTTTAACACTTGGTCTTTCTCGTCTCGAATGTATGTAATGTGCACCAAGATGGTGACTTGTGAAGAGTACCAACGCATTGACTGGATTTCATTTTGCTCCTTAAATGAGTAATTTTCCGCAAAGTCGATAACAGAGACCACTACATCTCTAGGAAACCTATGAATGCAATCTTTGAACTGCTGAGATTGCCACCGGGCAATAAAATTGTGTTGGATGTAAGTGGTCAGATGCTTTTTAAGAAAAGTTGTGAAATCCTTGCATCCCATTTCCTTCACCAGAAGATCCTTGCGCTTCTTGCCTTGAGAATGGGTTGAGGCAACGTCTTCAAACATCTTAACAGAAATTTGGGCTGCACTTTCAAGTGTTTCGTTTGGACAAAGCAATAATCTCTTCGACCCACATTGAGGACATTCTGCCTTCAAGCAAGTCAGCTTATGAAATGGGGAGTCCATTGGTTTTTCACATAACACACTTTCAGTCAATGTGCTTACACTGGTGTATGTGTACGTGGCAGTTTCACACTTACTTGGAGCCTCTTTTGGCAAGCATATAGCACACATGCAACCACACCCATCGCCGTGCATGCCTGTCTTACTGTGTCTCATGTGGTTGAATGCTTCCTTGAGATATATCATCTGAATATGAGCAATACAGCAGCACGTGTAACGGTCCTTCAACTTACGAACAAACCAAGGTTTCAATCCCTCAAAACATCTGAGTGAGATCTTGATGTGTGGATATTGCATTTGGAACCTCATGTAAAGCTCACCCTGTGCAAGAAAAAATAAAACCCATCAGAGGCTCAGACTTTTTTCGAAGTAAAACCCATCAAAGTAAAAGCTTTGTGAGGTATTCAATGATTTTTTCTACCTCCAAAGTACCTAGAGCACCTCTTTACTATCATGGTACTTCCATGACTACCTTTGAAATGAACTCTATGGTACTTTCAAGACTACCGTTGTGAGGTATTTTAGACTCTTTCAGAGATCCAGAGTACCTAAAGATCCTCTTTACTGTCATGGTACTTCCATGACTACCTTTGAAAGGAACTCTATGAACTTTTTCTACCTCCAAAGTACCTAGAGAACCCATTTAAACTCACATGGTACTTTCAAGACTACCTTTGCGATGTATTCTAGACTCTTTCAAAGATTCAGAGTACCTAAAGAGCCTTTATACTATCATGGTACTTCCATGACTAACGTTGAAAGGAACTATGTGACTTTTCTCTACCTCCAAAGTTCCTAGAGAACCTCTTCACTCTCATGGTAAATAACTACCTTTGAAAGGTCCAGAGTACCTAAAGAGCCTCTTTCAAGACTCTTTCAAAGGTCCAGAGTACCTAAAGAGCCTCTTTACTATCATGGTACTTCCATGACTACCTTTGAAAGGAACTCTATGAACTTTTTCTACCTCCAAAGTACCTAGAGGACCCATTTAAACTTGCATGGTACTTTCAAGACTACCTTTGCGAGGTATTCTAGACTCTTTCAAAGATCCAGAGTACCTAAAGAGCCTTTTATACTATCATGGTACTTCCATGACTACCTTTGAAAGGAACTCTATGACTTTTCTCTACATCCAAAGTTCATACCTATGAAACTTTAGGAGCATACCTGTGAATCATCAAGCAAATGTATTGGATGCTTTATGTAAGATTTTTTGCCCAATCGTTTTCGACACACATCTTTTTTGTTTGGCGACACTCTTGGCTCTGTCTGCCTAAAGGAAAAAACAAGGTCTTTTTTCACTTGTGTGATGGTGGAACTTTGAGGTACTTGACGACTACATAATTGCAAAGGAAATGCGCCAACCTCAGCTTGTTTTAACCTTGAATTGGCTGCTGTAAAGTTTCGCCGATGCAATCCAGTAAATCTGGCCATCTTGGAGTTACTAATAGACCTTGATGGATCTCCTTCACTATTCACCAACATCATGCAAACAACTCTTTTAATCTTTAGCTCCTCTTCAGACATGGATGCTTTGACTTTAGTAGTTGTGCCTCGAATATTGGATAGGATTGACTTCTCAGATGCATGATGCAAACGTCTAAAAGCTGGCAGTCCTAGAAGACATTGAAAGGCGGTTTTCTTAGCATCGCAAGTCATGCCTTTTGTTGCTTCCTGCCAGCATTTTGAGACTTTCATGCAAACCTGATTCACATCTTCTGTTGACCTTGAACTTGATGCATCACTTTCTCCTTGTCTCCTACGGCTCTCTCTTTTCATCATAGACCAATATTCTCGCATCCGATGGTTACCTTCATGGCGAATTGTGAGTGAGTCATCCCTGTGGTAATTGTGAGTCATGTCATCATGAAGTGGATTGTATTGCGCATGCTGCTGAAAGTACTCAGAGCCCTGCAGTGTACTTGGAGGTGGCTCGTTTTGCACAATCATCTCTTCAAAACATCCGACACCACAAGCAATGGCCGGCCATCCAACATGGAAATTGTGTGGAGGTTGTTGTTGGTGCGGAACGTGCTCTCCCAAGCTGCTGAAATCGACATTCCACAAAAGGTGACAATCAATTGGAGGCTGCTGCTCAGACACATCCTGTTGGCCAATCTCCTGCTGCAACATCGCCATCCCGATCTCCTAGACCTTTAGTCTCCACACCTTATGACAATTCTCCACAAGTTCCTGCTGCAATTTTCCTTGTTCTTGCAAGAGAGAGAGAGAGAGAGAGAGAGAGAGAGAGAGCTCGTAGACTACTGAAAGGGGAGGTAGAGAGTCTTGCATTTGACTAAATCAAGAACCGTTAAAGTTGTTGGCACAACGCCTTTAGAAATATTAAATATTTATCTTTTGGCTTTTGAAAACGGCCAACAAAACACCATCCAATAGTGCCTCACAAGAGGTGTCAAGGACACTACTTTTTGCACCACCAACCCATGCTTTCACCCGCCAAGGAAAGGGGCATCTCTCTCTCTCTCTCTCTCTCTCTCTCTCTCTCTCTCTCTCTCTCTCTCTCTCTCTCTCTCTCTCTCTCGGACGGGCCACACACTTGTAAAATGTATTTTGAAGATTAGGACACCCACAACATTGCAAAAAAAACATAGTTTTAGTGTAATTCCACCTACAAATTTCAAGATTTACCTCTAATTTTTAAAATTTTTGTTTTTAGCAGTACTCATTCAATGATACTGAATTAGAAACATAAAAAATACATCATCGCCATGCTCCAAGTGATCCATGGATGCAAAAAGAACGACACTTAACATCACAACCTTAACTTTTAAACTGAAAGACCACCTCCAAAGTTTAGAAAACCTAAATCAAAGTTTAGAGAATCTACAAAGTGTAAAGAAGTTTAGTGCAAAAACCTTCAAATTTTATAGTAAATTTTTCTCTAATATCCTTAATTGGATTAAAATAGCTTTTATATATTGAATTGGTTGCAGGGGTGGGCTAGAATCCTTCACTGGGTACAAGTAGTCGTCAATTGAGTGATTATATTGAAGATTTATTTGCGTTAGTTCATGCATTGGTTTATACAGAGAGTACATTATGTATTACAATAGATTATTAGTGCATGAAATGACCAATCATATATTTTATTGCTTTCATTTGTTTTTTTGTAGCAGTTGAAATTAGATGTGCCTTATTGTTTGCAAATAATAATTGCATCGAAAGATTCATAGCATTGTTATAGTTATTATGCCATGCATAGACTGCATTGCAATGTGTATGGTTGCTCACAATATAGGTGATCGATATGTGGATTGATTAGCGTGCAATGAAATTCTCATATTTTGTATCATGGTTACTTTTATATTGAATGGTTTTTAACTTTTAATATATATGGAAAACAAGAAAAATGTTTCAAAGACTGAGCATTTGGTTCTTTTGTCTTCAGTTTTAATTTAAAAGCAATGGAGCAAAATGTGGGCACAAGTGGTACGAAGAAGCCAAAGAATAAAAAAGCTCTTGGCAAAGAGTGGGATTATGCTCACAACATATGCGGCCGATATATGGAGTGGCAATGTAAATTGTCATAATAATCAATATCTAATTCTCCTAAATGATTTTCTCATATTAAACTGATCATTTAATGTGGGGAAGTGCCAAGGGAGAAAAAGCTAGAATATTGGTTAAGTTAGCAGACCGGCCACAGTAGGGATCCAAAGGAGGGAAAATAGGGATCCAAAGGGGGGGCCATCTGCAAAAGAGCCATGTGAAACAATGGGCCAAAAAGACCCTAAGGTTCAGCCCATTAAGACTTCCAAAATGCTAAGGTTCCAAAATTCAAAGGTTGTGTCCAAAGGTCAACCCTAGGGAAAATTGGATGCTTAGTGTGTGCCCTAAAAGTCTTTGCATATCCCTACATGGGAGGGGGCGAGCCCCAAAGCTAGGGGATGAGAGAGAAAGCCACACACACACACAGGCTCCCTTTACACAAAGGGAATGAGGGACACATGTCAGCTCCCTAGGCCAGATGCCCACAAGGTGTGCCCAATTCCTATTGGAAGACCCTTGAAGTGGACCAATGAGAATTAAGCTAGAGTAAATCTAGTTTAATTAATTTAAAAACATTTAATAAAAGAAACCAATAAGAATTAAGTGTCCTAGAAGACTATTGGGCAGTCTCCCAAGGGGTCCAATGAGCATTCAGGAGCCCCATGGCTTGCCTGATTCCTATTGGCCAGGAGGCAAAGGGGTCCAATGAGAGTTTAGTTTAATTATTTAATTACCTAAAGCTCTCACAAAAGGGGAAAGGGGGACACATGTCAGAAGGCTATCACTTATGCTGCTTAATCCCTATTGGCTTGACCTGGGGAGGTCCAATGAGGCAAAAGCCAGACTTATTTAGCAGCTAGGGCTCGCCCAAGAGAGGGGGGGGGCTGATTTTTGCTTGGCATTGACACACACACTCTCACACTTGACCATGTGTGAAGGGAAAATACTCTATCTCCTCCCAAGCTTTAATGGAGAGCTCATCACCTACTCCAAGCTTGTGAGATAGAAGCCTACATCAACACTCTCTTGGCATGTGGATGCAAATCCAACCAAGAGCCAAGCTTCAATGCATGCTCATCTTCTCTACCAAGCTAATTACTAAGCTAAGCTATGCTAATATGAGTGATTATGTGAGGAGATATACTTCTTTCTCGTAAGATACTTCTTTTTCCTCTCAATCTACTCTCATACCCTGCTAGCTCTCACCATCTTCGAAGGTGTGTGAGGTCTTGGGTCTGAGAACGGGGATAATTCAAGTTGTGTTTGATTAAGTGTTTTGCTTGGTGTATGAAGCTTCCATCTTCATTGCACTAGCTAGTCTTGAAGGAACACAAAGAATTGTATTGTACAATGTCTCTCTTGATGGGAGAAACCATAATACAAAGCCTTTTGGAGGGGGGACCGGCTCCATGCAAATCCGGTCCTCAACTGTTGTCAATAGCTTAATTGCTCTCTCTTTTGAAAGTATTGTCGATGCTATCTAACTAGGTGTTATGCTTTTTGTTGCTCTCTCCACCCAAGCACTCTTGTAATTCTCATTAGGAATCAACTCTAATGAAATGCCCACTATGTTCATGCTAAATTCCGCTACACAAAAGATTTTAGGCCATTAAATGTTACATTGGTATCAGAGCTCAAGGTTTCTCTTTTCTTGCTCAAGAAGGGAGATCCTCAAGCTAGCTACAAATGGTTGGTATTATTAATTGCCTGTGAGTAAGTAGAATAGGGATTTTTCAGCCTTGCAGTGCGCCTGCCTTTGTGCAGTTAACGGGGCATCACCGTCGAGAGCTATGGTCTTAATAGTGGAGTCCTACGGGGCTTAACCACTATTGAGCTATTAGAAGCTTGACAGGAGTCGGTGCTATTTTGGTGTCGAAAGACCCTCTCTTCTATTCCTTGCAATTAATGGTATTCGAGCCGCGGGTACAGTAGCTTGAGTGCTTTTTCTAAAGGGGTAAAGAGGAGTAGCAACTAGGGCTTGAAGTGCCAAAGTACACCTAAAAAGTTTACACCTAAAAGTTGTTAGAATGGCTGACAATATTAAAGAGAGTGAAATTAATGTTGATAACTTTGATTTTGCTCATGAGCAAGCTACTAATGATGCTTCAATGCTTGTTAATTATCTTGTTTCTAGGCTTCAACAAGCCATGGGCAATCCATCTCTCCAAAGTGAAGTGCAACGGCAGCTCCGTGCTCACGGGATTCTCCAAGCTCATCACCATGACGAGAGAACACCTAGGAAGCCTCCTTGTGAGACTACCAAAAGAGGTCTCTCTCCGATTCGGGAAGAAGAAGAGAATCCATATGAAGGGCTCAAGAACTTACTTTTTGATGATGCATCTCCTTCCCAAAGGAGAACTCAAGAGCCTCCACCGAAGGAACGAGAAAGAAGCGAGTCTCCCGCCACCTCGGCGGAGATGGCTCCACGAAGACGGCGGGCTAAACGCTCTCCATCACCACCAAAGCGGAGAAGACCATCACACTCTTCTCCACGCCATAATTCAAAGAGGGATGATAAAAAGCAAGAGAAGAAAAAGGCGAGAAAGAGGACACCCTCTTCTCCATCTTCTTCATCCTCTTCCTCTTATGAAAGCTATGGTGAAGACGACAAAGATCAAGACAAGAAAAAGGCGAGAAAGAGGTCACCCTCTTCTCCACCTTCTTCAAATTCTTCATCTTCTGAAGAAAGTGATGGTGCAACTTTTGAACCATCAAAAAGAAGAGGCCATAGAAAATCCTATGCCGCATGGAAGAGGTCGTCCAAGCTGAAGAAATTCAAAGAGGGAGGGAAGAGCATCTCTTTCCTTACCTATGATGGCACCTTCGGTGCTACAGACAAAGTTTTGGCCTTTATCCAGCAATTCGATGCGGCGTTTGGAGATGAGGGCTTCACGGAGTCCTCTAAGCTACGCCATGTAGCTATGCACTTTCAAAAGTCCGCCAGACAATGGTGGTCTAGCCTACGAGCCAACGATGAAGCTCCACGAACATGGAAGGCTTTAAGAGCTTCCATTATGAAGCAGTTTTTGGCCACCGATGCCAAAGACAAAGTACTCACCGAATGGCGAAGCTTAAAGCTCTCTCCCAATGAATCCATCCACAAATATGTAGACAAGGTTTGGGACCTACAACTCAAAGCCACTGTCTTCAAAAAGTTGGATTTTGGAGAGCAAAAGCAACAATTTTGTGCGGGCTTAACCGAAGAAATGGCGGAGTATGTCAACTCCCAAAGGCCACGTACCATATCGGCGGTAATACACCATACTATGGTGGCCTCGCGAATCAATTTCCAAACGGGGGGTAAAAGAAATAATAAGCCCCCGGAAAACAAGGGTTCCAATGAGCCTAAGGGGAAGGACAATGTCCAAAAGTCTCCTAAGGGCAATTCCAACAAAGCTAAAGAGAAGGGAGTTTACAAAGGAAAGAATAAACTCTCTCCTGAAGAGCTTGAGCGTTATCGTAAAGATAACCGGTGTTTCAAGTGCGGCGAACAAGGGCATGCGTACCGCGCTTGTCCCCAAAAGAACAACCGCCAAGATCCTCCTAGAGCTTCTTTGGTTGAAATCCAAGAGGAGGAGATTCACCAAACTCACCACAAAGGATCTCCTCTATGCCATGCTTGGGGAAAGGTAAGAGAACATGATGCTTTTATTCTCTTTGACCCTGGTTCTACTCACAATTTTATATCTATGGAGTTAGCCACCAAGCTAGGCATACAATCCTACGAGATGGGAGATATCCTACCCGCAGACAGTGCCTTCAAGGGGCAAGAAGCTTCAGTCACTCCCTTAATCGGGAAATTGAGGCTTCATGTCCAAGGCTATGTGGACAAAGAGGACTTCTTTATCTCTCCTCTCAAGCATGAGGATGTAATCCTAGGGGCACCATGGTTTGACCGTCTGGCTGCCCATGTTAAATTTCCTGAAAGGAGAATCTCCTTTAAGTTCAGGGAAAAGGACATGTATATAGATGCTAGGGAGATGGGTAACACCATCCCCATTGTACATACACCAGCTTTCAACAAGTCAATAAAGAGCTCTATTTCCGTGTACATGATTTTTTTTAAAGATTCTCAAAATGAACCTAATGCTTTAGCAAAAGAAAATAAAAGCAACCAAAAGGAATTAGAGTTATCCAATTTTCTCAAGGGGTTTCAAGATGTCTTTATTGACGACATCCCTTGTGAGCTACCTCCTAAACGAGGTAATGACGACCATGCAATTGAACTTCTTCCAGGAAGTTCACCGCCTAACAAACCTCCTTATAGAGTTTCTCAAGCTCAACAAGAGGAGATTATGCGGCAAGTGCATGAGTTAATTGAGAAGGGCATGGTTAGGCCTAGCTCATCTCCATTTTGCTCACCTGTGCTATTAGTGCAAAAGAAAGACGGCACATATCGTATGTGTGTCGACTATAGAGCACTAAATAGGATCACTATCAAGAATAGGTTTCCCGTTCCACGGGTAGAAGACCTATTTGATAAGCTACAAGGATCGACCTACTTCAGTAGGATTGACCTAAAAAGTGGCTATCATCAAATAAGGATAGTTGATCAAGACATTGTAAAGACCGCATTTCGTACTACATTTGGTCTTTACGAATACATTGTCATGCCTTTTGGCTTGACTAATGCACCAGCCACATTTAACCGCTTGATGGAGAAGCTGTTCAGACCTCATCGAACCTTCACTGGAGTGTTCTTTGATGATATTATCATCTACTCTAATTCATTAGAGGAACACAAGCAACACCTCCAGGTAATATTTCAAGTTTTAAGAGAGAATAAACTTTATGTTAATCGAAAGAAAAGTGAATTTTTCTTGCAAGAGATTCAATATTTAGGTCACATTATCTCTCAAGATGGAATCCAAATGGATCCATCCAAGTTAGAGGTAATAAAAGGATGGCCTAAACCAAGGAATCTTCATGAACTAAGAAGCTTTATAGGTATGTGTGCATACTATAGACGCTTCATAGAAAAGTTCTCACAAATTGCGGGACCATTACATGACCTAACAAAGAAAAATGTTAGGTATACGTGGTCTGCTAAGGAGAACAATGCTTTCGAAAAGCTTAAAGAAAAGCTTATCTCTCAACCTGTGCTTACACTACCGGATCTCTCAAAACCATTTGAGGTCCAATGTGATGCTTGTGGTGATTGCCTTGGGGTTTCTGCTCCAAGAAGGGCACGCCATAGGCTATGAGAGTCGAAGGCTCGACCCTGTTGAGCAAGCTCTAGGCATATACGAAAAAGAACTCCTTGCAGTTCTACATGCCTTAGACTCATGGAAGCACTATTTATTGGGGACTCCTTTCATTCTGCGAACGGATCACCAAAGTCTTAAGTACTTCATGACGCAGACCAAGCTCTCCGACAAACAAATGAGGTGGGCAAATTTCCTTTCGCAATTTCATTTTCATATTGCTCACATTGCTGGCAAGCATAATCAAGTAGCCGATGCACTCTCAAGACGACCGAGAGTGAATGCGGTTTCCATAGCAACTCACAATGATCTATCTTTAATGATAGATGAGTATGCTATTGATCCCGATTTTAGAGATGTGATTTCAGCCCTTGCATTAGGGAAGAAAGAAGAACCATTTACTTTACAAGATGGTTATCTTCTCTATGGCAATAGACTATGCGTTACTAACTCACTACGTGAGAAAGTAATGTATGAATCTCATGCTCCCCCATATGTGGGGCATAGAGGGATTCAGTCTACCCTAAAGGGAATTGAAACATATTTCTATTGGCCTACCATGAAAGTGAACATACATGAGTATGTTTCCAAATGTGTGGTATGTCAAAAGACAAAATTTGATAGAGGGAAGCAACTTGGATTGCTTCAACCCTTGCCAATCCCTAATTCACCGTGGGAGAGCATATCCATGGATTTTATCTTTGGATTGCCTAAGTCTATCCATGGGAATACGGGAATATGGACGATAGTAGACAGGTTCAGTAAACAAGCTCATTTTATACCTGTCAAAAAGACTATCAAAGCCCATCAAATGGCAACCCTCTTCATTTCACAAATTTTCAAGTACCATGGCTTGCCAATGTCCATAGTGTCGGATAGAGATCCTAGAATGACCAGTAATTTCTGGAAGGGTCTCTTTGAGAATTTAGGAACAAGGCTAAACTTCTCTTCGGCCTATCATCCACAAACTGATGGCCAAAGTGAAATAGCTAACCTAACTATTCTCGATCTACTAAAAGCCTATGTAACGGAAGTAGATCAAAGATCCCAATGGGAGAAGTACTTACCCTTAGTAGAGTATGCTTACAATAACACTGTACATACTTCTACAAGAAAAGCACCTTTCGAGGTAATTGAGGGAAGATCAAAAAGTCCCTTGCTACTTAAGGTACATGGGAAGATCTTCGCTGCAGATGAGTATAGCCGAGACCTACAAGAATCTTTCCAAAAGATTAAGGATGCTATCTCTATCTCACAGCAAAGGCAAAAGGCTGCTGTTGACAAGCACAGAAGAGCCCAGGCCTTTAAAGAAAACGATTGGGTCTTGTTAAAGTTTCCCAAGGCTCGATTAAGGCACACTACGGGCAAGAATCCTACGGGCCACCAAAAGTACTATGCTAAACTAGCAAAAAGGTACTATGGTCCCTTCCAGATTCTTAGGCCAATCAATGAGATGGCCTATCAACTTAAGTTGCCCAATCATTGGCTCATACACAATGCTTTTCATGTGAGCCTCTTAAAGCCTTACAAAGGAGAGCCACCTCAAGAACCAACTATTGAAGACCCACCGGAGATCGAGGACCACGAGGAGGTGCTGCAGCCCGAGTCCATTCTCCGACATGAAGACAAGGTATTAAGAGGCGGTAAGACTATCAGACGATATCTTATTAAGTTTAAGAATTATCCTTTTGAAGATGCTAGATGGATGCAAGGCATACAATTAAAGGATAACCTAAACCTTGTCAATGCTTACAATGCTTCCCAAGAGTAAGAAAATGTACAAAATGTTAAAAATGAACAAAAATTTTTGTCTTATAAGACTCCCTTTTTCTTTATTTGTGCACAAAAATGAAGTAGTATGCATGCTTAGATCAAGTTTGCGGAGACGACGTCTCCCAAACACCAAGTAGAGCTTGTCACTCTACTATGGAAGACTGATAGGACTAATGTGCAGACATGCTTGCGGCAGCCTCAGGCTCTCAAGCGCCAAATGGACTAGTCATCCATTATGGAATGATGTCGTAGGGTAACATAGGGATCCTCTACCCGCTAAGAAAAGGACTCATGCATATGCTTTATCTTCTCTACACCATAGTCGAGGACGACTATGATTTCAAGAGAGAGGTAATGTCATAATAATCAATATCTAATTCTCCTAAATGATTTTCTCATATTAAACTGATCATTTAATGTGGGGAAGTGCCAAGGGAGAAAAAGCTAGAATATTGGTTAAGTTAGCAGACCGGCCACAGTAGGGATCCAAAGGAGGGAAAATAGGGATCCAAAGGGGGGGCCATCTGCAAAAGAGCAATGTGAAACAATGGGTCAAAAAGACACTAAGGTTCAGCCCATTAAGACGTCCAAAATGCTAAGGTTCCAAAAATCAAAGGTTGTGTCCAAAGGTCAACCCTATGGAAAATTGGATGCTTAGTGTGTGCCCTAAAAGTATTTGCATGTCCCTACATGGGAGGGGGCGAGCCCCAAAGCTAGGGGATGAGAGAGAAAGCCACACACACACACACAGGCTCCCTTTACACAAAGGGAATGAGGGACACATGTCAGCTCCCTAGGCCAGATGCCCACAAGGTGTGCCCAATTCCTATTGGAAGACCCTTGAAGTGGACCAATGAGAATTAAGCTAGAGTAAATCTAGTTTAATTAATTTAAAAACATTTAATAAAAGAAACCAATAAGAATTAAGTGTCCTAGAAGACTATTGGGCAGTCTCCCAAGGGGTCCAATGAGCATTCAGGAGCCCCATGGCTTGCCTGATTCCTATTGGCCAGGAGGCAAAGGGGTCCAATGAGAGTTTAGTTTAATTATTTAATTACCTAAAGCTCTCACAAAAGGGGAAAGGGGGACACATGTCAGAAGGCTATCACTTATGCTGCTTAATCCCTATTGGCTTGACCTGGGGAGGTCCAATGAGGCAAAAGCCAGACTTATTTAGCAGCTAGGGCTCGCCCAAGAGAGGGGGGGGGCTGATTTTTGCTTGGCATTGACACACACACTCTCACACTTGACCATGTGTGAAGGGAAAATACTCTATCTCCTCCCAAGCTTTAATGGAGAGCTCATCACCTACTCCAAGCTTGTGAGATAGAAGCCTACATCAACACTCTCTTGGCATGTGGATGAAAATCCAACCAAGAGCCAAGCTTCAATGCATGCTCATCTTCTCTACCAAGCTAATTACTAAGCTAAGCTATGCTAATATGAGTGATTATGTGAGGAGATATACTTCTTTCTCGTAAGATACTTCTTTTTCCTCTCAATCTACTCTCATACCCTGCTAGCTCTCACCATCTTCGAAGGTGTGTGAGGTCTTGGGTCTGAGAACGGGGATAATTCAAGTTGTGTTTGATTAAGTGTTTTGCTTGGTGTATGAAGCTTCCATCTTCATTGCACTAGCTAGTCTTGAAGGAACACAAAGAATTGTATTGTACAATGTCTCTCTTGATGGGAGAAACCTTTTGGAGGGGGGACCGGCTCCATGCAAATCCGGTCCTCAACTGTTGTCAATAGCTTAATTGTTCTCTCTTTTGAAAGTATTGTCGATGCTATCTAACTAGGTGTTATGCTTTTTGTTGCTCTCTCCACCCAAGCACTCTTGTAATTCTCATTAGGAATCAACTCTAATGAAATGCCCACTATGTTCATGCTAAATTCCGCTACACAAAAGATTTTAGGCCATTAAATGTTACATAAATTTTGTCACACAACAAAATCAGGCAGTGCACCACGTATTAGGGATCATTTTCTGGGTAGCGTTAAAAAGAGTTGTAAGAAATGTGAACATCCTCAGGCGCCTCCACTTGCAAAGCATTTGACAGAAGAGCTCGCCAAAAAGGGTGGCAAGAGACATCAGATATATAGTTTTGTGGCTTTGAGTCAAGAGTTCTCAGAGCCAAATATTAACTTCGTAGATCCTGTAGTGACGTCAACTAACCTTGGAGAATAACCTGTGCAAGGAGAGGAAATTCCAGGCAGTGTTTCTTTTAAGCGTCACAATGAAGGTGGAGTTAGTCAAATGCGTCAAAAATCATTACATCAAAGCTTTCGAGTGAACTCTCTAGAAGAAGCACAAAGTGCACTTGCCAAAGCAATATTCTTTACTGGAAATGCTTTGGTCATGGTAGACAACAATCATTGGAAGGCTGCTTGGAAGAAAATCGGTGAGTTTGGTCCAGGATTTTCAGCTCCTTATCACACGATAAGAAATGTTTTCTTGGACAAATGTTACATCGAAGTCAAAGAGCGTGTTGGCAAAATAATACTTGGGAATATTTCGCTTTCAAGTTGTACGATTGTGAGTGATGGCTAGTCAAATATTCAAAGAGGACCGTTGATCAATGTAATGCTGGTTTGTCCAAGGGGAGAAACGTTTATAAAGGCGATTGATAGTTCTAGTGCAATTAAAAGTGGCAAATATATTTCTGAGGTCTTGATTAATGTAATTAAAGAAATTGGTGCTGAACATGTCGTTCAAGTAGTCATGGACAACGCAAAGAATTATAAAAACGCAAGTAAATTAATAAAGAAGTGCTTTCCATACATTTTTGCCAATGGTTGTAATATGCACAACTTAAACTTGGTGCTGAAAGATTGGTACACTAGCGAAGAAACCACATGGTTTGCCAAAATAATTGATACAGCACGTCAAGTTATGAAATTTATCTTGAAACGACAAAGAGTGCTCAATTTGTATAGGATGTGCATGTCAGTGATGTGAAACTTCTTGCTGAAACTCGGTTCTGCACACACTTTTATACCTTGGAATCACTTTTCCGTAATAAATGCGTTGTGATTGACACATTGAATTACACGGCCTATGATGAATGGCATCTTGAGCATAAAGAAAAAGTGAAAGATAAAATTACATGTCTTTTTGGCAATGTAAACAAAGCTGCTTGGTGGAGGAGTGTAATGGATGCATACCATGTAATGATGCCCGTTATGTTTGCAATCCGCAATCTTGATCGAAGGGCACCAAAACTTGGGCAAAGTGTGGATGGCATGGTGGTTAGTCCAACAGAGTCTTGAAAATCCTGAAGAGCTGAAAGAGTATGTAGTAGAGAAGGAGTAGCGATTACCATTCTCTGGCAAATAGTGAAAATTTTTGGCCAAGTATTTTCATGCAAGGTGGAAGAGCGTTCATAGTCCACTCCATATGTTGCTTACATGCTCGATCCAGAGTATTGGAATTTAGATCTGATATCCAATACAGAGGTGGTAAGCGATTTCTATCACGTGGTCAACACGTTGATAGTAGAACGTGGTCAACACGTTCTACTCCAACTTTTAGGATCGAATTGATTGAATCAAAGAATGAGTGCATCTAGATTAAAAGAAGGTTCTTTTGTGAATGATTTTGTACAGGTAATGACAAAAGAGCAACCTGCATGGAAGTGGTGGATGATGAATGGTGGAGAGTATTACTCTACCTCACGTCCCCTTGCAATGAAAGCACTCGCACAATGTGCAGCAAACTCAATTTCAGAGAGAAATTGGAGTATGTACAAGTATGTTCACAGTACTATTCGCAACAGACTATTACCAGACAGAGTAGAAAAATTAGTGTATATGTTTTGCAACGAAAAGATATTGAATCACATTGAAAGTGTTGGCTACGAGGAGAAAATGCCAACCTGGTTGTATGATTGTCAAAACGAAGATGAAGAAGAGTTCAATGTTAGTGTATCTCAATGCACTATAGACAAACTAGAATAGAATTTGATAATAGATGTGGAGGTTGAATTACAAGGAGAACCACAACACTCAGACTTAGAACCAGATAACAACTCAACAGATTCAATATAGATTGAGACTAGAACGATTAAATGTCAAAAACCGTTGTAAAAGACCTTGTATTCAAATGTGTTTTGAGTAATTACAATGCTTCATATTCGCGACAGTACATGGTTTGTCGATCTCAATTGTGTTTCTCTGAAGCAGCGTCTTGCTCATCAAACAGATTTCTTATTGTGCTAGGGGTATCTTGGCGGGCTTGCTTGAATTATACTCGTTTTCCATGCCAAACATAATATATATTCCTTGTGGAATATCTTGTGAACAAATTGCGCATCGACTACTATTTTGTATTAAACGAATAAGACAAACTAAATGATAATAATGACCACATGTCAATGTATAATATCCACTCCATCCATCACAATTCTTGTAGAAAATTGGACTTTGGAAAGATGAGGATGCATCTGAAGTAGACGAGGGGACCAAATTTGGATGCATGACAAGGTGTGTGTCCCTTGTACAGGTGTTGGATTCACTCGCTGTGTCAGATTTTGAACATCCTGGCTTAAGCGGTGAATGCTTTTCTCCGTCCGGATTTGTGAGGGTTGGGGTGTCTGGGTGGCTATAGAAAGCCGTGTTATTTTTGCATCTTTCTCTGCCAATTGTGTCGTGTAAATATCTAACTGTAGGTCGATGCCTTCCACTATCAATGCCAGCTCATCTTGGGTGAAAGTGACACAACTCTCCCTTAAATCATGAGTAGCAACAATTGTCTCTTTGACGAGAAGTCTACTAGTCGTTGTTGCACAAAGTGAACATATAACATTTTTGCAAAATATAGTGCACAATCTGCATTGTGCAGGGGATGGCCATAAACCTCCAAATAAATCCTTTCAGCATTTTCTTTGATTGCATCATGGTTGCACTTCGAAACCTTCCACCTTCCCTTTCTTGATCTCTGCGTCCTCACATAGCCATATTGTCTTGATCATGTCCTTTGTCACTTCTTTATTGATATCTTTCTATTGCATGTGGTTTGGATTTGCCCATTTTGAGAGTCGTCGAGTAGTACTCATCGCTTGTTGTGCCGACATACCGTGTGCTAGAGACTTCATGCGCTGAAATGCATTAACAGCCGCTTGTTGTTGATCATTGGGCAGTGATTGGGTACCAATATCTTGTTCTCGATCGGCCATTTTCTCTTAGAGCTGCAATCAACAGATAGACAAATATTCAATAGCATTGACAAATATATATTCTCATGATTCAACAGTCTCACAGATGCGCAAGCTAGCAACTTCTCGTTCACTACAAAAGACGTCAAAATCCACTAAATCAAACGACAACAAATGCGACTAATTGAACCACAAGGAAAATTTAAAATACTGACACTCAACATGACAAATTTGAAATGACTAAAGATAATTGACTCAATTAGGTGAACCACTTCAAACCATATAATACACTTCAATAAAAAATAGAATAACTTGGACAAGACATATGTATATCATAGAAATGTTTAAATCGGATAAAATGATGGTGCAAGTTCAACAAGGGGATGTTCGACAGGGTTAGGGTCTGTCTTTAAATGTTCTTTGAAAAATATCAACACGTCAGAATCATTTCTTCTTTGTTCCCGCTCTTTTAACTTCATCCAATAATCTACTTTAATCCGAATAGCCCTCATAACATCTTCGTCCGGGTAGTGAAAAACTTCTTCTGGAAAATAAACTTTTGGCTGCACTCCCAAAATCTGCGAGCATGTCGAATAGATAGCACAATGCATAAATGTCGCTCGCTTTTGTGTATGCATCTGTGCACCGTAAATCATATAGTTCGGAAGCAATCCACGTTCTCTTAGCCATCTTAGCATTCCCTGCTCTCTATGCATCCAAAACTGTAGAGTCTGACTGTGCGCTTGGATGTAGATAATTAATTTTTTTGTGCTTAGCTGGTGTTCTAAGAATCATATCCCAATCAATGCTGCCGACGTGGGGTTTACTAGCGCGAGTAAAGTCCAACATTATGTTGAACGGGTGCAGGTCACTGTGCACTATACCGACCGAGTGGGCAGCCACAACGCTGTCGATTAAGACATGACAAATGACTGGCATCTGCTCGGTCACTGCTTTGACCCGCATCGTGTCTATCTCTTGTACACGACGATTTGCTACAGGCAATGACCTCCAGCTGTGTTATAGTTTGTGCATGTGTCATCTGAACAATCCGTGAGCAAATGGTAAGCGGCACATCATGTCGCCCACGGTACCCCCATTGTAGTATGGGAGTATTGTGATCCAAGGAGCTTCGGTAGTAAAGCCAATTCACCTTACAATGGAGGGGTGAAGCGTTTGCATTCCTTGCTCTGTCTGAAAGCTGTCAAATTTTGCCTCACTCACTTCCTTGTAACCTTTTCCCACATATGTAATGTGGTCTGGAAAAAAAGAGATTCCTTTGATGGTATACAATGTGCACACACCGAAGGAGCCTGCTCCAATCCTCATACCTTCTACCAAGGCTTCGTGAGGGATACCAACAAGATGAGCGCACTTTGCATTCAAATCCATGCGCATGATTGTGCCGGTGCCGCTGGCATCGGATCGACCTCCCAAAGGTGCTTGCACATCTTGGGCCATCTTCAATCTCTTGGGCAAGGCTGCTTGGTCATGCGCTTTCACATTCTTCATCTTTACCTTCTGTTCTTCCCACCATTTATCCCAGAGCTCTAATTTTGACATGTCGTAGGTAGGTGGGATACCTTCCTTTAAGTCTCTGCAACATACTTTCATATTGCCCAATATTGTCCTAACCTTGTGGTGGGGGTCAGATTCTCGAATCCTTGCTGGAATCAACAACTAGTATTGGCCTTCAAATCGCAACCTGCGCTCTGTGTTCTCTCATATAGCGCTAGTGAGGTCTTTGATGAAGACATCGCTTTCACTAATCTGTTATATGCGATCATCTACACATGATGAGATTGCCAAAATACATTCTTTACTTGTGATCACACAAAATTTATCGTACTTACGTAAATATTAAATCCCTGGACGCAAGTGTCGAGTTGTACGAGACAAGGCGGAATGTGGAGGGAGAGAGAGGGAGACAAACAGAGATGCCATTATGCTTGGGGAAAGGCAGGGAAACAAAGAGTTTTTTTCCTACAGTCAATGATGGGGGAGGTACATAGCAGGGCTGCATCATGCCATTGGTGACTCCATGCAGCTCTTCAAAAGTGCGGAAGATCAATGCTAACAAGGGCCGACAGTAGGATGTACGGGACAAATGTGTTGTCCGTGTGTGCATCCGGCATGGCATCAATGATAACGCGACAGTTCTGTGTGTGTGTGTGTGTGTGTGTGTGTGTGTGTGTTTCACAGGCTTTTTCAAATCGCCTTGGTTATCTCCATTGCAAGCAAAGGTTTTCGAAGCACAACTGTAGTGTGGAGCGGGGGATGAAGTGATGGTGCGAGGGGCACGACACTCACCCATATGCAAAGGAGGAGGCAAGAGCAGGGTCAAGCAGTGCATGGTCATGCAGGTTGCATGGTCTATGTGTTGGTTTTGACTGTCTTCTTTTAGTTATGTTGCGGGTGTTTTGTGCTTGTCTATCACCCCGCTCTCAGGGTTGTGGAGTTTGATCTCTTGCGATGATGCCCATCTTGTGCTCTTTTAGGATTTCCATTGTGGCTTTGGTGCATATTTCGTGTGCCACGACGATAGCACACACATGATGGGATATTTTTACAATGCAACAGGAGAACAACCGGCAGGTTTGGGGGAGTGTCCGATTGGGGGAGGGGACGGGGGCAGAGGAGCGCAGAGTAGGGCTACGAGGGCAGAGGAGTGCGATACGGCGAGGCGCATAAAAGATGATGGCGACAATAATTTGGGCCATTTTGCCTTTCAATCCAGAGATTCCCAGGAAGAAATTAATTAATCTATTCGATGTAGACCCAGAAGCATTCTCTGGTCTTTGAATTATTTCTTTTAATTGGACTTCAAGACCAATTTAATGCTTCAACTCCTACGACATGCAAGCGTGGGTGTGTGAACACAATCCTGTAACACTAGTTGATGCTTAGTAGTTGATGCTTAGGTAGTTGATGCTAAGCATCGGAGAGCTTTAAAAAACAAAAAAAAAATCAACCATTGAAGATCATCATTCAATTGTGCTCAGGCGTTCACTTTGAAATTGAAAGTGAAACGAAACCATGGTCAGGTTTCATGCTTTTGATTTCTTGTTAATATAATCTATTGCTTGGTGAAGCTTTCCCGAATCCCCATCGTCATGATGCATCCCAATAAGGTCAAGTTTGACTAATGTGGTTCCTCAAAGTTCTCTCAACCGATGATTCACATTCAATGAACAGTTACAAAACTGAAGAAATCAATGTGAGCCATGACAAATGCATTCATCCACAAATTTCAAAAGCCATTCAAATTTTTAAAGTGCTTTTCACTGAAATCCCCACAAAATTTAAACTTAACTATAAAGTGTCCCAAATCTTGAAGAAATAAAAAACGTTTCAAAACAACTTAAGTGTATATTAGTATGTGACTCGCGCGTTGCTGCGGTCATTAAATTTTAAAAGAAGAGTCGCAAAACTGTGGGCTCTCCAAGGGCTTTGTGGTTCTAAAAGCAAAGGCAAGGGTCCATGGCCTAGGTGTCCCTAACATCGTGAATTAGCAACAACTATAGAAAGCTGACTTTAGGGCATGGTCACACGAAGCTTAGCTATAAGTAAGTTGGGCAAATCACTGAGCCTCCTGAGTGAAGCAGCTCAATTCTACTATGTCAAGGCTCTTGTAAGTATGTCAAAATCGGCATAGTTGCAAAGGCCTATCGCCTGTACCTTTTTTTTCTTTTTTTAAGCTTGCACATGTTGACGATGTTGTTTGCACCTCTTTGAGAGAGAGAGAGAGAGAGAGAGAGAGAGAGAGAGAGAGAGAGAGAGAGAGACTTACATGGCCATGGTAGCTACAACACATGCAGAGCAGATGTTTTGTCGTGAGGCATATCCAAAGCCAACTACCGGCTCGTGGTTGGAGCTCAACGGCCAGGTGGTAGTAGCACAAGTTCATTTTTGGCTCAGTCTTTTTGCGCGACCATGGAGTAGGCTGAATAATCATTGAATTTCTCAAAATAAAGCATAGTAGGCACAATTATCAATTATTGATAATTGTGCCTCACGTGACCACCACATTAAAAGGTGTGGCTTGCTCTATGTCATGTTGCTTATGTAGTGTGTATAATGAGGTTGGGCAAACCAAGGAGTGTTTTGTATGTTGACCACATTCCGTGTGTGTGTGTGTGTGTGTGTGTGTGTGTGTGTGTGTGAGAGAGAGAGAGAGAGAGAGAGAGAGAGAGAATAACAAATTACAAATTATGAGAGTTTAAATCTCTATAAGAGAAAGAATAGCAGTACCAAATTATGAATGCTAGTTTAAATCTCTTTGAGAGAGAGAATAGAAATACAAATTATGAGCATTAGTTTAAATCTCTTTGAGAGAGAGAATAATAAATCTCTCTCTCTCTCTCTCTCTCTCTCTCTCTCTCTCTATCTATCTCTCTCTCTCTCTCTCTCACACACACACACACATACACACACACACCCCAAAAGTGTTGGAGTGATTGCTTCAATGTGAGCACCTTGCTTGGCATGGGTGGTCACCACATTTGTGATAAAGGGGCCATGTTTTGGTATCCAAGTAAGCTTTTGATGGTGTATATCATGTCAATGCCAAGGGGCTAATGCATGATATTTCCCTAAGCTCTCACTTTACACCGTTGCAATAATTTAATGCAATGGGTAACGCAAAAAAGAAAAACATGCCTCCGTATTTTTATAAGAACCACTATGAAACTTGTCAACTATGCTGTTTAATAGTAAAGAAAGAAGATGTGCATGCGAAAAGGGTATTTTTAGAGGGTTACATGCTCTTACTATATTGTCAATATCTATGAATAGCATATTTTTTTATATGATTCATATCTCAATGGTAGTGTTTAGCGATCTACTCTTTTTTAGGCATGCAATAAGTCACAACCTATGATTCTTTGTGAAACATTGAGATCCCAGATTCCCACCAGCTTATATGATTCACGCATGTTATTGCAATTCCAAGAATATTCTAAACCTTTCTCACACTATGTACATCTTGATCTCAATATAGTAGCTTTGATAAGCAACAAACACAAACTTTATCAGCTTGCCACCATTTCTCCTTTGTGAATTTGTCTTTGCCACCATCCATTTGATGGATTGTACTCAATCTTTATGGCTATATGGACATGCACATCCACGCTTTGCTACACTTTAGTCCATTTTGATTATAAATTAAACTATCGCAAACCTACTTTGCCATATGTTCTCCCTCTTATGCTTGCATCAAAATGCATTGGCCTCACTATTGGCTTGAATATGTCACCATGCCTCACATGGACCCCTTACATATTTTCATAACCGATAGTAACATCCTTCTTATTCTTTCACATATTGACAGTGCCATATGAGGTGTCTTTTTGGTTAGCTCCCTACCTTACCTAATCCCCTTTCCATTTTACTCAGTTCCCTTTTATACATACATGAGCTTATTATTATCTTTGAGTTATCTTCCCCTTTCTAGAGATAGTACCTACGTGTAGGCACCAAACTTGGTTTTTCACTTAAATATTGAGCTCATAGTTCTTAGTTTGTAAACAATTCCAAGGTATTCAAAAGACACCTCAAATCCCAAGAGAGTCTGAACTCGCTCTTCGTTACATGAGTTTTTTCTTGAAGGGCTTTCTATACCAAAAGGGCCCGATCTTTTTATCGTGGTAACACATAGACACTTACCTATATTGATTCCACTTCTAAGCAGGTGTCTATTTGCTTGGAAAGGTAACAAAACTGGTTTCATTTTCCTTGCGAATTAAATAGTTCCCACAATATTTCTATATTTCAAAACCTTGAGCTTACGCATTCCAATGAAAGATATATTGTGAGTGTGTAGGAAGGACCTCCTCCGCCCCTAACGTCCATCGCGTAGTTGAGGGAGGTGCAATAAGAGAAGCCACCGATGACACCACTTGTGTGGCAGGGATCTAAGAAATGAAAGGCCAAAAAGCATAGTCGCAAGGTCAATCTTGTCGCATGCAGAGGAGAAGCGCTGAAAGGGATCTAACACAACTGCCATTGAGGTTGGATGCGAGTGCTCTCTCTCTCTCTCTCTCTCTCTCTCTCTCTCTCTCTCTCTCTCTCTCTCTCTCACACACACACACACACACACACACACACACACACACATACACACACGCACACACACACACATACATATACACACACATGTGTGTGAGAGCTGTAGCCACTGAGTTGGGACCAGGAGCCCTAGACTTGTGGCGCTGTAGTTCTAACTTCTCTTGCAAGTCAATTTGCCAACCTCATGCTCCCTAACCAGTAGTGGCATGGGAATAGCGGTGATAGCCATCTCGATTGTCGATACCTGTGAGGTTCTACAATCCAGGAAAAAGTGGTGGTTCACCCGCGCGCGCATGCGTGCAAGAGAGAGAGAGAGAGAGAGAGAGAGAGAGAGAGAGAGAGAGAGCACTTTTTGATGCGTGGAAGGATTTAGTGCTCAAGGATTTCTCAAGCTCAATAAAGAAGCGGTATAGATATAAAAGTAATAAATTTGAGGGTTGGAGTTTCTTTATGGCCTTCAAAAGGAAAAGTAGAGTAACCCTTTAAGTGACACATGGATGCCTCTAGGCTCATCTCTCTCTCTCTCTCTCTCTCTCTCTCTCTCTCTCTAACACACACCAGTGCCCCATGCAAGGGTGTAGCAGACTTTCAATAGGTGTGCGCGGGGTGGTGAGAGAGTGATCATGGATGTATTGGGCATTCAACTTTTCTACATCTATCATGCTCTTCTATTTTGGGGCTATTTGAGATTCCCAATGTTTGCAATAAGCCATGTTTAGTATATTTTTGCCACTAAAATTGCAATTTTTTTGCTAGATTTCAAGCGTGCCAATGAAGAAAATTGACTAAATTTTGTAAGTTTTATTGTCAATACTATCAATTCTTCAAATTTCAATCTAAAATTCAAAAGCTTGTTTTATTCTGCAATTTTTTATTTTAAGATTTCTTTGATCAGAAAAAATATTTTTGGCAGGCCCTATTCGAGAAACCCTCCCTCTGTGTGTGTGTGTGTGTGTGTGTGTGTGCACGCTCATGATGTCCCACATAAGCTATAGGTAGTGCCAATCGATTCCGAGATCATTCGACTCTAACTCTTTGTGCAAAGCTACAACATGTAATGTGCACATTCTCGAGGCTAGAAGGAAAATTATACATGAAGGTGCCAAGTGCGAGATTTTAGCTCAACATTATACAATGCGTGAAATCTTTGAAAGTTCTACATTTTTTGAAGCTGAAGTATACATTTCAAGGCTAGAAAGGAAAAGGGAGTTTTTTTTTGCTCTACACAATCTAACCCAGGAACATCCTAATGGGATCGACATTCGGGGTCATTCAGACCGTCCAATTTGGATTGTCGAGTAAATTCAGAGCGAAAAAGTAAATTTGAGCTAGTCAAGATTGTCTCACACCTTGCACGTCAAAGTCACGCCCTGTTGTATTCAAGGTATGGGCTCTAACCACCACGCTCACATGCTTTCACTGAAGATCATGGTACTCCTATGCATTACATTGTAAGTGCAGACTGATTTGTAAATTTGGGTATCGATCGCATGGTCTACATCGCATGCGTGTCATAAGAAGTCAAAACTAAGTCTTTTCATTTCTACCATCAGAGTGCTTGCTATTTACCCTTCACTTTTACATTTCAAACCAAATGTTTCTTAAGGTTTTTGAAATGAAGGAGAGAGTGACACATGGATGTCCTCTCCTTTCTTGAAATTTTTAAGCTCAATTATATATAGTATAGAAGTGAAGGGCGAGTCCAAGAAATGAAAAGACCAACGAGTAGAAAGACAAAATACATTTTATGCTCAGATAAAGTGATGGTTGAGTGCACAATGATATATTTGTGTTTTTCTTTTGATTATTTTTCTTTTATCTTTTTGGCCTGTTGAGGAAAGGCCTTAGTGTTGGGTTGGGTTGGGCGTACTTTGAAGGATGTCGTCCATGTGCACGGCCATCATGTTTTGAGGGCTTTGGGTGAAGGCAATGATTCAGAGCGCAAGACGACGTGAATGGAGGAAACGTGGGCCGTAACGCAGATGGCTCTACACAGTAGCTCACATGCGCACGCCTTCTCCACACTACCACACATAGCGAGGTGAAGCAGTATTACAAATGTCATTTTCCTTGGTCGGGCGTGCTCTGCACACTATGTGAGTGGCAGGAGGAGTTGAAGGCGGGCGCATTACTGTAGATTGTAGGGCAGGAGCCACTGAAGGTAGGTTCCATAAGTGTTGGAGCCGAAGTTGAGACCTTTCACATGTATCTTCACCAGTGGTGGCGGAGCTTTTGATTTTGGATGATCTGCTCAAGAGGCTGTCAATTTCCTGCCATTGTTTCGGGCTACTCACACCCAAGAGCTCCATGAACTTTGCTCTATTTACACTCCTAGGTGCGACCCTTTGCTCATCCTTGAGGGAAGGATGCCCGACACTACTGCTAGAGGGATCCCATGTGCAAGACTTCGCCCTGTCAAGCATTTTGAAGACCCACATGGTCTGCTATGGGTAGTTGTGCAGTGGATATACATGTACATTTGTGTGGTAAGGATTACATGGGCAGACTTTTGATAGCAATGGCTGTATGCAGGTGAAGAAACTAATCCATTTGAAAGAAAGAATTCTCTCCTCTCCTCTCCTCTCTTTCTCTCTCTTCACGAAAAGTGTGGTGTGGTCACCGTGTGGTGTGAGTGTGCACAATGAAGCATACATAGATTAGAAAGAGAAGACCTAACGTGATAGCAAGCGAGCTACCGGCTGTCGTGGCGCGCTTTGGAGAGAGCTCTACACAGCAATGGAAGTTGGAACTTGGGTTTTGTCTTGCAAGTTTATGACTCTATGCGCTCGTGGCCCTGTTCTTGCAACATTGCTGCAAATTATCAAATGCAAATGCTACAAAAAAACACGCTTTCCTCTTATGTCCTTTCGTACACCTGCATTTAATTTCACTTTAGCCCTATGTTTGCACGATTTCAAAAAAATCGTAAGCTATAAGAATCTTTGAAGATGCGAGCACTCTCAGTGGCTATGAGCAGGAAACCACAGTGAGGAGCAATGTTCATAGTCATAGGTAGACTGAGGATGAACTTTCGGAGCTCTATTATGTCCATCAAGCATGGGTGCAAGTTAAAATTCTCTTCTTCTTCTGCTTCTTCTTCTCTCTCTCTTCCCCGTCTCCACGTGCCATCGGCTCCCCTTTTTCCCTCAAAAGCATAGGAGAATCTAGTCAAAATCCACTTAATGAGATTCAATCAAAATTAAATTGAGCCTACCGACTCTTAAATTCTCCGCCTCTCTTCTCCACTTGCACGCACCTCAAATTTTCCTTCAAGCTGAGGGTCTTTGGATTCTCCTTAATGAATCCCAACAGTAAAAATGGCACGACCTACTTGTTTATATTCTTGACTGAAAAAGCGGTACATATAACAATCTATACTCTTTATAGTGCAGCTTAAAATTTTGAAGGAAGGAAAGAGCCTCCATGTGTCACACTAGTTCATTTCAAAAAAAAACTTTGGAAACATTTCATTTGAAATGCAAAAGTGAAGAGTTAAGTAGTTAGATGGTAAAAAATGAAAAGACTTTTGTTGACAATGTAAAGGCAAAAGATGAGAACTTAGTCTTAGTCTTGGTCTTGGTAATTCAAAGTAAGAAAAGTAGTATTGTATCTACATTAAGAAAAGTAGTATTGTATCTACATTTATATTCTTTATAGTTCTTGGGAAGTCCATGGAGTTTATCTACATTTATATTCTTTATAGTTCTTGGGAAGGCCATGGAGTTTCACTTATGTCCTCAAATGTCAAGGGTGACCACTAATGTCAAGGGTGACCACTGACTACTTCTTTGCTGAAAGCCATTTGAAGAGTAGCTCTACTTTGCATTTTGAAGGCCATGAAAAACTCCTCTCTAGGGTAGAGGAGCGAGTAAAAAATCGGGTGCCTTTTTAAGGACCAATCCCCCTCCCTTTTGTTTAACAATAGTAGGCTCCAATTTAAGTGTACAAGCAGCCCAAGGCGGGATGGTTTAGAGCAGACGTGGGTGAATCTTATTTGTGCTGGTGACGGTTCAATCCTTGTTAGCGTTCATGCCTCTAATTACCCCCCAAAACCGTCTTCTATTTCACCTCCCTTTTTGTTACAAAGGATTTTGAAATCCCTATCACGTTTGAGCTGTGGAGTAGCGATCGTGCTGCCGTCTTTTGCTGCAAATGTGCAAGGTCACGACGCATCAGACGCACCCTCCCCCGCCTAGATTGGCTCTGTATAGCTGGAGCTAGAGGCGCCAAGATTTCAGTGCCTCTAAACTGGCTCCTCTACCCTACGTGTCACCCAATTAACCTCTCTCAACACGCTTGCACAATGAACCTCTCTCAACACGCTTTCACAATGAACCTTCCATGCAATAAATGATCTTCAATCTCGACACATCCGTGTTAGTGTGTGTGTGTGTGTGTGTGTGTGTGTGTGTGTGAGAGAGAGAGAGAGAGAGAGAGAGAGAGAGAGAGACCCGTTGTAGGTGTTTGTATGAGAGATAGAGTTGGCGTACCATTTGTTGTGGTATTGGAGCGTTGCGGAGGTCTTCCACATTTGCAATGCATTAATGAAGTGCAATGAACTCAACAATTCATCCATGGGAGTCTAATAATTTGTTGTGGATGTCTTAGACACATTGTGTGTGTACATGTGCGTGTGCGCACGTGCATGCGTGCGTGTGTGTGTGTGTGTGTGTGTGTGTGTGTGTGTGTGTGTGTGTGTGAGAGAGAGAGAGAGAGAGAGAGAGAGAAAGAAATAGAACCATTCCATACTTTTATGTGTGGATGAGTGTGCTGAGAAATAGAGAATGGTCCATGCGAATCATGCTCTGTGTGTGTGTGTGTGTGTGTGTGTGTGTGTGTGTGTGTGTGTGAGAGAGAGAGAGAGAGAGAGAGAGAGAGAGAGAGAGAGAAGGCTCTCACACCGGAACTAGAGTCAGAGGGAAGGGAGAATAAACATTGATCTTACTTTAACAATCGATGAAATTTACTATCGAGAATCGAGAATTGACAATTGGCATCTACAGAACCGAGAATCGACGTAATAAAAAAAGTTTAATCCAATGAATCCAAGGCAGAAAGCGTGCATACCCAAGGCAGGAGCGAACTTCAACAGATGGCAAAGGCGGACAATGGGAGGCAACTCCAACAACTCTTCGATATTTTTGAAGGTTTTTATGCTATATTTTTGTGAGCTTTGTGGTTTCCTTTGGGTTGACTTAGAATTTAAGAGTAAATCTCAAAATTTGTAGGTGGGATTACACATAGCCTAGATTTTTTCAACCGCTTAAAGGCAAATTAGAATTTTTGAGGCAAATCATAAAAAATTGTAAGAGGGGTTACACTAAATCGAGTTGAGGCGCAATGTTTTTTTCCAAAAACATGAAAAATTTAGGCATAAGAAATTTTAGGGGTAACTTTATTATATTTGAAGTCTCTTACACTCAATTTTTTAATACTTTGTACGTATAGAGATAATTTTCTAAATCTGTAGGTGAGATTACAATAGATCTAGGTTTTTCCAAGCATTTGTCTATGTGGAGTGACAAGTGTAAATCAACTCAAATGCAAGACTTCAAGGATCTTTATATGCCCGGTACACTAGTGTAGGACATCCGACCCTTGACTATCGACTCGTCATTACATATGCTCATCTTCTAAAACCAATTACAGTCCTCATTTGGACCAATGGCTTCTTCGCAATGAGCATGACTCTCCAATTTTTCAGTTGTTTTGGTTTTGTACCTTTATGTCGGTAAACGAATTAAAAAATTTTAGAAGTGGTTACCGAATTAAGAATCGCGTTCGGCCCAAAAAAAGGACCTGTGACTCTGTAACCTTATGTCAATTCACAAGGAGATGACTATACCTGGCACTCGGATACACTCCCCAAGGATTTTCCTAGCTAATGGACCACGGTTAAGACACTGTTTGCTATATATAATCTCTCCCGCCGGGCTTTTCCATTTTCCCGACGGGCACGCCGGGTAGTTGCATATACCCGGCGGGCCCACCGGGAAAATGAAAAAGCCCAGCAAAACCCACAAGGCTAACCGGCTCTATAGGTTTTGCAGGTCATAATCAAAGTACGTTAACAATTAACGTGATCACATGATTTTTTTGTGTAAATACTAAAGTTATTGACATAATCACCCGATCGTGATTACGTTAATGAAATCCCTGCTTGCGTCAGCTGCTCTAGGCTTCAACAAAACCATGGAGGTTGGATTTCGCAAGCAGAGAGAGACAGGTCACAGGAGTTGAGATTGAATCGACGTAGGCCTTCTCTCTCTCTCTCTCTCTCTCTCCGAAAAGATCTTTAAGGTCTCTTGGGATAGTTACTTAAGTTGTCCGATCATATGGGGTCTTTGTTCGCATATAGGGTTTCTATAAGCAAGGATTGGTCCATGTCTCACAGCTTAGTGAGCATGAGCTTTTGATTTCTACCTTTTCTTTTGATTGTAGAAGAGCTTGTAGTTGAGTGATATGTGGAAGCAGCATGGTTAGCTTGGGATCCTTAACACCTTCATGTTTGTTAGGTAACAAATAGGGAGGACTCCTATAAGGTAAAGGTGCGTGCGGGGAAGGTGATCAAGTCTGGGTTAAGATCTGGATCCCAACAATGTAAAGCTTCATTAGCAACTTACATCCTTATGCAGGCCACCGTGAATCTTCACCTTGTTCTGCTAGTTAGAGCGTCCTTGCACTATACACACATAAAGAGATGGTTGTGTGAACATTAATTATACTAGCTTGCACAACCCGTCTACGATGGGTCTCGTTCGCTCTTACCAACGGTAAGGATTTCGATGGTGGCTAGGCATGGAAACACTATCTGCATAAGCCCTATAATGAGAGAGAGAGAGAGAGAGAGAGAGAGAGAGAGAGAGAGAGAGAGAGAGAGAGAGAGAGAGAGAAACCCTCACTTCGCATCCACCAAAAATAGCAAAGAGCTTCTTGGCCCTGCCCAAGTTAAGGCATATCCAACAATTAGTGCATTCCTAGAGACATCCCACACAGGAAGCTCCTCAATCACTTTTTGTGCTTTATGAAGTGTACCACATTTGGTATACATGTCAACCAAGGCAGTGTCAAGCACAATTTTTTCTTTCAACAACCCTTGACCAACAATATCATGGTGAACTCTTTTTCCCATTTTAGTAGGTGCAAGTGTACATGATTGCATTTGGCCCTTGTTTTCAAGATGCAAGTGTATGTGTTTGCGTCTGGAGAGACACCTTCACTTTGTTATCAACCAAAAATAGCCCAGAGCTGGCCCTACCCAAGTTAGGCATATCCTGCAATCAATGCATTCCAAGAGACAACATCCTGCACAGGAAGCTTCTTAAGCACTTATTGTGCTTTCCAAAGTGCACCACATTTGGCACGAGAGAGAGAGAGAGAGAGAGAGAGAGAGAGAGAGAGAGAGAGAGAGATGGGCTGGAAGAATTAGGTGGGGCAGCCGCTAGCTGTAGGTCCAAGCCAACAGAGGTGGGAAAGGCAAAGCTACTATTGGTTGAGCTCAGCTATCGCATCTCTCTCTCTCTCTCTCTCTCTCTCTCTCTCTCTCTCTCTCTCTCTCTCTCAATATTCTACTCATTTGTCGCCATGGTTGCAAGCTTTAATAGCATGACACTGTGCATGGGATAATTGATCTCCTTCTGGTTAAAAGGGAGTACTCAATTTGAAATCATATATCTCTCTCGGGCTTGGTGTCTCGCCTGGTTCCAACTTGAGGCTCAGAGCACACTAGCTGCTTGACCTAGAGTTTGATGCGCAGCAGGGAGGGCCCTCGGAATCCTCCTCTCATTATATATATTATAAATATAGATGATTTCAGTTTAATGCTCCTGCCATCTTTTATTGCCGCACTAAGCTTGCATTTTTGCAAGATAAAGGTTCAGCCAACATCACAATCAATGTGAACGATTCCATTTATTTGGGCGCACATGTGCGCACTGTATCTCTCTATGTCACCATCCCCCCCCCTCCCCCCCCCTCTCCTGCCATCTTTTATTGCCGCACTAAGCTTGCATTTTTGCAAGATAAAGGTTCAGCCAACATCACAATCAATGTGAACGATTCCATTTATTTGGGAGCACATGTGCGCACTGTATCTCTCTATGTCACCATCCCCCCCCCCCCCCCCCCCCCCTCTCTCTCTCTCTCTCTCTCTCTCTCTCTCTAGAGACTCCAATACTATCCAAGTATCCATGGCCTTATTCAAGTTACAACTCTAGTCATAGGATGAGCTTCTTCATCTAGGCACTTTGGCATCTAACATGCCAAGCACCTTGGGAAGGCCGCCCCAACCTCTTTGGGCTCATCTTGTTTACATAGCCTTGCAACTTATCATTGCAAAAGGCATCATTGGCAGATTGCAGCTTGCAAACATAATTACCCAACTATGTATGTTGCTTATATACATACAGAGGTGTAGAGGCACCCAAAATGAATTTCTCAGGTGCATGTGAGCTCATATGTTGGCTGCCCAACTACAAATAATCGCAAATTCAGATCACCCATACACACATTGTCTTTAACAAGGAGGAAAATTGCACAAAATTTTGTATGCAGGTTACCCAGACTGTAGAATCTTTATGAAAGTAGTCCTATTTCCCAAGTACATACAACGCAATGCTTCACATATAGTTTGCCCAAGTTATCTTTCTTTGCTACAAAATTTGTGCATGTCTGTCTATCTCTCTACAGCTTTTGTCTCTCTCTCTCTCTCTCTCTCTCTCTCTTTCTCTCTCTCTCTCTCACACACACACACACACACACACACACACACACACACACATTTTTGTCCCCAAGCACTTGTGTAAGCGCAATAGCCTTCATGTTGTGCTATATGTCACTACCCAAAATATTATTTGTGGCCCAAAGAATGCCTTTGAGTAAATAGCCTTCTGCAAAGTATAAAGAGGTAAAGGAGGTTTGATGATGTGGAGTAAACATGCTTCTACAAAAGCATCATGGAAGCGGAAGCCTAACGGTTTGTTGGATGCTTTGGATTTTTTTTTAGATGAGCAATCGCAAAGATTAATTTCAGTCCTGAAATGTGAAAGGCATAAAGTCTACAAAGAAAAGCACTCTCTTTTGGGAGGAGGTCAGAAAAATAGCTACAAGTTGTTGGCTCTAGGAACACCACCTTGAAGCTTCTTTAGGAATTTGGTGTTCTATGGAGATGGCGCTCAGGGGTTTAGCGGGGTGCTCTTCATTTTTGACAAGGAGTTGGAGCCACATGTTGTGTCTAACCACGACTTAGGAAGAGTCCTTGGGGTAAGGATCAAGTGGGCAGGCCAATCCTTTACCATTAACAACGTATATGCTCCATGTGATGCTAAGGGGAGAGCAAAAATTTGGGCGGATCTCAGGGAGCTACCTATCAAAGGTGATTGGTGCATCATGCAATACTTTAACATGGTTGAAGCTCGCAAAGGACAAGACAAGATCGGCTAGTCTCCTGGATGGCTCTGAAAAAGCCAAATGGGAGGCACTCTGTGAGAAATGGGAGTTGCTTGATTTGTGGAATGTAGGTCCATGGAGTAGCTCTCATGGCATGACATACATGAGCCTCCAATATGCCAACACGGTGTCTTGTCTGGACAGATGCTACATCTCCCATCAGGCAGATTGGCTTCCGTCATCTGCAATGCTATGTGTCGATACCTCCAAAAGCATGTCAAATCACTTTCCCCTTAAGCTTCACATAGCCAGGGCCAGTAAAGTCGCATGTTCCCCAGAGAAGAAGAAGAAAAAGTTAGTCTTAGGGAATCATCTCTTTAAGGACACCCTCTTCAAGTCTTTAGCTAAGATGGCCCTGTGAAAGGTAAGGCAAGATGTGGGAGCTGCTGACCCTTGAGCCTAGCCCTCTCTGGTGCATAGAATCCAATTCGCGATAAAACAAGCAGAGACCAAAGTGAAAAATTCTCAAGAGGTACAAATAGGGAGCTAAAGAAAGAGGTGGAGGAACTAGCCAAAAGAAAGTAAGAAGGAAGAACTCTTCAAGAAGAGCACAAAAGATGGTTCGAGGCCAAATCATGTCTCCTTGATTTGGAAGATGAGGAGATTAATAAGAACCTGGCTGCTGGCTAGAGAGCTTGCCCTCAAATCCGAACCCGCTAACTAGGCACATTTCTTTAGAGCTCTCAAAGTTAAAAGAAGAATGGACTCTATTACAACAATTACTAACAAGAGGGGGAGTGTTGTGAGGGACCAGACAGATAAGGCCAAGATCATGCTCGACCATCTTAGTCAAATTATTGGTCAACCAAAAGTATGCACTCAAGGGATCGTGGAGGAGGCTAGAGCCCTACTGCTTGGTACGATTAAATGTGACCTACAGTCTACTAAAGAAAAAGCATTGGAGAGGTCTATCTCTGCCAATAAATGTTGGACTACCTTGCAGGCTATGGGAAAGGAAAAGTGCCCTGGGTGGGATATATGAGTTCTAGGAGGAATTTATAATTCAATAGTGCAACTAGCTAACACGGCTCTGTTGTAGGGGCAATTGGATGCCAACGTGAAAAGAGGGTTGATCAAACCTATTCCCAAGTTGGTATGCTGCTCTTTGTTGAAGCACTAGCGACCTATCTCTATGATGATTGTAGCATACAACATCATTGCTAAAGTGATTTCTCTAAGACTGGCTCTATCCTTGACTAGAATTACCACCCCCCACCATCATGGATTCATAAAAGAAAAGTCAATTTATGACAACATGTTGGCTGCCATGGTTGGTATTGAATACCCTTCTTTCACCAAGAAAGAGTGTGTCCTCGTCCAACTTGATCTAGATAAGGCCTACGATAGAATCTCATGGTCATAAATTGAGACAGTCATGAAGGCTTTGGGCCTAGCGTGTGTGCCATTTTTCGCACTTTGAGGTTAGGAAGTTATTTTGCTCTCCTCTTCAATAAAAGATAGTGGGAGGGTTTGAGGTCAAGTGCTAAGTCAAGCAAGGCTGCCCCTAGCGACACCTTTGATCGTGTGGAATGATCATGAGAGATTATAGGGAAGGGCACTGTGTTCAGGCACCTAGGTGCTCCACTTGGGGTGGGCATTACAGATAAATAGATATTAGATTGGCTCTTGACAAAGTTAACAACAAAATGAGAAGATGGAAGTTTGTGCTCCTCCCCTTTCATAGTGGAGTCACGGTGATTAATGCTTTCATGATACCGTACATTTCATTTGTATCATCATTGCTGAAAATGAGCAAATCCAATTGGAAAGAATTCTTGAATTCTAAAGAGTTTTTTATGGAAAAGTAACATGAAAGCAACAAACCCTTGCCAATGGGGAAGATGGGAATGGGAATCGGGATTATTGACCCCATGGTGCATGCCGAAGCTTTGTGTGCCAAACTTGTTGTCTCTTTGTCAAACCAAAAACAAGAGTGGGCTATTATGGCATGGGATGTGATAAACAACGCAAAGCTTGCCTCAAAAGGGGACATATGGAAGATGGCCACTGTGTCGGACAAGATTTTAGCACATGGTTGGACATCTCTCAAGCTTGGTGGCTGCACACAGGGGAATTGACATTCAACTCTGGAATGGGGAGATAAGTTTAGATACTTTAAGTATTCCTCCAAGAATCGGTCCCCCTGGCCCTCCAAACTTGGAAGGGGCTCCTTGGACCCCTTTTGGAGGGAAGTTGCACGGCTGGTGAACAACAAAGGAATATCTAAACTTTGACATATTTGGGATGACAAAAGCTGTTGCTGGAAGGATGTGGAGCTCATAGCAATGCAACATAAATTGGGGATGTACAAAAGGCTTCTGATTAGTAGACTCTTGGAAGTGCTGGCATCCTCAGTTCCATTTGTTTGCAGATTAGAAATAGATTGGAGAGCCTGGCATTGGCTGAAAGACAAACTGTTCCGACTTCCCAAGGCCCAGTGTACTTATAATGTGTGATATACAAAGTGGATTTGTTTGCCACGCTCAATAGATTCTAGAAGAAAAAATGGTGAGAAGAACGATGGCAAAAGAGGGTTACTACCATCTGGGAGATTAAAGGGGCGGATTGCATAAAATTATTCTTTTTTGGAAGGTGATCCGGGGAGCATTGCGCATTGGGATCAAGGTGCACACTAGATTCGGCTCTGACACTTGCTCTAGTTGTAGGTCAACCTCAAAAGAGCCCGTTCATCTCTTTGGCAAATGCCCTACTTTGTGGGGACTAGCCGCACAGTTTACAAGTGTGTACGAAGGACTTAGAAGATCATCGTTTTTACGGATGATTTGATCTTGGGAGGGCGTGGTACCCAAAGCCAGGCCATTTTGGTGTGCACTTAAATGATCAGATTCTACTCCTGAACCAGATATGGAAGTCTAGGAGCCTTCGAGTATTTAAGGACAAACTGGATGTAGCTCTCTTTGATGGTATTGTGAGATTGAGCATTGAGCTCATACATGTGGTAGGAACAAGAAGAGGGACATTTGACAAAGATGAAGGATGGGTGCATGCATTGAGTTCTTAGAACAATCAAGAGGGTAGAAGTAACATCTCCGGGTAGGTCTCTTTCTTTGTGCACAAGTCTTTGATGGAATCTAGTCCCCCTCAAGGCACATGTAGTGCTTGAGGGAAATTGTATTCTTATTGAGTTAATATAAATTATCTCAAGTCACAATTGTCTGTATGGCAAAAAAAGAAGAAGATATGTCATCCTTATAAGTTATTGTGTGTGCCCATACTTTATGAGTTGCATCTTCTATGAAGGTACTAAGAAATACAATATTATCGAGGGGCCTACGTGAACATTGGCCCCACTTAGGATTGTAAGCCCATTGATGGGCCTTGACGCGTGAGCTTCTCCGCCTTTGATCCCCCCCCCCCAAAACACAAAAAAAAAACCTTTCTTAAATATGGGTGTTACTTAGTCGTGAGGATTGATGGGTGAAGCTTAGTCTTTATGATGACAGTGAGTAGCACCAAGTACCTTAGAGTGCTTTCATTAGAGGAAGAGTCTCTGCCACATTTATGTTCTTTTCAAATTTGAAATGATCAAAATTTCATGCGTGGACGAATGGTTTTGGCTTCATGCTTGGTAGCTTATGCATAAAGTATAAATATGTGAATGAACACTCCAATCACCTAGTTATATGGATATGATGAATCTTTTGGCCTTGGAGTGTCATGGGGCTTTTCATTTCCTACACTCACCCTTCATCTAGGGTAAAGGAACCAGTTTAGAGACAGTCAAGAAAAAAAGTGTAATTTTGGGTAGGATTTTGCAAATTTAGTCGGATTTGAAATTTTAAAATTGCATGAGATTTCTCATGCAAAGGTGGATTAGGTAATGCCAAGATTGATAATTTTTCTATTTAATTTGGGCAGTCAAATTGAAAAAGTGTAAATTTGAGGTCTTTTAGGGGTTAGAGACACCCATGGCCCAATAGGTGGGACAGTTTTTAGCAAATCACAAGTTGACACATAAGCAAAATTCCTAGTATATTCCAAATTTTTGTCTCTAAATTGGGACGTCTATGATTTTTAAAAGGCCCCGTGTTACAGTTGGCTCCTTTACCATATCCATTTGAGATGTACTCAAAGGATTTTCTTTTTTGAAATTGGGGACCCTACTCGTGGCTATATTATGTTAATACTCGATGGACTTGAAAATATATATAGCTAGAATGTGTTTAAATAGCAACTCCAAGGAATGACTTCATAGACTCAAGACCTCAAAACCAGCAGTAGAACAATCGATGAACAATGAAGACAGTTCCTATAGCTAAAGGCATGCTCCAACAGTCACTCCATACAGGCAAGAACACCACCAAAACAATCGAACACAAAAAAGTTGCAGACCAATAATACAGCGCACTTACATCAGATTGCGAGCAGCGGAACCTATTCCTACTCGTCAGAAAAACTCTTAGAGACACGTATCAACTAAATGGACTTCAAATAAATTTCCCCACTGTGTCTTCCTCGCACTTTCTTGCAACGTGTTCCACTCAACTACGCTTCACGTGACACGTGCTGTTTTCTTTTGCATTACCTTGTGTAATTCTGCGTAAATTAAACCGCATCTCGCCTGATTCCCATTCATAGTTCTGCTTTGCAAAATTGGGGAGGCCTACTCGTGGCTATATTATGTTAATACTCGATGGACTTGAAAATATATATAGCTAGAATTAAGTGCACTTGGCCAAAATGTGTTTGGATAGCACTTTCTTTGCTGAGAGTGAAAGAACATTGGCAACTCCAAGGTACCAAGCGTTCCATGCTCGCAAACAATTTGTTTATGGAGACTATCTTTGCATATGTGCCGATGCATGACAATCAAACTAATGTTTTTATAAAGGTTTTGTGTCATGAGAAGCTGAAAACCTCTTCGAAAGCTTTGGGCGTACTCCACTTACACATTGATAGTGGTGCTTTCTTGCTAGCTCTTGTGTATATGCATCACTTTGAGCGAGGGATTCTTACTAAATGATAGTATTGATGTGTGTGTAGATACTTGGGATTGCCAAGGCACTTTTTCCCTCATTATGAGGTTTTTTTTTTTTTTTTTGCATATAGCCTATCATTCGAGGGCTTCCTTGGTTGCTCTTACACGCTGAGTAATCCTCACGTAGTTTGATTCAAGTAAAAAGATCTTTGAAGTCAGAAGGGGCCAAGAGATAGTGTTAGAAAAAACCCGGGGTATAATGTATTTTAACCGGCTTAAATCATAAAATCTTGGTTAAATTTCGAGCTTGCCTTTAAAAAACCGGCAAATTTACACAAGTTTTAGTGAAAATATCGGTAAAAAGCTTCAAATTTTAACCTAAAAATCGGTAGAATTTCAAGTTTGCTCTTATTATCTTTGGTTAGGAGAAATGTATTTTTCTAGCTCTGCTGGCAAGAGACCATCTAGTAGATCTAGAGAAAAAGTGAGACACATGCCACATGGAAGCCTGAGACTGGGAACAAATATATGTTTGAATTATGTTTATTGTTATATGTACCACCTTTTCAGTCAAGAATATGAACAAGTAGGTGCCCAAAACGACCTTTTTAAGGATAGTGAGTAATTAGTTCAGGGAGAATAGCCAGGAAAAGGGAAGGGTGGGGGAAAAAAGGAAAAGGAGAAAAAGGGAAGAGGGGGGGCGGGGGGTTTTGGTGTTGGGTTGTTTAATTTGTTTTTTTTAATGCTTAAAGGGATCTCAAAGGGCAGCGCAAGCATGTAGCTTAGTGGTTAAGGTTGAGCTTTAAATATCTCCATGTGACAAGGTCAAATCTTACCCATTAGGATTGGTTTTAAATCGTGGAGATGTTAAAGCATCTTGGGAAGATTCTATCTAATGAAAATTGAAAGTAAGCGTCCCCAATTTTGCAAGCTGGTCTAATTAAGAGGAATCAAGCAAGATACTTGGACTCTGGATTGGCATGAGAGGAAAGGCAAAGAAAAGGTGAGGTGATAGTGGCCAGCTGGCAGGAATCGAGCGTCAATGCATCGAGAGCAGCACACACACACACACAGAGAAGGACATTTCATTGTGCACGGGCGGTGCATCAGGTCGAGTCGGGGGAGGAACCTGCACAGCAGCAGACGAGGTGGCGCGAGATGGTTTTTGGCGAGGGGCTGAAGCAAGGCAGATTGAGCCGCATTTCTATCTCTCTCTGCACAAGAGCTAGAGAACGTCGGGGTGTGTGTGTGTGTGTGTGTGTGTGTGTGTTCACGCGCGCGCTCTGAGCCTAAAGGCTCTCTCTCTCTCTCTCTCTCTCTCTCTCTCATAGCGCAAGTCATTATGCCTGTGATGTGTGCTCCATTGCGACAGCTGCAAACCAAAGTTCGGCGCATGGCGGAGGAGAGCTGCAGGGTTGTTCACTGCGTTGTAGATGCAACAAGAGGGCAGGGCCATAGAGGGCAGCGATCGCGAAGCACGCGAGGGAAGAGAGAGGAGAGATGGAAGAGAGAGAGAGGGCTATTTTACCTCTTTTTGTTTGGACAGGGATCTGGCGAGATTCCCGTTAATGAGAGAGGGGACCGAGTAGATGGTGCCAATTTACTTTTGGGGTTCATTAAGGGGAATCCAAAGAGATTCCCCCTCAGCTTGGGGTTCATTAAGGGGAATCCAAAGAGACCCCCCCTCAGTTTGAAGGAAAAGTTGAGGCGGAGAATTTAAGAGTCGGTAGGCTCAATTTAATTTTGATTGAATCTCATTAAGTGGATTTTGACTAGATTCTCCTATGCTTTTGAGGGAAAAGGGGGAGCCGATGGCATGTGGAGACAAGGAAGAGAGAGAGAAGAAGAAGAAGAAGAGAATTTTAAAAACTTGCAGCCATGCTTGATGGACATAATAGCTCAGAAAGTTCATCCTCAGTCTACCTACTATGACTACAAACATTGCTCCTCACTGTGGTTTCCTGCTCATAGCCACTGAGAGTGCTCGCATCTTCAAAGATTCTTATAGCTTACGATTTTTTTTGAAATCGTGCAGAGATAGGGCTGAAGTGAAATTAAATGCAAGCGAAAGGACATAAGAGGAAAGCGTGTTCTTTTGTAGCATCTGCATTTGATAATTTGCAGCAATGTCGCAAGAAAAGGGCCATGAGCGCGTAGAGTCGTAGACTTGTGAGACGAAACCCAAAATCCAACTTCCATGGTTGCAAAGAGCTCTCTCCAAAGCACGCCACGACAGTCGGTAGCTCGCTTGCTATCACGTTAGGTCTTCTCTTTCTGATCCATGTATGCTTCATTGTGCACACACAGACCACACGGTGACCACACCACACTTTTCGTGGAGAGAGAGAGAGAGAGTAGAGGAGAGAATTCTTTCATTAAGTTTCTTCACCTGCATACATCCATTGCTATCAAAAGTCTGCCATGTAATCCTTACCACACACTGTACATGTATGTCCACTGCACAGGTACCCATAGCAGATCATGCGGGTTTTTAGAATGCTTGATAGGGCAAAGGCTTGCACATGGGATCCCTCCAACAGTAGTGTCGGGCATCCTTCCCTCAAGGATGAGCAAAGGGTCGCACCTGGGAGTGTAAATAGAGCAAAGGTCATGGAGCTCTTGGGTGTGAGTAGCCCGAAACAATGGCAAGAAATTGACAACCTTTTGAGCAGATCATCCAAAATCAAAAGCTCTGCCAACACTGATGAAGATACATGTGAAACGTCTCAACTTCGGCTCCAGCACTTATAGAGCCTGTCTTCAGCGGCTCCTGCCCTACAACCTACAGTAATGCACCTATAATAATGCGCCCGTCTTCAACTCCTCCCGCCACTCACACAGTGTGCAGAGCACGCCTGACCAAGGAAAATGACAGTTGTAATACTGCTTCACCTCGCCATGTGTGGCACTGTGGAGAAGGAGTGCACGTGCGAGCTAGTGTAGAGCCATATGCATTACGGCCCATGTTTCCTCCAATCACGTCGTCCTGCACTTTGAATCATTACCTTCACCCAAAGCCCTCAAAACATGATGGTCGTTCATGTGGACGACATCCTTCAAAGTACGCCCAACCCAACCCAACACTAAGACCTTTCCTCATTGGCCAGAAAGATAAAAGAAAAATAAGGAAAAGAAAAACACAAATATATCAATGTGCACTCACCCATCATCAGTTTATCTTAGCATAAAAAGTATTTTGACTTTCTCCTTTCGTTGGTCTTTTCATTTCTTGGACTTATACACTTAAGTTGTTTTAAAACGATTTTTATTTTTTCAAGATTCGGGACACTTTATAGTTAAGTTTAAATTTGTGGGGATTTCAGTGAAAAGCACTTTAAAAATTTGACTGGCTCTTGAAATTTGTGGATGAATGCATTTGTCACGGCTCACATTGATTTCTTCAGTTTTGTAACTGTTCATTGAATGTGAATCATCGTTTGACCTTATTGGGATGCATCATGATGATGGGGATTCGGGAAAGCTTCACCAATCAAAAGCATGATACCTGACCATGGTTTCCTTTCACTTTCAATTTCAAAGTGAATGCCTGAGCACAGTTGAATGATGATCTTCAATGGTTGAAACCTTTTTTTTTTTAAAAGCTCTATGATGCTTAGCATCAACAACTAGTTTTACAGGATTGTGCCACACACCCACACTCGCATGTCGCAGGGGTTGAAGCATTAAATTGGGCTTGAAGTCCAAATAAAAGAAATAAATCAAAGACCAGAGAATGCTTTTGGGTCTACGTCGACGAATAGATTAGTTAATTTCTCTTTGAGATTCTCAAGGAATCTCTGGATTGAAAGGCAAAGTGACCCAAATTACTGTCGCCATCATCTTTTATGCGCCTCGCCATACCGCACTCCTCTGCCCCTCGTAGCCCTACTCTGTGCTCCTCTGCCCCCGTCCCCTCCCCCAATCGGGCACTCCCCCAAACCTGTCGATTGTTCTCTTGTTGCATTGTAAAAGTATCCCAGCATGTGTGTGCTACCGTCGTGGCACACAAAATATCACCAAAGCCGCAATGGAAATCCTAAAAGAGCACAAGACGGGCATCATCGCAAGAGATCAAGCTCCACAACCCTGAGAGCCTGGTGATAGACAAGCACAAAACACCCGCAACATAACTAAAAGAAGACAGTCAAAACCAGCACATAGACCATGCAACCTGCATGACCATGCACTGCTCGACCCTGCTCTTGCCTCCTCCTTTGCATAATGGGTGAGTGTCGTGCCCCTTGCACCATCACTTCATCCCATGCTGCACACTACAGTTGTGCTTCAAAAACCTTTGCTTGCAATGGAGATAACCAAGGCGATTTGAGAAAGCTTGTGAAACACACACACACACACACACACACACACACACACACACACACACACAGAACTATCGAGTTATCATTGATGCCATGCTGGATGCACACACGGACAACACATTTGTCCCGTACATCCTACTGTCGGCCCTCATTAGCATTGATCTGCCGCACTTTTGAAGAGCTCCATTCACCAATGGCATGATGCAGCCCTACTCTGTACCTCCCCCATCATCGACTGTTGGAAAAAAACTCTTTGTTTCCCTGCCTTTCCCCAGGCACAATGGCATCTCTCTCTGTCTCCCTCTCTCTCCCTCCACATGCCGCCTTGTCTCGTCCAACTTGACACTTGCGTCTGCTGCTCTAGGCTTCAACAAAACCATGGAGACCGGATTTCGCAGATAGAGAGAAACAGGTCACAAGAGTTGAGATTGAATCGACGTAGGCTCTCTCTCTCTCTCTCTCTCTCTCTCTCTCTCTCTCTCTCTCTCTCTCTCTCTCTCTCTCTCTCTCTCTCTCGTGCCAAATGTGGTGCACTTTGGAAAGCACAAAAAGTGCCTAAGAAGCTTCCTCTGCAGGATGTTGTCTCTTGGAATGCATTAATTGCAGGATATGCCTAACTTGGGTAGGGCCAGCTCTTGGCTATTTTTGGTTAATAACAAAGCGAGGGTGTCTCTCCAAACGCAAACACATACACTTGCATCTTAAAGGCAAGGGCCAAAGGCAATCATGTACACTTGCACCTGCTAAAATGGGCAAAAGAGTTCACCATGATATTGTTGGTCAAGGGTTGTTGATGAAGGGGATCGGGGAGCACCACAGACGGAGAGTGAGAGAGAGAGAAGGAGACACACACACGATGTGGGTGGGGAGACTCAAAAGAGTGAGCAGCCCCCTATACACTTATGCTATGTATAAGGTATACAAGTCAGTGGGCGACCTAACACACGGCTCGCTAATGCTGCTCGCCCCCCCCTTGCTGCGCCATCGTTGCCCTCTCCCCCCCCCCCCCCCCCCCCCCCCCAACCCGCTGCCCCTGCGCGCTGCTGCCCGCCCGCTGCCCCCCCCTGTTTTCGCGCTGCCCCACAGGCTACCCGCTGCCCTCCTCTCGCGTTGCCATCCCCACCCCACCCCCCCCGTCCTCTTTGCTCCCGAAGGTCTTCTGCACCTGGCTCGGCAACGCTTTCTCTTCGGACAAGTGCTTGGCGTACTCGTTCGCAGATTTTCTTCATCGCCCGCTTCTCGACTCAGCAGTAGACACAGATGGAGGCTCCAGCTCCACCTCAGAGGGACTCGCCTGAAGCCCCCTCGCCCGACCCCGCTGAGCCCACCATTCGACTTGCTCTTACGCCGGCAGAGCAAGCGAGCCTTGCCACAGAGGTAGAACGCTTGCAGGCGACTTCTGTCATCTGCAAGGTTCTCGGCACTCGTCCCAGCAGAGGAGAGCTGCGAGATCTTCTCCAGGCCCGCCTCCTCGCAGAGGTGGGCAAGATCTTGGATATCCAGATTCTTGGACGGGGGTACTACCAGATTGAGTTCGAGAGTTCCAAGATGGCCTCCAAGGTCATAGCTATGAGTCCATTGGCCATCCGAGCAGCACGCGCCCACTTTCGACAGTGGCGACATGGTTTTGACCCGTCTTCGGATGTGCTAGTAGAGGAGGCGGACATCCCCATATCAGTCTGCTTTCCGGGTTTACGGAGGGAGTACCTTCCACTTCTCTCCAGGATTGGCTTCGCCATCGGAACTGTCCTGGAGACACCTCGTACGGCAGCATCAGTAGCTGCCAAGGCGGCTGGCATCCCTTCAGTTCGAGTTTTGGTCAGAGATACCCACACGCTCCCGAAGGTCATCCTTTTGCCTCGGGTGAGTGGGGGTTGGTTTAGACAGAGTGTGGAGTACTCGGGTCTCCCGAACCAGTGTTTCATTTGCAGACAGATGGGCCACCTAGCGAAGGCCTGTCCACGGAGGAGACCACGACCCGCACCGCAGCCTCAGCCCCAGCCTGCCAAGGCTGGGCCGCAGCCACAGCCAGCGACGCAGAGCACAGACCCAGCGCCACCCTCCGAGCCTGGGGCTCCAGCGGAGGAGGGGTGGCAGCAGGCCCGTGGCCGTCGACGCCAGGGGCCACAGCGACAGCCTGGCACTCAGAGTGGCCCCCAGGTGCCTACTCAGCAGCAGTGGGTTCCCCCGAGGAACCGCTTTGGTCCTCTTGAGCAGGAGGAGCCCCCTTCGCCAGCCTCCACCTCCGCTTCACCCTCGCCAGCCGCTCCGCCTTCCGATCTCCCCTCCTCCTCCTCATGCCCTCCCCCGCCCTCTGCTACCGCTCTCTCCCCACCTCGCCCCCCCCATGTCTCTGCCGCCCCACCCCGCTTCTCCTCTCCCCCGTCCCCCCCTGCCCCTTCTCCCCCTCCTCCTGCTTCAGTACCACAGTCGGCTCTGGAGACTGGACCCTTGCCGGCGGCCAGGAGATCTCTTGGCAGCGCCTTCGCCACGAGTCGCCTAGCGAGAGAGGGTCAGCCCTTCTTGCGGCCCCCATTGCAGATTCAGACGTCTCCTCTTGCAGCTATCCCTCGTGGTTTGACGAGCTTTGACCTCCGACGCCGCTGGGATTTCTTCGATTACGGGTTTACTCGTTTTCTTGGCAATTCCGCAGCAGACCACGAGGCAGCCTGCTTCAGAGTCCACGCTCTGTTCCTCGCCGCTAGGGGGACAGAGGCCTTGGACTCAGCAGTTGGTTTCTCCTTCCCCCTCTGTGGCAGGACTGAGACAGAGTGGTCCCTCGACTCAGTGGTGGGATGGTTGCATACACAGGTTCTCGAGTTCTCTCACCACATGGGAGAACTTGGCGTTACAGATCTGCTGCAGACTTTGTGGCCACTGGCCAAGTTTGCGGTGACACCCCCAGATTCAGCAGGATGTAGACACATTGTGGTATACTTTTTTGCTGATACGCAGTGTTTGCCTTGCTATGTATTCATTCATGAGGACTCCTGGACAGAGGAGGTTGCTTTACGCACGGCTCGCTCTACTTGGGCTTGGACCAGGCACTCACTGCAGTCTCGCCTATCTAGAGGACGCTCGGATGCGGATTACTCTCCATCCAAGCCTGCTTCGAAGATAGCTTGTCTTGCTGCTGCGGCAGCATCTGTTCTCTCTCGCTCCCCATGAGGATCGTCTCGTGGAACGTGCAGGGACTCGGTGGGCCCCAGTTGCAGTGACAGCGGGGCCGATTGCGTCAGGAGCTTCAGCGATGCCTTGTGGGAGGAGAGATTGATCTCCTTATGCTTCAGGAGCATCATTTGTCTGAGAGCCACATTCAGCGATGTGGTCAGATTTTGCGTGGACGCTATGATACCTTTTGGTCAGCTGCTTTTGGACCTGGAGGCATCCAAGGTGGGGTATGTATGACTATTGCGGACTCATTACAGCAGGCCATTGTGGGCAGAGGGATTATTGTACCAGGCAGGGCTCAGTGGATTACTATGTAGGTTCAGGGTAGCCTTGTGGGTTTCCTGAACATCTATGCGCCCAATGTGGCGAGTGCTCGTGCAGAGTTTTGGTCACAGATGGTTGAGTCTGTGCCACAAGTTGACTAGTGGTGTGTAGGAGGGGACTTCAACATGTTGGAGGACCCTTCTGACAGAATCGGAGGCAGCCATGCTACTGTGCATGGAGTCAAGTTAGCAGCTTGGGAGAGGTTTTGTATGACGTTGAGGGTCTCGGATACATGGCCGCATTCTGGCTTTGTGAGGCCTCCAGAGAGTCTTGCCTTCTCCAGATCGGACCGCCGAGTGGGAGGAGTGAATCTATCGCGCATAGATCGCTTCTACACTAGTGACCACTTCAGTGACTTGGGGGGACCAGTGGGCATCCTGGCAGGGACATCCTTCTCGGACCATGCACCAGTGATCCTCACAGTGGCAGACAGGCAGAGGAGTGGGAGCACGATGCTTCGCATCCCAGAGCGGGTCTTGTTGGACTCAGCACTCAGAGAGAGGGTCGAGGCTCCATGGACAGAGGGCATGGACAGCCAGGCTCCACCTGCAGACAGAGTGGCCTCAGGCCTAGCTCAGCTCAGCCACTTCTTTCTCCAGGAGTCTTTGGCTCGACGGGCTGCAGCGAGAGAGGAGGAGCAACGTCTCAGACGAGGCATTGCTTCACTACAGAGGATGCAGGAGCAGCATCCAGACAATCCATGGTTGGAGGAGCAGCTTCAGCAGGCTCGACAGGAGCTTGCTTGCACAGAGGAGAGGCGCCATGAGTTTGCCTTCCACCGGCATGCATCTCAGTGGACTCAGGTGGGTGACAGGGTGAGAGGTGTTTTTTTTGAGACAGTGGGACCTCGGCACTCGCATGCCAAGGTCAATCAGTTGAGGAGACCCGATGGGTCAGTTGTTTGCGAGCCAGAGGATATGCGTGCAGTTGCTACTGACTTTTACCGTGAGCTTTTGTCGGCTGAGCCTGAGTCAGAGAGGCAGGATGCATGCAGGGAGCAGGTTTGGGCACAGATGCCTTGTCTTGTGACTGAGGAGATGCGGCAGAGGCTTGAGTTACCTCTTCAGCTTGAGGAGCTGCACACGGCTCTTAGGGCCCTCCCTCGTGGTAGCTGTCCAGGTGAGGATGGACTGACTCCCAGCTTCTTCTTGGAGTACTGGGACCTGCTTGGCCCAGATATTTGTAGTGCCTTTCAGTACATTCTGCACACAGGAGTGATGCCGGATAGCATGAGTGAGGGCCTGATTTACCTCATTCCTAAGGAGGGCGGCTCCTTGGATGAGATTCGATAGTGGCGTCCCATCACCATTCTCAACTCAGCCTACAAAATTCTTGCCAAGGCTCTGAGTTTGAGGATTCAGCCACTTTTGGAGAGCCTTATACATGGGACTCAGACAGGTTTTGTCAAGGAACGCAGTATCCTTGACAACATCTTCACTTTTTGGGAGGCTTCTGGCCTTGCACGGCTCCGTGGGGAGGACCTTGTGATTCTTCTTCTCGATTTTGAGAAGGCATACGACAGAGTTGACTGGGACTTTCTAGAGGGCACGCTACGTAGGATGGGCTTCTCAGAGGCTTGGATCAGAGGGGTGTCAGCTTTGTACAGACAGGCCCACAGTCAGGTGCTTTTGGCAGGAGGTAGAGGTGAGCGCTTCATGCTCACACGATAGGTCAGACAGGGTTGTCCTCTTGCCCCCTTTCTCTTTCTGTTCTATGCGGAGGCGATGAGCAGATTTTTGGTGTCACAGCAGGTTGGTTTGAGGGGCTTAGCACTCCCTATATGGGGAGATGAGCTTCTGGACGCTGAGTTTGCCGACGACTCAGCCTTGTACTTAGAGGGCCAGGAGGCCAATTTACACAGATGTGGGCAGGCTTTGGAGACCTTCTATTGTGCATCGGGTGCACTGATCAACTGGAGAAAGACAGTGGCTTTCTCAGTTGGTAGTGCTCTTGTGCCAGATTGGATGCCAGGAGAGGGTTTCAGGTGGATTCCTCCAGGGACTACAGTTCGGTACCTGGGTTGTCAGGTTGGTTTGGATTTGTCCCCCGAGCAGCAGATTGCTCCTCTTCTCCTATCCATCAGGAGAAAGCTGTTACATTGGAGCTCAGCACGACTTTCGCTGGCTGGTAGAGTAGTAGTTGCCAACCAGGTGTTGTTGGCGACTATGTGGTACATCACTTCTTGCTGGATCTTCTCGAGTTCTTGTATTAGCCAGGTAGAGAGGCTGATCAGGAACTTCCTTTGGTCTGGTCGCGACACTCAGATTGCCCGAGCCAAGGTGGCTTGGTCGGTCATCACACTTCCTTGTTCTCAGGGAGGGCTTGGGATCATTGATCCAGCACAGCAGAGCAGAGCCCTTCTTGGGAAGTTCGTCGTCAGAGGACTTCTTCCAGGCGAGGAGCCCTGGAAGGAGCTCTTGTTGCAGAGGCTTCGTGCCAGGGTGCCTCAGGCAGGAGGCCCTTGGCAACCTTCGACCAGATGGATCTTTACAGAGTTGCGCCGAGTTGGTTTGAGCAGGAGACTGGAGGACCGATTCGCTGTGAGTTTGCTTCGGTCTTGGGAGCTATTGCGGCGTGGCCTAGAGCAGCGACAGCCGACGTGCACGGAGGAGCGCCTACGGCACACCCTCGTCTGGAACCCCATGGTTAGCACTCAGAGAGGCCACTTGGTTGGGAGTAGGCCTCATGTTTCTTGGGGTCCCATGGCAGCAGGTCCAGAGCGCTCTCTAGGTGACTGGCTAGAGTTCACAGGTCTGTCAGAGGAGGTGCAGGTTGTCCAGCTACAGGGCATGAGAGTGGTTCAGAGCATGTGTCAGGACATCTCAGAGTCAGTTCCAGCTGATTCGCCTCTCGAGCCAGTAGCACCCCGGTGGATGGGAGCCTTCACACAACTGGAGGTTCTCATTTCAGTCAGGGCTTGCTCAGAGACTGTCCCAGCCCTGTTCTTCGAGCTTCAGGGTGGGGGACGATTACAGAGAGTTGCAGTAGAGGCCCCGCAGGTAGCAGAGTGTTGTTTCCAGAGGATCTGAGTTGTTTGCATCTGTGGGAGGACTTGCGTCATAGACCCTGACCCAGCAGCTCTTGAGACAGGACACTGGAGGCTATGGGCTTGGGAGTGCTGTGCACTGGCACGAGTACAGTGGGATCCTGGTGAGTGTCTATGGAGGGACCCATTCTCTTCTGCAGACCGCCCAGGAGTCCCTTTCTTTCAGTACACTGTTCGGCTTGGACGTCATATACTTGCAGCACAGAGAGAGGCCCGCCCCGCTGCAGCACGTCATTGGCAGGAGGAGGGTCTCACAGTTGAGTTCTTGGCAGCTTTTTGGCAGAGGCTGTGGGACTCCAGACAGCCGAGGCGCGTCACCTTGTTCCAGTGGTTGGTTGCACACAGAGCCACAGCAGTAGGGAGCTGGCTTGTACATTGTGGTCTCTCAGTCGCATGTACAGCCTGTGACCAGTTGGTGGAGAGTCAGCGACACTGTCTTTGGGACTGTCCCTCGGCCCAGAAGGTGTGGCTACGAGTTCTTCGGCTGATGCCTGCCCTCTCCACGGCTCGACAGTTCACTTGGGGGGCGGCGGCTTGGTCCACCCTCACGGGCCCGGCACTTCAGTTTGAGCTATCTTCCACCAGCAGGATGATAGTGATACAGGGGGGTCGACCTACACTCCAGCCTGCTACAGACCTTACTCCACAGGAGTGGAGCAGTGAGAGAGCGGAGTGTTGGGAGCTCATCAGCGGCCTAGCTCTCTGGTTCATCTGGCGGGCCCGTTGTTTCCGCATCTTTGAGGCTCGCCTTGTACCACCAGCAGAGACTGTTCGTGACTTTTGGCTAGAGCTGATCCATACTCTCAGAGGACAGCTTGAGGGACTACAGGGCTGCTCCGACCGCATGCGGGAGCGCCGCGAGGCTTTCCTTCGTCTCTGGCGCCCTGGGCCGTTTTACTCCATGGTCCAGGGGGTGCTCAAATGGCACTACTGTCCACCTGTGTGGCTTTTCCCTCCTCCCATCTCTTGATTTAGCCCTATTGTATATATGTTGTTTTTTCATTGGGAGAGTCTCCCCATCATGTTTGTTGTAGCCCTCTCCTGCAGAGGTGGATGTAGCCCTATGGGCAGCTTTCATTAACTAATAGAAGGATCTTTTTCTCGGAAAAAAAAAAAGTCAGTGGGCGCCCAGACTCTGGGCGGTCGGGCAAGGCACAGACGCCTATACCCCAACAACCTCCCACTTAAAGGTGACTGTGCCTTTAAGCAAGGGAACCTAGTCTAAAGACTACAAAAGGTGAGAGAAAACCGCTCTCAACCGATGCCCACTAGCTGGCTGTGATCGTGTGCATCCGGCTGTCTTGCTCCCGTGTAAGTCCATACACCACCAGACGTACCGCACACGTACTGCAAGTATGTATGCAATACCTGCATATCTCCCTTGTGCACTATGCCATCATCAGTCAACAAATGACTGACAACCCCAACTGCAAATGCTCCCACTGCAGCTGCGATATCCGGTCTCAAGATCAGCATCTCATACATGAGATCACCGAATGCCGATGCATTGCTAGCGGGCCCTGCTAGCTCTACAGAGCATGCATCAACATATATTGTTAAGTATGGAGCCTTGCTTTACCCTTGTAATTTTCTGTGGTAAAAGCGCACATTTGTAAGGCCCCCATTATGAGGAGAAGCCATCGTGCGTGAAGGAAAATCACTCACCGGAAACCAAAATTTTTACAGACAAGAATCAGGGGCAACTTTAGAAGCCTCGGGGGCGGAGGCCCCCGAGACTTTCTTTTCGCCGGAATAATCTTTTTCGCCGGAAAATTATGGCCGGACGGCGGCCGGAAAGTGGTCGGAAAACAACCGGTCGGTTGGCCGGTGGCCGGTAGTCAATGGCCGGTGGCCGGTGGTCGGAAGTCAATGGCCGGTGGCCGAATTCAATGTCCGGTGGCCGAATTCAATGTCCGGTGGCCGAATTCAAAAGCGGACTTGTCTTCTCAAGGGCGGCCACACATGGGCGGATTGGAGGGTCCGATTTGGACTTATTCGCACAAGGGCGGCTACACATGGCTGTCTTTTATAAGAGAGGGCAGCCCTTTTGGCCTATAAAAGGAGGCCATTTCTACACACATTTCATAGTGTGAAGTTGATGCAACAAGGTGAGTGTGAGGTGGTGAGAGTGAAGCAAGGAGGGAGCTCCATTAAGGGTATAATCCCTTTGTAAACTACTTCTTGTTTTGAAGTACTAAAGCCATTGAGTGGCTGCTTTCCCGTGGACGTAGCCCACATTGGGTGAACCACGTATATCGTGTGTACTCTCTCTCTCTCTACTTTATAATATCGTGTATATAAATCTGTCTCTCTCCATTAAGTAATGTACTCAATTATCTATTTAGCTACGTCTTATTTCCTACCAACTGGTATCAGAGCAAGGTTTGCTCGTAGCTAAATTATCTCAAGGAAAGGATTCCTTGAATTGAGTGGGACTTATGGCGGAGGAAGGGAAGCTCAAGATTGAGAAGTTCAACGGCAAAAGCTACCAACATTGGAAGATGCAGATTGAAGACTATCTCTACCAGAAGGACCTCTATTTGCCACTAGGCGGTGTTGCGAAGAAGCCCGCAACAATGGCAGATGAAGCATAGATTGTCCTTGATCGAAAGGCACTGGGAACAATCCGGTTAAGCTTGGCGTCAACGATGGCCTTCAATGTTTCAGAGATGAAGACCACAGAGGACTTGATGAAGTCACTTGACGACTTCTACGAGAAACCATCGGCATCCAATAAGGTATTTCTTATGAAGCGCTTGTTCAATCTAAAGATGGCAGAGAATGGTTCAGTTGCAGAACACCTAAATGACTTTAACACAAACATAAGTCAACTTCGATCAGTGAAAATCAATTTCGATGACGAAGTGCGAGCTCTCCTTATACTATCATCTCTACCGGATAGTTGGGACAGCCTTGTGATGGCTGTAAGTAATTCTATCTTTGGCACAAATACTCTTAAGTTTGATGATGTTGTGGGTGTTCTCCTAAGCGAGGAAATGCGAAGGAGAAGCACAGGAGAATCATCAAGTGTTGCACTATCAGTGGAAACAAGAGGAAGGCTTAAGGAGAGGTTCAAAAACCAAAAGGGTCGTGATCGCTCAAGGCGGAGCAAGTCACGCACAAAGTCAGTTCTTGAATGTTGGAACTGCGGCAAGAAGGGCCACGTCAAGAAGGATTGCTGGTCCAAGAAGAAGAAGGAGACAGAGTCTCAAGACAACAAGCTAACATCGGAGGCCAATGTGGTAGGTAAAGTAGAGCAAGATGCTCTAATTCTCTCATTAGACAATGTGTCTAATTCCTGGATAGTAGATTCCGGGGCTTCATTCCATGCGACACCACACAAGCAACATTTCCAAGACTACACCAAAGGTAATTTTGGGTATGTATACTTGGGAGATGATGAAGCTTGTGAGATTGTCGGCAAAGGTACAGTTTCTGTCAAAATTGCTAACGGAAATGACTGGAAGCTTAAAGATGTTAGGCATGTTCCTTCTCTTCGCAAAAATTTGATCTGTACAGGACAATTGGACGATGAAGGTCACAACATTGCATTCGGAAACAAAAGGTGGAAGATCTCAAAGGGATCTTTGGTGGTTGCCAAGGGTGAAAAAGTCGGTACACTTTACTTGTGTACTGTTAGCACGCAACCTTTAGCTTGTGCAGCAACTACAAAAGTTGACAGTGCGGTGTGGCACTACCGACTTGGGCATATGAGTGCCAAAGGAATGCAAATCCTTCAAACAAAGAAGCTTCTACCAGGTTTGAAAGAAGTGGACTTAGAGTTCTGTGAAGATTGTGTTTATGGTAAACAAAAGAGGGTAAAATTTCAAAAATCAGGAAATGAAAGAAAAAATAAAAAACTTGAGTTGGTTCATTCTGATGTTTGGGGTCCTGCAAGTACACCATCACTTGGTGGCTCATTGTACTATGTAACATTCATAGACGATGCGACTAGAAAAACATGGGTTTATGTCATGAAGAATAAATCCGATGTATTTTCCATATTTCAAAGGTGGAAAGCCTTTGTGGAGAATGAAACAGGTACCAAGGTTAAATGCCTCAGATCCGACAATGGAGGCGAATATTGCAGCCAAGATTTTGAAATCTTTTGTGCTAGCAATGGCAGGCAAAGGACAAACCCCAAGGACACCTCAACAAAATGGGATTTTGGAAAGGATGAACAGGACAATCATGGAACGAGCACGAAGCATGCGGCTACATGCAGGCCTACCGCTTGAGCTTTGGGCGGAAGCTGTAAGTACGTCTGTGTACTTAATCAATCGGTCACCCTCAACGACATTGGATGGGGGAGTTCCAGAAGAGGCATGGACAGGTAAACCGGTGAATTATGCATTTCTCAAAGTGTTTGGGTGTGAGGTTTTCATGCACATAGATAGAAGCCTAAGATCAAAGTTAGATGCAAAGTCCAAAAAGTGTTTCTTCATTGGCTATGGAGAAGGAGACTTTGGGTATCGCCTATGGAATCCTGAAGATGGTAAAATCTTAAGGAGTAGGGATGTAATTTTTAACGAACAAAATATGTACAAAGATTACTTGGAAAGAAAACAAACAAAAGAAACAGGTGATGAGTACATGGAGCTTGAGGACGGTGAAGACTCAAGGACTGCAAACGGTGACAATGTGCAACAATGTCAACCAAATGAGGAGCCTTAACCTATTCCCCGAAGATCTACAAGAGCAAGTAGACCTCCAGAAAGGTTTGTTCCTTCCTTCAACCATCTCTTGATCTCAGATTCTGGAGAGCCGGAATCATATGAAGAAGCTATGCAACATGAATCCAAAGAAGAATGGACGAAGAGCATGCAAGTGGAGATGGACTCACTACATCGCAACCAAACATGGGAGTTGGTTGAGTTGCCTAAAGGTAAGCGGGCACTTCAAAACAAATGGGTGTACAAGCTAAAGGAAGAAGAAGGTGGGAAGAAAAGGTACAAGTCTAGGCTTGTGGTAAAAGGTTTTTCTCAAAAGAAAGGTATTGACTTCAATGAAATATTTTCTCTTGTTGTAAAAATGAACTCAATTAGGCTTGTCTTAAGCCTTGTGGCTGCTCATGATCTAAATCTCGAGAAAATGGATGTAAATACGGCATTCTCTCACGGTGACTTAGAGGAGGAAATCTACATGCTTCAACCAAAGGGGTATGAAGTAAAAGGTAAGGAGAAAATGGTTTGCAGATTAAAGAAGAGCTTGTATGGTTTAAAGCAAGCATCAAGACAATGGTACTTGAAGTTTGATCGATGGATGTTGGATCATGGATTCACAAGATGCAACTCGGATCACTGCGTCTACACGGAGAATTTGGGAGATGGGAAATTCATCATCCTAATGTTGTATGTTGATGACATGTTGATTGCAAGTGCTAACATGCAGGACATCAAAGACCTAAAAGAGGAGCTGTCCAAATCTTTTTCAATGAAAGATTTAGGTGCTGCAAAGAGGATACTTGGTATGAAAATATCAAGGGACAGGACGAAGAAGACCATAAAGCTATCCCAAGAAGATTACATCAAGAAGGTACTAGAAAGGTTTGCAGTGCAAAATGCAAAACCAGTTTCTACACCTTTGGCTGGTCATTTTAAAGTAACGAAGGATATGTGTCCAAAGACACAAGAGGAGATAGCCTATATGTCTAAAGTTCCATATGTTGCAGCGGTAGGTTCTCTAATGTATGCTATGGTCTGGACAAGGCCAGACATTGCACATGCAGTGGGAGTTGTGAGTAGGTTCATGGACAACCCAGGTAAAGAGCATTGGCAAGCTGTGAAGTGGATACTTAGGTATCTAAAAGGGACAACAACAAATGCTTTGTATTTTGGAGGAACTGATATTTTTCTAGAAGGGTATGCTGATGCAGATATGGTAGGTGACAAAGATACTCAAAGGAGCACTACTGGCTATGTGTTCACGGTTGGAGGCACAGCAGTAAGCTGGGCTTCAAAGCTGCAGAAAGTGGTTTCACTTTCTACCACGGAAGCAGAGTATGTAGCAATGACGGAGGCAAGCAAAGAAATTCTGTGGCTTCACAGATTCTTAGAAGAGCTTGGATTCAAACAAGACAATTGTGTCTTGTACAGTGATAGCCAAAGCGCTATCCATCTTGCGAAGAACTCAGCCTTTCATTCAAGGACAAAGCACATTGAGGTGAGATATCACTTCATACGCACTCTTTTGGAAGAGGGACAACTAAAGCTAGGAAAGGTGCATACAAGTGAAAATCCTGCAGACATGTTTACAAAGGTGGTCAACAAGGAGAAGTTGAGCTTTTGCTCATCTTCAATCGGCATTCAAAGATAAGAAGCCAGAATGGAAAGCAGTCACAGGTTTGGTTTGGAGATCAGTCTCCAAGTGGGAGATTGTTAAGTATGGAGCCTTGATTTACCCTTGTAATTTTCTGTGGTAAAAGCGCACATTTGTAAGGCCCCCATTATGAGGAGAAGCCATCGTGCGTGAAGGAAAATCACTCACCGGAAACCAAAATTTTCACGGACAAGAATCAGGGGCAACTTTAGAAGCCTCGGGGGCGGAGGCCCCCGAGACTTTCTTTTCGCCGGAATATTATGGCCGGACGGCGGCCGGAAAGTGGTCAGAAAACAACCGGTCGGTTGGCCGGTGGCCGGTAGTCAATGGCCGGTGGCCGGTGGTCGGAAGTCAATGGCCGGTGGCCGGTGGCCGAATTCAAAAGCGGACTTGTCTTCTCAAGGGCGGTCACACATGGGCGGATTGGAGGGTCCGATTTGGACTTATGCGCACAAGGGCGGCTACACATGGCTGTCTTTTATAAGAGAGGGCAGCCCTTTTGGCCTATAAAAGGAGGCCATTTCTACACACATTTCATAGTGTGAAGTTGATGCAACAAGGTGAGTGTGAGGTGGTGAGAGTGAAGCAAGGCGGGAGCTCCATTAAGGGTATAATCCCTTTGTAAACTACTTCTTGTTTTGAAGTACTAAAGCCATTGAGTGGCTGCTTTCCCATGGACGTAGCCCACATTGGGTGAACCACATATATCGTGTGTACTCTCTCTCTCTCTACTCTATAATCTCGTGTATATAAATCTGTCTCTCTCCGTTAAGTAATCTACTCAATTATCTATTTAGCTACGTCTTATTTCCTAACATATATATCCCTGGCAATAGGCATCTCTGACTGACAAGGCGTGTCAGCCACATGCGTCTTTTGCGTCTCCTGACTGTCCGCAAAAGAGGCATCGACCTGTCGTGCAACCTCAGAGCAAACCAGCTGCTCTAGGTGTCTGCTGGAAGACATATCCTGCACAACTATATCCCCATGCTCACTGTCGAGCATAGAAAGGAATGATTGCATAATCGCTGACATCTCAGTCTCCTCTGTAATCATCCACTGCAAACATGACCACTCAATCTGCTGTGACTCACTAGAGCTCTCATGCTCTAACTCCGTATGCATAGAATCTTGCACAACGTCCTCTTTTCGTGACTCACTAGAGCAAGACCGCTCTACCTGTCTATCCTGCATAGAAGTATCTCGCACAACTGACTCTCTGCTTTGCTCAGTCACTAGCAAAGCATGCATGTCTGACTCTGCCACCTCTCTGTGTGACTGCTCAAGTTGTGCCCCAACTGTGTGCACAACGAGCTCACTACTCTGCACTCCATGCAAAGTACCCTGCAACCCATGAGCAAAAGAGACTCTCCTGCTCTCTCGCTCTCTACCTGACTGCATGATCACAGAGACAACACCGTCTCTCCCATGATCCACATGCAATGGGTAACCTGTACCACTCCTGACACCTCTCGCAATCACTAGCGAACCCAAATGCAACGCAAAAGATCGCTCAAGCAGCGATACCCGACATCCACTATCCCGTAACTGTCTGACTGAGATCAAATCCCGTCTCAGATCTGGCACATAACGCACATGACGCAGGGTAAATCTCATACCACTGGGCAAGGACAAACATATGTGTCCTGTACCCTCAATGTCATACACAGCACCATCAGCCATGTGCACACAACCAAGTCTCCCACTAGAAAACATGCTAAACCACTCACGATGCGACGTGACATGGAAAGTAGCATCTGAATCTAGTAACCAATATGAAGACAATGTGCAATCCGATATGCAATCCGTAGACATAAGAAAAGCTAGATGTAAATGTGACATCGCCGTCACAAGCATACTCAGTAACCACCGTACTCATCTCGCTAGCATCTGTCATGCCCAAATCTGCATCACGTATCTGTCGCCTCCATTGTCTCAAACGCCTGAAACATCGACGCCTAATGTGCCCTCTATGTCCACAATGCGAACATGTCAAGTCTCTATGTCGTCGAGACTTGCGTGTGAGACCAATCTCTCCCATGGACATAGAAGTGGGACTAGACTACCTTGTAGACATGGATGTCGCGTACATAGCATGTAAACTCTGCCATAAATCATGAGTTGTAGTCTCCCTCGAGACCTGCCAGTAAACAGACTCAACCAGATGCAAACAAATCGTAGACATGGCTAACTCATCAAGATCCTGCCAATCATCATCACGCATAGAATTGGGCTTCACCGATAAACCACGCAAGGGTTTATCCTGCCCCAAATCCGTCAATGCAACAAGCATATGTTCCTTCCAAGCAACAAAATCTACACCATCAAACTATGTCAGACCATAACGCTGGAAGTCAAATGAAAAATCAGCCATAATGATCGCAAAAGAGCAACCAACAATGAGTAGCAAATGTCAACCAAATCAGCCCTAAACTGGCTCGAATCGCATCAACAAAAGTCTGCAAATATGGCTGTAAAATATGGCTGCAAATCAGCCCCAAAATTCAGCTCTTAAACAACTGCATAAACAAGTCACAAACATGTCCCAGATCAGCCTACAACTGAGCCATACATGGACACCTACAAAGAGGAAACAATGGCTGAAAATTCAGCGCCCAAATAAGACCTCAAACCTGCCTGTAAACTTGTAAACCTGTAGCTGAAACCAGCTAAAAAACCTCAAGCCATTAGTGCTTGAATCCGGCTACCTATCTCGTAGCCACACAAGCCTACATCACAACATTCACTCTTGTGAGTGTGTCAAGATAATTGTACGCATGTCAAACCCGTGAGCGAATCACCAAGCCCACAGTGTGCGGTATCGATGCATACACACGCACAAATCTCCCACTTGCAGAGAACACCGCACGCAAATGCTGAGTGCAACCCGCAATCTTTACCTAGATCGCATAAATAATACGCATAAAACTCCTGGGAAAATTTCGCCAGAGTTTCGTCAGTAAAACGGCCACAAAACCAGTAACCAAACTGACTGCACGCTCAAAACCATGAGCAACCAAGGCACATCAAACCGCACTCCAAATGCATGCACCAATCGCCACACTTTGCATACATCATTGCAAACACCTGCAAATCTAGTACACAAATATCTGCTCTATTTGTGACTGCCAAAAAACATGCTCAAGGCATACATTGCCGAGCTTAAAATCCAATCACATTAGTCTCCCTGAGCATCAAACCACATAAGACATACATCGTATCCTCCCACTTGTGAGGAAACTTGCAGCAAATATCACTCTCACATCTGAGAGCAAACCATGTGTGGAATCCTCGACACACAATTAACAACTGCTGCTACAGAAAATTCAGCCTTCAGAATTTTAAAATTCTGATATGACGAGCGCGTCCGGAGCGTGCCAAAACCCCAAGGTAGACTCCTGAATCACATGTATCTGAGTCCGGGTGTGAAAGCTATGCCAAAAACCACCGTTTCGACCCAAAAACGCAGCATAAACTGCCAAAAGAGGGCTGAAAAATGCAGCTCCTCAACCGTAGCTCGAATAAAGTTTTTGATGGCTCGAATGGCTTCGAAAGGGGGGTAAAACACTAGAACACCTGGTGGAAACGCTCTCGGAAAGCTGAATTTACCGATGCCGAAGTCGAAACCCTGTTTGCACTCTTGAAAGTGCACGCGCGCGCGGGCCATTAGGGGAATTTTGAGGTCACTTTTGTGCCGTGTAAGAATATGTAGAGAGAGAATATATACTTTATTTTAAAAATAGTGAAATGTTTGTAAAAAGGTGAGTTTGCGTCCTTTTTACCTCCGCGGAAACATGTCATTGTCAAATCTTTCTAGGATCTTTAGTATTCTAAAAAATACTCCCTCCAAAACTAACGAAAACGTCAGTTCTGGCCCAAAATTCAAAATTTCACTTGCTGAAACAAACCTTTTCTGTGTCGTCTTCTTCCTCGTATCTGTAGAGCTTTTCTTTATAGTACTATCTCTAACAAATACTGTTAATAGACTTCCATGGAGAAGAGAAGCTTATACCATCTACACATTGAGCTAAATGAAGAATATTGTCCAGTGCGCAAGAGAAACAAATGTGCAAAGGTGTCCTCGTCCATATTTGAAGCAATGCGGCAAGATTAAAAAAAACACATTGATCTCTGGACTGATGGAAGATTGTATCCAGTGGACCCAATGACAAAGAGCACTCCCCCATTATCAAATTGTTCATCTTTGATAAAATTTGTGGGTGATGGTCAAAGAGGGTTGCTGGGTTATACACAGAGTCTTGCGGTAGAGAGAGATATTCTTAAGTTAGAAGATCATTTGGCCAAACAAATGATAAATACTCTTAAACAACAGCTTGAGGAATGTAAAGAGAGTAACGAAAAGCTACAAACTCAGCTCAAACAAGCTAGAAGAAAGAATACAATGTTAGGAAACAGACAAAGAGAAAAGAAGTCAAAGAACATTGAAGCCTTGAGACGTGGTGGAGGAGGTTGCAGCAGGAGAATCAGAGCAGCAAGGTATATATGCTTATTTTATATTGTTAAGTTGCTACTATTCTTTGTTAATATGCTTAGGTTACTTTTGTTTGTTAATATGCGTAGGTTACTTTTCTTTGTTAGGTTGTTAATCTTTTTGTTAGGTTGTTATTAAGACCCTATTGCAGCTGTTCTTTATTAAATGATTTAATTTAGTTGATCACTGTTTGTTTATTTTGTTGGTGTCATTTGGACAAGATCAATAATCAGTTAATTTTGTACCTTTTGATTTAGGACTTTGCTACAATCAAACTCTGCATCAAACATGGAAATGGCAGCTAAACATTATTGTGATGTTTTACCTCCCAAGGTTGCCAAAAATATTTTCACAGAGAAGAAGTTTAACAAGGCAAAGGAGCAGTGCATTGAGGGATTTTTGTAGAGCTCTTGCTTGGACAAGGAGGATGTGCAATATACTATGGATAAGGTAGGCATTAGCAGAGATGGTTATAGCAAGCTCTTTAGAAATGTGAACTCAAGGTTAAAGCAATGTAAAGTCAGGTCCTCTTTGCTTCCAAAGCCATCCATTGTGCAGCAGGCAAGGAAAAAGATCAATGAGAGGATAATGGAGATGTTGGGTGAGCCTCACCACATTCATGGTACCTATCATGGTAAAAAGAGGGATCTTCAATTTGACGAGTTCAATAATATTTTCCTTGACTTGAAGACACTTCAGAAGGAAATGATCAGATTCTATGAGCTGGAGCATACAGAAGCAAATGGTGTTGTCAGTTTTGTGATAAAGCTTGATGAATGCGACATTGTTAAGAACATAAAAATTGAGAGGATTTCCATAACTTTGATGAACAGAGCATTGAAACCGAAGGATACCAAGTACTTCAGCATGCAATCGGAGAAGAATGTCTGGTGGCTAGGTGCTTTTGAAGTAGAGAGTGAAGACTTTGATGTTCTGGATTGGGTTTTCCATCAAACAACAATACCCGAAGTCATTAATGCACAAGAATTAGGGGAAGAGCTTGAAGTTGAAGGGTTTGGAAGTTACAGGGTGGAATGGCACATGGGAGGAGACCTTAAAACCCTTAAATGTATGTACAATGTCTCCAAAGGAGCTATGGCAAAGAGCCCTTATCTGTATTGTATGGCATCAACAAAAGAATGTAATCCTGCAAATTGGAACAAAGCACCCAATAGGCATACTCAAGATCTAAACTTCAAAGCAGTTTTAAATATTCCACTTGCTAATGTCCACATATGCACTCTCCATGCTCTTTGCAGAATTGTGGAGAAAATTGTACATCTGTATGTGGGGTTTGCCTGGAAGTTACAGCCAAAAGCAGCTAGAGATGCTGCAATGAAATGTATTGAAAGGGTTTTATCAATAAGGTTAAGATTGAAACAGACATGAAGAGATCTTCAAATGGAAACAATGTGCCTAGAAAGGTCTTTGTTGGAGGTGTGAAGGCCAGAGCTTTCCTAGGGTTTCATGGAAAACTAGGAAAGGTAAATGCCAAGAAGGGTTCATCCAATGTGAAGTATAACCAGTGGAAAGCTCTCCACAATGCCATCAAAGATCATGGTCTTGAAGGTACATCAAGAAATGAGGTCCCATAGGATGTGGGCAAGCACATAGGATGCCATTGTGGCAAAATAACCAGCTCTAGAACCAATAAGTCCAAGGAAGAATCCAAAAATTCTGATGGCTTCCTCCTTTTCTACCAATATTAACTTCTCTAACCCTGGAGGAAGTTGATATGAACCAACAACCTTTGCAAGTGCTTTAATTGCAAGCATTGGCAGCAACGGTTCTCTTGTAAACTTGTTATGGAATATAATGACAGTCTCTTTGTTGAGCTTCCCAATAAAGTGTCCCAAGCTCTGGTTCCTTCCTAAATTTAATGGTCTGGAACCCTTCCCCCTGCCAAGGAATTTGTCTATGTCCAGTATTTCAATCTGCAAAATATATGTCTTGGTTAATTGTTTGGCACATTAATTAGACAAAGCAAAATGGTCATAAACATACCTTAGGAGACTCATCCTCCTCAAAAAAAGGCAGGTTCCCATATATCAATGGATCTAGTTGCCCTTACTTCATAATCTCTGGTCTTTCCCTCTCCCATATGCTCTATTTTAAGCCTTTTCTGGATCTCATTGAACTCCTCTTCAAAACGTACACCCTGTTGCTCATATCTCAGAACAATGTCCTGCACAAGCTTTCCAACACTTGAGCTGTCAATAAAATTTTCTGCCTCTGTGTCCAAGACTGCTAAGGGGCAAGAAGAGTAATCAATGAATCCTATGTCATTACATCCCCACTCAGCCAAAACTTCCCTTACATTAAAAAGATGTTGAATGTCATTCAGCAAAACATATTCCTTTTTGTTAACTTTGTATGTGGAAAATGTTGTTGTGCAATGCAAAGGATCAACATCTTCATCCTCAATGTCAACATTCTCCACTTTAGTGATGTTTTCTGCTTTAAATTTTGCAATGTCCAGCATCTCAATGCTTTGTAGTTTCTCTTCCTCTTCATGGAACTCCATCTCCCTCTCCTCTTCCTCCTGGTCCTCCTCAGCCTGAGAAATCTGCTTTGGAATCTGTTTGCCCTCTGGTGTTGGGAATACACTGAAGAAAATGATAAGTCCAAGGTCATACTCTACCAACTGGCAATGCATATTACCATGAAATTTGCAAGGCTTTATGATCTTTCTCCAGTCTGGATGAAGGCTTGAACACTTCTTTGCAATACCTGTCCTTGCCAAGCTACCTGCTTTGCATATATCAAGAAAATGAACAAGATTATCAAGCCTGTGATCTTTGGTCAATGCTGTATATATCTCTATCAATTCACTAATTTGTGTGGAGAAGCCATCCACAAGTAGTTGAAGCTCAAAGGCATCATTAAAAATCTCTTTGACACTTTGAAATCTTGCAAGTTCATTAACTTTGTAAAGAAAAGACATCAGCCTCTCATCAGCGGTCTCTTGCATATCCTCTGTATCCATTATGACAATCCACAAATGTCTGAGAAAGAGAAAAGAGAAGTCCATCAAGACATTAAGAAGTAGACATGACATTAAGAAATATATTTCTTCTATGACTAAAATATATCAATAAACTACCCTTCCTTAATAATGCAAAAAACTAATAATGGTTTACAAACAAGTATGCAAGTTGTAAATCTAAGCAAGCAAGAAAGAATTACAACAAATTGTGTCACTTGCTATGCGAGCTGTGAGGGTGAGGAGAGAGTTGGCACTCAATAAATTCGCTTACGGCGTGTCACTGGGTAAGCGGTCGACACCTTCAAAATTCGCGCACGGGGTGTCGCGGGGTGTCGCTTGGAGGCTTTATTTCTAGCCTTGTGAAGGACAATGAGTGGAAAAGTGGGTTGGGTAGGTTGTTTATATGGCCAAAAATGCCGCCTCGGGGGGTGTGCCAAGCGGTTTCCGCCTCTAAGTTTGTGCCCAACGGCTAGTATGCGCCTAGGGAGTTGTGCACCTAGGGAGTTGCGCATAGCGCCCTATACAAGCCCGAGAAGCACTCAAATCGAGCACATTCTTGCCCAATTTTTCCCGATTCTTGCTGCGCTATTATCCGATTCTTGCGGCGCTTTCACAACCCAATTTTACCCGCACTTGGAACAATTGTCACCCCCTCACCCCGTGCGCGATCTTTGTATGTGTGAACTTTTTTCTCGCTTTGCTATTTCGCCTACGGGGTGTCACTCGGTCGTGAGCCGCTTGGAAGGTGAAAACTTCCAATGCTATGGTTATCCCGCACGGGGTGTCATAATAGGAAAAAAATGTTTGTTGTTTGTTGTGCAGCAATCATTCCTATTCCTTTTGAAGATGGCAAGGACCAAGAACAATCGTCACCCCGTCACCCCGTGCGCGATCTTTGTATGTGTGAACTTTTTCCTCGCTTTGCTATTTCGCCTACGGGGTGTCACTCGGTCGCGAGCTGCTTGGAAGGTGGAAACTTCCAATGCTATGGTTATCCCGCACGGGGTGTCATAATATGAAAAAAATGTTTGTTGTTTGTTACTAATGTTTGTTGTTTGTTGTGCAACAATCATTCCTATTCCTTTTGAAGATGGCAAGGACCAAGAAGACTGCAAGGAAAGTTGATGAGCCTCTATCCAAAGATGAAGAAGAGATTCCTAAGCCTAGCAAAGCTTCAGCTAGTACTTTACCAAACCAACCATCCACTTCTAAAGATCCTGGCAAACCAACCTCTGCTGGCACAAAGAAGACCAAATCTCAGAGGAAGGATTCTTCTCTACCCGACCCTAAAACAAGCAAAAGGAAAGATACACATCAGAGGAAAGCTTCCAAGCCTGTGCAGCTTAAGCCTCTCCTTACAAAGAGAAAGTTCAAGCAGGGGGTCAAATGTCTAAGAGAGATAAGGAAGGCCATAAAGGCCATCAATCTTGCAATTCCCAAACTGCCCTTCCAGAGACTGTGCAGACAAGTTGTAGAGGAGTATAAGATTTCCATGAGGTGGACTAGTACTGCATTGGCATGTATCCAGGAGGCTTCTGAGGACTTTATGATTGAGATTTTCCAAGATGCCTATATTTGTGCAGCTCATGCCCATAGGGTTACTCTGATGGACAAAGACATGATCACTCTTAGGAGGCTGACATACAGGTTTTCAAACTTTTTGGAGCCTGCCCCTATGCATGATATAAAGGCATTCAATATTCTCAACATTCCTCCATGGAGGAAGCCCAAGGAGCCTGAAGTAGGAGTTTTTGATATTACTGAAGAAGAGGAAAAGGAAAGGAAAAAGAGAGCCAAGTAAGACAAGGAAATTGCAGAGAGAAAGGAGCTTGACCTGTTGGAACCTCAGCCAGTGCCCCTCTTGAGGAGTGTCAATCCTACTGGTTTTGTTGTCACTCTATTCAGTGGGGAGGATCCTAGGGAGGATTACAATTCACTTGACTCTGAGACCTTGGAAATTCTCAAGGACTGGACCAAGGAGATGAATTCTCCACTCCTTATCACATGCCTTAGGTTGTTTTTGTTTTCCTCTGTATTTTTGTTTATAGCAAGAACTCTTTATATAACAAGAACTCTTTACCAGGTTAATGATGCATTCATATGAGCCAGACCTTCAACAAAAGGTGGAGATTTTAGACCCTGCTATCTCCCAATTTCTCAGGACAGAGACAAACATTAGAGAGCTCACAAAGTGGTTGGCTCATGTGGACTTGGAAATCTGTGAATTTTTCTTGATTCCTTATCATGAGAGGTAAGTTTTCTACCTACACCTTGTGAAGAGAATTTGCTAATTCACGTTAGAAGGCTAACTGAGGCTTGTTTTTATAGCTCACATTGGAGTTTAATTGCAATTGATATTGTGAAAAGAAAATGCTACTTTGTCAATTCTCTTGCTGGAGTACATGGTCAAGCAAAATTGTAAGTATAGCAGCAAACACATTTTGTAAACCATAAGCACATACTTTTAGTAAAGCAGAACCTCATTTATAAAGAATTTTGGATAGTGCTACTATAAGATTTATAGATGCTGAATGACATCCATTTTTTAGTGGTGAAGGTTGGAATTCTTTATGCTTTGTTCACTTCAATGGATTATCCTCAAAGATTTTTTCCCAAAAATACATGTAATGAATTGCAGGTTCCAATCCAGCCTGAAAGCCATTCATGTGGATGGAGGGTATTGACAAATGCCAAGCTCCTCTTGGACTTCATATACTACAATGACAATCAGGATATAGAAGTATAGCATATTTCATATTTTCCAGCTGTATTTTTTCTCATTTTATTGTTCCTAAAACTTGCTTTCTATTGCCTTGTATAGATCAACAGAGAGTGCTATGGTTGACAAGAGCAAGGATTATCAAGTATATGATTGAAGCAAATGGAGAACTGCAAGAGGTATTTGAAGATGATGATGTTGAAGAGAAGGGGAAAGCAAAGCTGGAAGATGAAGAAGAGAGTGGTGAGCAGGAAAAGGCAAGTGAAGAGATGGATGATAAGAGAAAGGGGAAGCAGCCTTCAAGCCCTCCAGTCAAGCCCACTTCAAAAAGAAAATCTCCCAGGACAAAAGAGCCCACTTCAAAAAGAAAATCTCCTGCAAAAGCACCAACCCCATTAAGGAAGTCCCCTAGGGACAGGAAAACTCCTGCCAAAAAACTATTCTAGCTTATTGTAGCCCACTTGTATCAAGCTTCTCAGTTCTCTATTGTATCCAATTGTCTATTCTATAGCCCACTTGTAACCAATTGGCCCTTGTATGGACCCTTGTATGTAAGTGCAAATATTTGAAATTGAATACTTGTTTTAAGACTCTGTTACAAAATCAAATCATTGGATGTTTGAAAAATTTTCATTTCAATAACAAAATAAAGATCCTTTTAAATCATGTGATACAAAATAAGATCCTTGTAGGTCATGTGATACAAAATAAGATCCTCGCAGGACATGTGTTACAAAATTGCCTTGAAGGATGTTTAAGGCACCAAATGTACAATGCCATCCAAGATGTCCTTGCACTGTAGCCTGTTTTCATTCCTTTTTGATACCTACAAAAACAGTCAAAGTTAAATAAAGAACAAGAGACTTTTAGGCATAATAGTTACCTTTTGAACAAGAGACTTTTAGGCATAATAGTTACCTTTCTACCATTTACTTGAAAGCAGAATGTTGTGGGCAGTTCAATTTCATCATTTTGCAGGTCCAATCTCAATTGTTGCAAGCTACACATGCCTCTTATCTTTACAATTGACAGATGCTCATTGTTTACCCATATATCAATGTCTTCTATTGGGCTGTCAATGAAGTCCTCCATGTCTTGATCAAGTGGAGTTAGCTGACCACCAACATAGTGCCATCTTCAGTAATAAAATGACATAATGAAGTTTTGTGTCCCTATCATGTATTTGCAAGCAATTGAGCCAGCTTGCACATAACAAGTGATTCCATTCACTGTTTTGGTGTTCCAACCCTCATCCACAAATTCAAGTACATTTGCTGAGTCTAAAGTCTTCACTGAAAACATTGTTCTAGATTTTCTGACTTCAGCATTAGAGAACAAGTCTATAGAAACTACAATGGGCATGAATATAGAAATTCTACTCTGTCCATTTTGATCAGTCGTGTTGTAAGTGATAATGGCTTCAATGGAAGTTCTTGGTCGTTTTGATTGTGATGAAGATTCCATGGTGAAAAAAGAAATGAGCAGAGAAGTCTAGTCTGAGTTCAAGAGAAGAATAAGCAGAATGTGCAAAAAACGGTTCAAAACTGGAAAAGATCATGAGATATAATCCAAACGTTGTTTTATGATGGCAACGTGCAAAATGAAAACAATATAATATGAGAAGTACGTCTTTCTAAAAGCGACAGCTATTAAATGCCTTTGCACTTTTACTTGTTTACATTGCTATTTACCAGCTCAAAGTTGCGGTAAAGATAGACTATTTGCTTTTTTTGTGAGTTTTCAAAAATAGAGGTTCCGTAACGGAAGCTCTTCAACCATTGGTTGAGACCACTCTCTCTCTACACGCTAAAAGGCACAAAAATGACCTCAAAATTCCCCTAATGGCGATTTCGGGAATGAAACTGGCTCTCCGCTATCATCGTGACTGTGCACACACGCGCTCCCTCCGCACCTACGCTCTGATACCAATTGAAGGGATCGGGGAGCACCATAGACGGAGAGTGAGAGAGAGAGAAGGAGACACACACACACGATGTGGGTGGGAAGACTCAAAAGAGTGAGCAGCCCCCTATACACTCATGCTATGTATAAGGTATACAAGTCAGTGGGCGCCCAGACTCTGGGCGGCCGGGCAAGGCACAGACGCCTATACCCCAACAGTTGAAAGAAAACATTGTGCTTGACACTGCCTTGGTTGACATGTATGCCAAATGTGATACACTTCATAAAGCACAAAAAGTGCTTGAAATAATCACCTGTTATAGTATAATTCGTTATACTCTAATAGGCTGGGGTGCTACCACACAGTCTCAGTGGTTCTTTTTGACCTGACTGGTGAAAGGTTGCTAGCACGACCATTCCACTCTATATTCATGATTCTCGTTCTTACTTTACTTTTAAATACTATCATTTCACAAGTTATTACTTCTGTTTACCAGGTTTTGAGAAAGCTCACTACAAGAATTAAGGTCTGCTTTGACCCAGAGAAAAGAGCTTTGATTTCGGAGAAGTTAGGACTGGCTAAAGAAATAAAAAAGACCTTCCCAAATATCTCTCTTAGGATTAGGCCTTATCTTCATAGGGCTGTAAAATTGAAAAAGATGTAACACTATGTATTAGATCTTCAGATCTACTCAACTCTTCCAAATATACAGAATTCTAACTACTATCATTTTTGCAGATTGTTTCCCTTTCCCAAGGGATCGCTCTTCCTGTGGAACCCCTTTCCCTTGCTTCTCTTCTTGTTCTGAAATGTATACAAGATAGAGAAGCCTCTGCCTTAATATTTGATGCTTCGAAGGAGTCTAGTTTGTCTCTTGTCCAGCTTATTTCATTTGACCTCTGGGTTAAAGTTCTAGCTCTTCTAGTTAAGAATAAATCGGATGGTATCAACCTTCTGATGGAATTTACTTCTAATTTGGCCGGTCTTTCCAAAGCCCATATTCAGGACTTAGCATCATTCTCTTCTAAAGGCTCTGAACTATCCAATCTTCTTAGAAAATTTTGCGGACTTAGTCCCATCTTTGTTACGGCTCCCTCTACTCCTATTGTCCCTCCACCTAATAGCCTCTTTTGCAGAGATGCAGCCGCCTTAGAAGCTGTAAAAGAATTTCAAAAGGACCTTTGTTCACTCAGTGAAGCTTTGCTTTTGGATATGGTACCGAAAGTCTCTAGGGCCTTTCCTTTTTTACCATCACGACAGATTGAGGTAGAATCCTTGGGGGTAGAGCACAGGCTGTGGATGTTCCCAAATAAAAGGTTTCTTGCACCCATTTCTCTGGAAACTTGGGTCTTTCTCGCCAACCTAGCCCCTGCTACAATTGAAGAATGCAAACTTAAAGTTCTTAAAGGGATCCAGCTCTTGGATAAAGGGGATCTGATTAAAGCTCCATTCAATATGAGTTTGCTTGATGAAAAAAAATGTAGTTCAAATACAGGTTTATATGCAAGAACCAAAGGTGTGATGACCTTTAGTAAAAGTAATGCTGATTACTACACTGAGACAATGTGGAATGTGTTTAGACTTTATCTTAAGTGTGTTTGTAGATTTTTAGACCCCAAAGCTGCTTGTGAATCAAGCATCATTTGGTTTGACCATGCTATTTGGTACGCCCTCAACAATCTGCCTATTATCTTCCCCTGACAAAGCAGAAGAATTTCACCTTTCCCTCTTTTGCTCATGGCTTGGTGGGCAAGCCAAAGATCTGTTCTTAGCTCAAATCGTCTTTATTCAGTACATAACAATTATTTGTGAGACGCTTGAAGAGCTTGGTTCTGAAGGGTGTGGTACTCTGCTAACCACTTATGGCGGCTTTAAAGGAATCAAAAGTATTGTTGGGAAAATCAAGCCTAATATTGAAGATGATGAATCTCAAGTTTGTAAACGACCTAACACTCTTGTCTCTCCGGCGGCTTCGTACACCTCTTTCTTAACTCCCTCCTGGAGTGAATCTATTTTTGGGAGAGGGAGAGGTAGAAGTTATGTTAGAGGATGGGGGAGAAACCTACCAATCAGAAACCTATTGGATATGTAATGTGCAGATACGAAGGAATGCGTGTGGAAGACTTTACCTACCTCCAAAGGAAGAAACGTGTAATAGGATAATCTCACATTGCTTATTTACTAGCAAGATTTTGGATTTCTTTACTCCCCCAGCTATGTTTTCAGAATGCTTTTGATAAATTTTTGGATTTAATCTGTTACTAAATGAGGTAATGTTTGGATGGAAATACTCGCCGCCTATCAAATTTTTTTTTATTCAAATGATTTTCTCCATAATAAAGTGATTCCTATCTCTTCTTGTCATCTATTTCAGAGATTTTGTAAAAGTTTCACTAACTTTGGATTACATGTTTGTACCTCGAACTTAGAAATCATTTCTGATCCACAAGTAAGGGGCCTCTTGAGTAAGGTCTTGAATCATATTTCTCCCTTTCCACTAATCCTCAGATTGCCTTATTGGCTCTACTTGAATGCCTGGCCAACTTGGCCTTAAAACTCGAACTGGAGGAGGAAGTTCACATCCAACTTATCTCAACACTTAAAGAGATTTACTGGAAAAAGATTAGCCTTATGCCGCAAGTATGGCTTAGTACTGATTCTACCTGGCTTACGCCTAATTTCTGACTCTAAGGAGAAATGGCTCATAATTGGCCTAGATAAAGCCTCAAACACTGCATCCTTTATATGTAAAAGACTAGCATTTGAGGGTGCCTATTCAAGACTCAATAGTAAGGATTTTCTTAAATTAGAGACCTCTCCGCTATGTACTACTACACTATTAAGTGATGAACTATCAGGACTTGGTTATTGTCCTAACTCTCTGAAAATTCATGTACTCTTCCCAACTTATAAGAATCATAAACATAAATTTAGATGGATTTCTGACGCATCCAATAGCCTATTTTCTGGTATTACGAATGACATCACCTACTGCTTAAATTTTGTTATGCTTGAAATTGAAGCTATCTGTGGCATCAAGCATAGAGATCTAAAAATATTCAGAAATATAGATTATTGCCCATTTTGGGTCATAAAAAATGCAGCTGAGGTAGCTATCAACCTCCCAGAAAACATTTTCTCTATCTTTACGGCAGACATAACTCAATGTTATGAAAATATCCCCTTAAATGGACCGTATGGACTTATTGATACCTTATCTAAGCTTTTAAAGATTACCTTTTCTCACAGAAAAAAACTAGGTTCTACATGCATCTCACTAAAAAGGAATAAAGGATGGGCAAAAAAATCTAATAAGTTGCACCTTACATCTTTAAAGAGGAAGATTTATATAAGTATATCATTTGGCTACTTAATAATTGGTGTATCCAAGTTGGTGATACCTTCTACAAACAAATTTTAGGGATCCCGATGGGATTTGTATGCTCTCCGATTATGTGTAATCTCTATCTTTGTTACTTCGAATACGAGTGGCTCTTAAAAATATTAAAAAACCCTGCTAGTGCTTCGATACTCACACACTTTGAACATACGTTTAGATTTATGGATGACCTATGTAACCTTAACAATCCCTTGTTTGAGGTTACTCTTAAAGATATATATCTACCTTGCCTTAATATTGAACAGGCTACATTTTCTGATAGAGTTCTATGGCAGGATAAATGGATAATTTCCAGGACACATTTCTTGAATATTCAGTTTACTTTGACTCCCCCATTTGTGGGAAATTTTTATACTCGCTTTTTTTGGAAAAGAGAAAGCTCAATCTTGTATCCTCAAAATTTACTAAAAGGAAAAGCAATAGACCTTTTAAGAATTCTCTTCACACCTGCTTAGGAATGCTATTTTTGATATTGTATGCTTTATCTCACAGTTTTATGGCATATGAAGAAATCAATACTCTGATTACTAAGTTCGTATATAATGGGTTTTCTAAGAAAGACCTCGTTGCGTGTATCTGCAATTCCCTAAGGACTCTAGAAATAATCACATGTTATAGTATAATTCGTTATACTCTAATGGGTTGCGGTGCTATCACACAGTCTCAGTGGTTCTTTTTTACCTGACTGGTGAAAGGCTGCTAGCACGACCATTTCACTCTATATTCATGATTGTCGTTCTTACTTTACTTTAAATACTATCATTTCACAAGTTATTACTTCTGTTTACCAGGTTCTGGGAAAGCTCATTGCAAGAATTAAGATCTACTCATCTAAAAAAAAAATCAAAAGCATCCAAAAAACCGTTAGGCTTCCGCTTCCACAATGCTTCACATATAGTTTGCCCAAGTTATCTTTCTTTGCTACAAAATTTGTGCATGTATCTCTGTCTCTCTACATTTTTCGTCTCTCTCTCTCTCTCTCTCTCTCTCTCTCTCTCTCTATCTCTCTCTCTCTCACACACACACACACACACACACACACACACACACACACACACACACACACACACATTTCTGTCCCCAAGCACTTGTGTAAGCTCAATAGCCTTCATGTTGTGCTATAGGTCACTACCCAAAATGAGCAATTGCAAAGATTTCTAGGAGGTGGCTGCAGACTCCAAAGGTTTCTAGGGGTGCTCTGTGGCCAATAATCTCAATGATTAATGACACTTGCTTGACCCGACAATGCTCCTTATATTAGCCCCGTTGTCAATTTGTTGAGCCCCTGCTGCTGGTGCTTTGCAGTGTTCGGGAAAAATCGGTTTTTTAAACATACAAAATGCCTTTTCTCGAATTTGCTAAGAGGAAATCTTAGACAATTAGGCTATTTTTTTACGTTTTGACACTATTTTCCTCTATTTCGAGACCGAATTTCTCCTTTGCCCCTTGCCTTCAATCGACATTTCTGAAGAAAACGGCATGATATTAAGCTGACTCCGACTGAGACACATTTTTCCCCTAACATTGATGCTTTGAATAATGTTAAGACATAATTGGCAGGTATTACACACCTTGATTCAGTGCTAATTCGCATCTGCTACGACTAGCTATTGATCAGCCCGGGCCTCGTGGTACCTCCTGCACTCAGATGCACTGTAAGACAGTGAAGATGACACCTGAATATGTGTGTATACTGTGCCTTAAATGCGTGACGGCCAGTATAAGGCTGGTGGGCACTGGTTGGCAGGCCCCACATAGGTACAGAGAGCGAGCCCTAATGGCGTTTGCCGTTTTGCTGGCCGTGCGACCTGCCTGAAGGCGGAGAGAGAGAGAGAGAGAGAGAGAGAGAGAGAGAGAAACTGTGCTGCCTGTGCTGTCTGAGCAGGCTCGATATCACCGCACAGTGCAATAAGCGCAGCGCTGCAGGCGCTTCCGTGCTCGGCTAGAGCCTCTCACCGAAGAGATGGCGTGGGCAGATACATGTGGTGGCCGTCGGTGTAGAGCAGCTGCGGGTTACACACGTGCAAGGCTAGCTAAAGGCACATGATCGCGTGCATAGCAGGTCTTTTATGAGATTCGCACACTGTCTCACCGTTTCAGGCAGGGCACACTTGCCGGAGTAAGGAAGTGTCACCGACTCACCAGTGACCTAGTGGCCGAGGAGGGAAGAAACCCTCCCTACCTCAGGACTAAATAACACATAGCATTTAAGGGAGGGGGGGGGGGGGGGGGGGGGGGGGGGGATCAATGGACGGGAACTCCACGTGCGATCGTCGAGGTGTTCTGGGTCGTAGATGGCTTATTAAAATTAAATTCGATCAAGAATTAAACCCGATCAAGGGTCCCATCCGGGTTTCGTTTTAGGTCGTTCAGGTTTATCGTTTATATCATTGTGTAAAATGGGAGTTCTTTCACATGTGCGCGGACGGGCGACGTGGTTAGCCCATGCTTCCAAAAGCATTGGGGTGGGACGTCGTGGGTTTCAATCCCAACCTCTCAACGGCATCGCCATTTTTTGAGTGCACTCCTCCACCTCGAGATGCCCGCCATCACCCTTCGCCGGTCGATCCCCTTACTCGCCCCCACGTGCCCCCATGTGTCACTTAGTGTCGTGGCCCTCCCTCCTCTATTGATAGTAGGTATAGATTGCTTGGTTTCCTCGATATATTCATGGCACTTTCTACAAAATATCATTTAAAACTCTTAGCTAGATAAATATCATTTAAAAGTCTTAGCTATATATTTTTGTGAATTTTATCTTGATGCCACCAATGCTCAATTTACAATGTATGAATTTCTTCTCTCATAGGTAGTTTCCAAAATATGATTATCGTGACAATCAAATCACCTTGTATGAAATGGTTTTTTGTGACAGTGCCCAAAGCAATGCATGAGAGAAGCATTTTTTCCACCCATACACATGGTTTTCTAAAATTTAAGGTATATACCAGGTTTTGATAACTTCTATCTTTCAATTCCATGATATATCAATGCACACACCTGGAAAGGCATGAACGAGTATGAAAAAAAAATCATCAAACAATTTTAAAGTGACCATCAAACCTTGTATCATATCAGAACAAATAAGCACCGTTGATGACCAAATTAGAGGTTGTTAATTTTCAACATGCCAAAAACCAATAAGGCAACTCAGGCAAATGCCAGAGCAAATGTGCGCTCCTTGCCGCACTGTCGAAGCAAGGGCCTTGCCTAACACTGTGTGCGAGCCGTAGATGGCTCCAAGCACACAACTAGCTTAACTAGTAAGCTCAAAAGAGGGCAATGGTGTGTCACTCACCGCTCTATGCTCCTGCCGTGGAGGATTCCTCGCCGCGAAGAAGAAGGAGACGCCGCTACGTCGCGCTCAACCGCTTCATCGCCGTCGTGCCGCCGTAATGCTCGATCGCTCTCTCTCTCTCTCTCTCTCTCTCTCTCTCACATACACACACACACAAGGAGGTGAAGAAGAAGAAGATGGAGATGGAGATGGAGCAAGAGCACTCTTCTATTGCACAAATGAGAGAATGAGTGAATTTTAGGTTTAGTTGGCTTTTATATGAGCTCACCCCATTCACACTTGCGCGCCCATGCTTAGCCAACTAATCCCTTGAATGTCCCAGTGCGCTCCTTGCCGCACTGTCGAAGCAAGGGCCTTGCCTAACACTGTGTGCGAGCCATAGACGGATCCAAGCACACAACTAGCTTAACTAGTAAGCTCAAAAGAGGGCAATGGTGTGTCACTCACCGCTCTATGCTCCTGCCGTGGAGGATTCCTCGCCGCAAAGAAGAAGGAGACGCCGCTACGTCGCGCTCAACCGCTTCACCGCCGTCGTGCCGCCGTAATGCTCGATCGCTCTCTCTCTCTCTCTCTCACATACACACACACAAGGAGGTGAAGAAGAAGAAGATGGAGATGGAGATGGAGCAAGAGCACTCTTCTATTGCACAAATGAGAGAATGAGTGAATTTTAGGTTTAGTTGGCTTTTATATGAGCTCACCCCATTCACACTTGGGCGCCCATGCTTAGCCAACTAATCCCTTGAATGTCCCAGTTAGAGTGCGCCTCTCATCGGCGATCACTCTTACCCTTTTCCTATTGGTCCGACAAGCCCGGTACCTGACTCTACCAAATACATAATACACGTCCGTCGTAGGTGATGGGGTGTCCGTGAGCCGTGAGGGTTAACATGCCCCCCTTCCTGATGTAGATTCCGTCCTCGGAAGCTATTGAGTTGAAGCTCGTTCGTCGAGGTGGAAGAGCATTTGAGATGAATGTCCTTAGCCTTCTTCAGTCATTGTAAAATCAAACAACATTGGCATAGTAATTGCATTTTCATAAGTGATTAAAAAGCATATGCAGTTTTAGGTAGACAAATTGATTGGTAAAAGAATTTCAAACAATTTGTCAGCAATGAACATTAAATTGCAATGTAATCAAATGCATAAACAGATGTAAAGGTAAAAAATTAAACAAGTTTGGGGTCGCTAATTTGACGGTCGAAAGGCACTAGAGATCGAATATTAATACCATGGGTAAGCTTCTTAATTTTCTGTGGTCAATTAAGTTGTTTAATCGCGAGAGCCAAGTATTCATGTTCGAGGGCTGGCTAGAGGCTATATCTAGAAGACCTTGTAGTTAAGCTACCATAAAAGGAATTTCTCATGAAATCATCGCCTGACTGATTACTTTTTCTTTGACCCCCCAAAGTCTTTTCACAGTGATTCAATTTTGATGTGTGTGCTTATTTTGTATGCCTTGGGTTTTTTTCTTTTCAAGTAAAAGCACCCATACTGGGAACCTCTAGGGCTCTAGTACCATAGGCAATACATGTGAGTGAAGTACCAAATCAAGCTGAGATTTCTCTTCCAGCTTAAGATTTTACAGTGTGGCACTTTGATTTTTTGTTTGTTCATTTTCAGCATTTTAATTTTGTAACTTTGGGGGGTCATATAACACTGATACACCTCCCCAGCTCATCACACTAGTAAACTCCCTTTATAATACTTAAGCTAAAGGTCAATAGGGTCAAGCCCACTAGAAAGCCCTAGTACATTTCACACAATGCTGCCTAAATCGGATTAAGAACCTAAGTTACCATTAATTATTAGGAAGGCATTCCCCAGGGTATTAAGAGGAGATCTCTAACACCTAACTTGGTCAATTTAGCTTAGTTGGACTGCTTGAGTTTTAAACCTAGACAACTGATTATGACAAAAGATTACATTGAATTAAATGTTTGATACTAAGCAAATGCATTGAATATTAAGCTACCAATCACAATTAAAGCAGACAATCATAGATGAAAAAAAGATAAGGGGCAATGCTAATGGACAAGAAACACCTGTTTGTGTCGATGGTCGCGCTTAATTTGAAGAGTGAGTCGAGATAAAGATTCCATGAAGGTCCAAATCCTACCAATAGCAACACGCTCTTGTACACTCTAGGAAACAAAAGGAATACCTCCAGGAGGCACATTAGTGGGAAAAGAGAACTTTGCTAATTACTCAACTCTAAAACAGAAACACTCCTATCGTACTAATCTTACCTACCCTCCATCACTCAAGTGATGAGGATCAAAGGTGTTTCATGACATAGGTTTCTGTTTCAGTGTACTGGATGTAAATGTGTAGGTCTGGGTCAATGTTTTGACTTTTATTGTGCATACTCGTTTGCTAATTGCTCTTGCTCTTTATTTTTTTGTTTTTTGTGAGTATAAAGCTTTATATGTACATTCCCTAAGATTGGTGATTGAGAGGTCAGGGAAAAAGGTTGAGAGGGAAACAAATGAATGATGACTGTCAGCAAACACTCCCCCCTTCCTTGGGTAGATCATACCGTTTGAAATGAGCTTGTCACCCTTTGAAACCAATTGTTCCAGTTGGTAATAGGTGGAGATTTTTGCCAGTAGTTTTCTATTACCTTAGGCGCCTCGTCGAGTTGCAAGGGTGGTAAGGTACTCTCCCAAGATCAAACTTGAAGTAGTTCATCAGGTGATTCTTGAACACTGGGAGGTGTGGATTCCTTTGTATATTTATGGAGGTCCACTATTGTAGGTGGAGGTTGTGGAGAAGCTTTTACCTCTACGGATACATTACATGAGGAGCTAGAAGCTTCATGGGACTCCCCCCTTCCTGAGCTAGGTGGAACAAATCGTTCTTTCTTTGGTACCCAAACTAGCTCGGGAGCGGGTGTGTAGCATTCTGTGATTTTTTTCTTTCCACGATCATTGATTCGTTTTGGAGCTACGGGATTGGGCTCACATGGGTCAGGTGATAGGTAAGATCACAATCTACGTTTTGGCACCCAGATTTGATCATTTCCTTGATAGTAGCCTTGGGCTTCCAATAGTCGTTTAGGGATCCATCGCAACATTTTCTTACTTTTCTTGGAGCGAGTGGTACGTTTCTTACAAGGCTTCGGTTTTTTAGCACTAGCTATGGTCACTAAAGAAGCTTTAGGGACTCACTTGTATGTTTTCTTCGTTACATTAGGATGAGTCTTGTCAGAAGCGATATGCATTGCTTGTAGCATATTTAAGGGTACAGGCATTTCATCCCCCTCAGGTGTTACCCAGGTCGTCCCCCTATTTCCCCAAGTGTCTATGGTTGTTGCTAGGTGGACCCAATCCACATTGTCCGACTCAGTCATCCCAGGTAGGATATCCATATAAGGAGAGTTCTCCCCAATATCCGTGTCTTCGTTACATGCATAACAATACTGTAATGGAGTTGAGTGAATTGTTGTGTCTGATCGATTATCAATGATGAATTTATTTCCTAGAGGATGCGTTCGACCACTTAAAAGATCAACTCGAATGACAGAGTCTTGGAATTGTAAGTAGACGTGGTTTTGGACCAGTCATGCACCATTTTTGTTTCCCTCATGAATGGACGCCCTAAGATAATCTCAAATGACATAGGATGCTTGGAAAAATCCATAACAATGAAAGTCTGCCTTACCTTGTGTCCCAAGACCTTGATTTTGAGATCCTTTAGCATTCCAATAGGCGTAACAATAGATCCATTAGCCATTTTTACCACTACGCTTGTGGCTTCAAGGTGAGGTCGCCCCATAGACTCCCAACAACGCTTTGTCACCATGCTGACTCCCGCACCACCATCAAGGACTCCCTTTACAGTTAATCCTTTAGTAGTGATTGGCAGAGTAGCATTAGATTCATCACCTTGAAAGTATTGCCCCAACTTGTTAACGGGTACTTCAATTACAGATTCATGTCCCGCTAGGTCAGATGGTGGTTCTAAATGCTCCTCATCATTCATTACCGAGTCAAGTTTGTTCATATTTGCAAACTGTGGTAATCTGGCCTGTAATTCTCCATTGAGGAAGGCTCGAAGAGCTGAGACTAGCTCGGGGTCTTTATATAGTTTGGACATGATGGTGGTTCTAACTTCTGAAGACATGAAATCCATCAATTTGGCAACATTTAATGGAATCTTGTGGGACGTAGGACCCTGACAAGAGAATGGTGAAGATGGAATCTCCACTTCCTCAAGGGGGTCGGGAATTCCCTCACCAAACATTCTCTCTAGTAGGAAAGGTGTGTGTCCACTTTCAGATGTCCTACCCTCACTCTCTTCCCGAATGATACTGGGTATAGCTAACGGCCTGTAGTTCTTGTGAGGTTGAAATTGTGTGGGAAACACTGTGTCCGGCATCTGGATATGTTTGGGTTCAGGTTCTAATGTTTGTTGAGTTTCTTCCACCAAACCCCTCAGTTGTTGGACTCGTTCAATTTCCACTGTTGGGTTTGGATAGGTTCCAATCTTTCTCTTGCAATCCTCATTTGTTGTCTCTCGTGGCTTATCTTGGGGGTTCGCAACTGGGTAGTTTAAATTTGAATACTCTTTTGGTGTTCGTCGTAATTCCCTCTCGTGATCCTCCTCACTGGCTTTTTCCTTTGTAGTAATAGTTTTGGTCTCCGTGGTCTCTATCGAATCTGAGTCATCCTCAGGGTCATTCATATACACGGGATCCTCTCCTGTCCCTATGTTAGTCTTTGAACTAGGTTTTGAGCTAGAAACATTAAGGGATTTCTTTCTTCGTGTTTTCTTCTTTCTCGCTCGGCCAATGGATGCAGCATCTCTCTCTTCGAGGATGTAATTTTGCTTTTGGAGCATCGACCGTGTGAGTGCATTCACTGGTGCTATGTTTATAGTTGGTGGTGTCCCATCAACAATCTCTATTATGTTCAATGGTGTGATTTTCGGTGCGTTTGGATTGTTAGGACACTGTGCGATCAAATGGTCTATGCCACAACGATTACAAGTGAGTATTGGCATTGCCAATGCACTCCCTTGACTTGTTTGCATTAGTGCAACATTCTTTTTCATTCTAATGGGGCACTTAGCTACTCGATGTGGTCCACCACATTCGTAGCACTGAAGAGGTGGTCTCCTGGCAAAACTATTAATGTTTTGGCCTCTTGCTGCTATCGCAGTAGCTTGATATACCGGTTTGATTTGTCCCCAATGGTCTTCCATATAGTACATGGGACACTCCTCAAGCATGTCGACTCCATAGGTGATACTAGAGTCTATGTCCTCTTCGCAATCTACATAAGTACTAGATGACTCGCAACCTATTTGGTTCATAGGTGTAACTCTTGGATGAGGGGTTGCGGTCCTAGCACTGGAGGTGGCAACGGCGTGGTTTGGACCACATTTTGGGTTCTAGGGACCATGTGCTGTAATGGCAACTGTTGCTCCATGGGTGGGGTAGGCATCAATGCAAGAACTCGAGGTGAGTCTGCCCAAGCTATAGGCGGTCTATTTTCCATTATGCGTTTAAGCATTAGGCAATCCTTCGCTTGATGGCCATACCTACCACACGCGTTACAAGTCCCGTTAAACTTTACTCTGAAAGTAGGGCATTCACTCGTAGTATGTGGGCCCAAGAAAATTGAGCACCATTGTTGCTCCCTTCTTGGATACATATGAGTGTTTTGTGTAGCACGATTACCCCTAAGGCTTTCTTGGATGGCCTTTGTGAGATCTGCCAAAGTCATCTCAGATATCGTTTGCTCTTTCACGATTGGCTTTATCTTCATTGGCTCATGCCCTGATGCTTGCGAGCTACTAGACTTCGGCTCGGCAGACACTCTTTCTCCTGCAATCATTAAATTATCCTCCAATTGGATTGCATTCATGGTGACTGCTTCCCAAGTAGTGATACCTCTAATGACTAGGCCATTATAGATACTTTCATGTCGTAGTCCCCTAATGAATCTATCGAGCAATTGGTTGTTGTTGAATCGCTCGTTTGGATTGCATCGAGAATTCAAATTCTTTAGGCGACTAATGAAGTCTCTCACGGATTCACCTTCTTCTCGTTGGGCTTTCTGGAGCGGAGAGGCTACACCCCAAAGTACTCCCTCTCGTATGTATTCTTTTAAGAACAGTCTCCTAAGAGTAGAGTAGATCGTTTTCTCTTCTACTCTTAAGGTTCTATACCAATCTCTAGGCTTTCCGCTTAGGGTCAAACTCAAAGCCTTACACTTATGTAGCTCATTGTGCTCTTCCAAGGAATCGCACACATGTTCAAAGACTTCCATATGATTTCTAGCATCTCCGTCTCCACTGAATTTTTGTGTGAGCTTAGCTACTTGAACTGCCTTGCTCCTAGGCTCTCTATCAGGTGCACTACGCATGTTTTCCGCAATAGAGCGACCAATAGTTTGAGCAAATGCTGCCAAATCTCCTATTTGAGCAGGTATAATGGGTGTATGTGCTCCTGGAACCACATGTGAGATGGGAGTTGGCCTTGGCCTTGGCATACGCGCGGCTCTTGGGTCCCAAATTTCGTATGGTGGTGTACCAGACGGTGGTCCAAAGTTTACAGGCGTGGCCCTAGGCATAGGGGGTGCCTGATATGGCATGTTATTATTAAATGGCATGGCTCCACTTGTATAAGATCTTGGATAATTCCATTGTGGATTGTAAGCTCTTGGAATAATCGGAGGTGTAGGAGCTACATGAGGCTGAGGTACGACAGGTGCACATGATTGATACATACATGTAGGTATAGTTGGGGGCACTATGCTACTAGGCATCGGCACAATGTTAACAAATGAACTCCATGGTGTACTTCTTGTCATGCTCACCACTGGGATATGCATGGTAGCCGTAGTGTCATTAAGAGAAAGATGAGCTAGATCTGGGAAGGTAAAGTTGCCACTTGTGGGCTCAAATTGTACTGAGGCTCCTGGAAAAACAACATATGGAGGATCAATGGGGCTCACTGAGGGAGTCTCCATTTGTGATAGGGTTGGTTGGTTGGCCTTTCCCGTATCCAAGAATCTCATTAGGCCTGTTGAAGGCATGTTGATCCCTGTGTTCGGTCTTTCTAACTCGACAATCCTATGGAGGACATCACAGACTTTTTGTTGTTGCTCATCTATGCTAGTAGCACCCGATGTGGATTGTAGAACATCTAACCAACCCACATGATAGGTGTGTCCTGTGTACCGATCAGTTAAAGCTTCTGCTTGTAGGTCATACTCCCAATTTTTGTTTAGGAATATCCCATCTAGGCCTGGCGTGCTGGAGGTTTCCCTTGAAGTGGAAGCATTATTGATCCCCATAGCTTGCTCCTCCGTGACTGCTACCTTGGGAGCACTCGGTTGTTCGGCTGGCATGATTGTTGTCATAGGAGCCTTTGCTTTCAGGGCTCGACTTTGTTCTAGCCTTCGTAGGTTCTCAATTTCCCTCTCCCTTGTTGCTTGCATATAGCGTTCGATCTCTTGTACTTCGGCAAGACTCCTACCATCAGGTAGTAAAACCTCAGAGGGAGATAGTCCTAAAGGATCAGGAGGTGCAGTGGATGGAACATTCACATGCACACTCTCAAGAAGCATAGGGTCCATTTTAGGCATGAATGACGAATTTACTTCCCCACTCCCTTCATTTATTTCATTAACCGTATGTTCGGAGCGAGTAGCTCTACTAAGGGTCTCTTTTAAGCGGCTAAACACACTAGACCCGGGCCATGGGCCCATGGCATGCATGTCTTGACTTGAACTATCAGGGTTTGGTGTAGGATACCCCTCCATGACTTCGTAGTCAGAGGAAGAATCACTAGACGCGATATGAGGATCTTGGGTCATGCTACCTTGAGTCTCGGCCGAAGGTCCAGAACCTAGGGTGGAGGAATAATGGGTGCCCGCGTAAATGGAGGCACTACCAATATGCTCGTGCTCTAACACTCGTCCAGAGCGTAGGTTCATATGACTTGGATCCCCTAGAAGTGTCAGTGAGGGCCCGTGAAGGCTGCTCACCTAGTAATTTTGGGTGTTTTGCAACCCAAGTCTTTTCTTATTTATTTATTTTTTGATTTTTTGCTCCTTTTTTTCTGACCCAGCTATAGAATAGAACGTATGATAGCTCAAAACGAGCGTCTCGGTCAGAGGGACATGCCTTGCTTTACAGCCCTCTGTTTGGTCACTTTATGCCCTCGAAATCCCTAAAACCGTCAATTTCTAGTAGGGAACTAGGCCCAAATTAGAAAGTCTAAGGGTGCAAGTGGGAAGAGAAGGGAGGAGAGTGGAGGACTTGCCCCACATGCTCTCATTCCCTCTTGAGGGGGTAGGGTATATATATAAGAGTGAGTCTAGTATATATCATAAGACTGAGGACTGTGGCTTGGGCTTGGGCTTGGGCTTGGGGAAATGATCCCGATCCCGAACAAAATTTTAGTGTAGCCCCCCAGTCACTCACGCTTAAATATTTTCGGTTTTTATTTTTATTATTATTTTTTTGATTTTTTTTCTTTAATTTAATTTAATTTAAAATTTTTTTAAAGGCGATAACCGCGTGTGGTTGCGGTGACCCTTTCTTGGCCACACACACTGTCACCTACCTAACCTGCCAGTCAACAGCTCACAGACAGCTCACTACCCTTTTCCTATTGGTCCGACAAGCCCGGTACCTGACTCTACCAAATACATAATACACGTCCGTCGTAGGTGATGGGGTGTCCGTGAGCCGTGAGGGTTAACAGAAAACCAATAATTTAATGTGGAGACTAGCGGAGAACAACCTGCATAACATGATGCTTAGTTAAGAAATAGGAAGAAATAAAGTTTGCTTTGCCATCTGGCAGTGATCTATAAGCATATCCATAGATCCCTTAGATGCTTTACTAAGGCCTTACGGTAAAGGAGCCGGCTTAGGATGCTCAAATAATATAGACTACTTTAGGAAAATTTAGGATGCTCAAATAATATAGACTAATTTAGGAAAATTCAAATCTTCACAATTTTGAATCAAAAGTATGTTAAAAGGTAATTGACATAGAACTAGTCTTGCTTGGTGGACATTGCTATGAAACCTAGTAGGACATATGTAGATTGACATCAAGCATCTAGCACTAAAGTAAACGAAGTACAAAGCGCATTGACAATTTTTTTAATAAAAAAATTGCGTATATGATAAGTAATTACCTCTATATATGTCTGTAAAATGGTCCAGTTTCATGGCATTGACGAACTTTTAAAAATGAAATGCATGTGTACCTATTCTCCAAATCAAGCGTAGACAATTTCTCTTATTTCTCATAGAGCGTGTGTGTTTGTGTGTGTGTGTGTGTGTGTGTGTGTGTGTGTGTGTGTGAGAGAGAGAGAGAGAGAGAGAGAGAGAGAGAGAGAGAGAGACGTGTTGTCGTAGTCGAGGGGAGCAAGATGTCTTGGCTGTCGATCACACAACCTAATGCAAAATGTATTTAAGGAGGAAAACACTAGGATGAAGGGTTATCCTCGTGCTACATAATAGTTATGCCAAGGAGAATGTTGGGCTGCAATATATAAGATGATGCATTGCAAAACAAGGACGTGCTTAGATTCACATCAACCACTTAGGAATCAAGTAAACATGTGTAGAGTGCATTGGGTAGGATAAAAGCATGCATTGGTGGTACAAAAAAAGGACCTTTTTTGTTTCTACCTAGTTGGTACTTCTACATATGTCAAGGTTGTATTGGAGGGAACCTCTTTTGTCCTCTAAATTTAATCACTCTAGGAGGGAATGTATTAAATATTGAAACACGACTCCATTGAAAGAAGGCGTGGCAGCAATCATGGATGGTAGTTGTGTATGTTTGAATTCGTGTGGATTGAGGCTGTCATTGTATATCCCACATTAGTGGCTTTGTATTGCTCTCACAGACAGCTCCTTCCCTCCCTCGTGCTCGCCATCGTCGGTCCTCACTGCGTGCACCTTCCCTTCTCTTCACCATCCCTTGCACCTCACACAAGCAACAAAGCTTTGCACCACCAGCTAGCGAGGTCTCCGGTTGTGCACCATCACCACAATGAGGATGCTTGCGAGGAAGTCTGCTGCTAGCTGACAAGGGGAAGAAGCCTAGGGCCATGGAAGCAAGGTCCCCCCTAACATGTACAAAATCTCCTCGGAGCATCAACATCCAAACACAAGAGCTAGCAAGGGGAGCTTATTTGTAGAAAAATCAACTAAATCTAGAGCGATTTTTGTCGAGGATGAGACTCGGTCATCTACAAAATCTAGAGGTTGGTGTTCCTCCTTACATGTGTACACTGTTGTGTTGTGTCACTGGCAAATTATTTTCTTTCATGAAAGGTAGCTATTGTCATTTGAAGGTTTTAAGGTTTGGAGCCATTTCATGTCTTCTACTTGCATGCATGCAAGTGCATGTGTAGTAGCTTGAGAGATTTGACTTTTTTTTCTACATTGCATGCAACAAATTTAAAGCTCTGTCCTGTAGTAAACGTTAACATATAAAATGAGGCATTTTATAGGACCAAATTTTGTAGTAAAGGTTAACATATAAAATGAGGCATTTTATAGGACCAAATTTTGTAGTAAAGGTTAACATTTCAAATGAGGCATTTTATAGGACCAAATTTGGCACTTTACAGTACCAAATTTTTCACATTGGCAAGGTCATCCATGTGATAAAGAGGAGTTCACAATTTCTGTGTTGAGTTTTACATTACTAAAATGTCTCCAACATAAAGGCATATAGGAAGCAAGCATAGGTGTTTGGTTTGGGAGAATGAGGGCATGTCTAATGAGCTTTGTGTTTCCACATTGCATGGAAAAACAAAATGGAGGAATACCCTCTTCTAGCACAGTTTTTCTATAGAGCCAAAGAGCTTCATGAGGAGTTGGTCTGAGCATCTTACGGTAGAAGACCTCCTTGATGACCAGTGGATGACTGTTTTCAAGCAACACTACTAGAAGAATGCAAATATTTACTTGAATCATGTGTAAACAAGTATAGTTGATGATTGCAGGTTCCTGTTGCACAAGGTATACCAAGTCCCTCCATCTTGTAGGGAGATCACTTCAAAGTTTGTACGCTACTTTGCTTTCGAGTAATGCCATGTAGCAACAAAGGACCATGCATGCCATAAGGTCACATGGGCAAGGTTTGAAGAAAGTGTACTCAATATGTGTGCCACCCGCCCGGGAGGGTTGGAGCGGAAGGTCGATACGTGGTGAAGGGAAACCGGTGCTTCCCACGGAGGCCACCCATCATCTATTAAGAAGCCTCGCCTTACGCAAAGTAGTAGTAATCTCTGTATAGAGGTAGACCCCCCACAACATCACATGTGGACACCTGACTATGTTACAAACCTGGAAAGTACTATTGAGAGAGTGCCGCAGACATGTGCAATTGCATCCGATAGGCTAAACGAGTTGAGAGAAACTCTGCAAAACAAAATAGGAAAACTTTGTTTGAGAGTAGCTTTGCAATAGAATAGGGAAACTTTGTTGAGAGAAAAGAGTTCCAATGATGTTGCGAAGCAGATAAAAGATGACATAGAGCACTATGAAGTGCAACTTGCAAAACTAAAGCAAGAAAACCCTTGCAATGATGAGGACATCAAAGAGGTGGAGGCTGATTTGGGAGCAAGTCTGTGCATGCTTTGCCGACTTGGAAGCAATGAGGACATGAAGAAGCTTGAGAAGGAGGTTGATCTGCAAAAAGTAATTTTTGACATCCATCCTTTGGCACCTTTTGGTAGTGTTAACAACTTTTATTTGCCATTGCATTGGTAGTTCTGATAGATTTGGTGGTTTATGGAAGTTTTTGGTACATCAATTAATTTCTTAGTACTGGTGGATTCTGGCAGGTCTAGCAGCTCTAAAATTTTTGGTAGTTTGTCGTATTTGTGAAAGCTCTTGGTATTTTTTAGTATCTGTAAATCCTATTTTGGTAGTTTTGTTCATGATTGGTCCTCTTTCTTCTTATGGTAGCTGCATATTTTAGGTAGATTCATAGCTTCATGTAGATTTTGTGAATTTTGTCTATGCGGTTTTGGTATTTTTTGTTCATACTGGTACTTTTTGGGTCTTTTTGGCTCTACTTTCTTGTTTTGATATCTTCTATCATGTTGTTTTTAGAAGTTTGGTAGTCTAGTAATTTTTTGTTTTGTTTTGGCAGTCTTGGTAGTTTTGAAAGTTTTGGAGGCAATGGTAGTTTTGATAGTTTTCTTGTGTTGCTAGTACCTCTTAACCCTTACTAAAAGCTTTTGGTATTTTTTGTTCATGCTTTGGCAGTTTATGGCATGGCTTACCAAGATTGTTTTGGTAGTTTTGGTTATGTTTGGGTAGTTTATTTTTGTTTTGGGTGTATTTATAATTCTTTTGGTACTAACTGGTATCTTTTGGTACTATTCTGGTTTCTTTTGGTACTATTTATAATTCTTTTGGTACGAACTAGTATCTTTTGGTACTATTTTGGTTTCCCCTTTGGTGGTTTATGGTTGTTTGCTACCAATGGTGTTTTGCTGGTATCGGTAGTTTTAGGTAGTTATGCTATCTTTTGACAATGCTCTTTTGGTGGCTGTTAGGGTTTTTGGTTTCTCTTCTTATGTTTTTGCTACTAGTTGGTAGCTCATGGTTCTAATTTGGTTCTATTTTTGGTAGGTTGTCTTCTATCATTGATGACTTGATAGTTTAAAGCTCACCCAAATCAAAGAAAGTGAGTAGGCGTGTGCTTGTAATGTTAGAGGCTATGCTCAGGAGGATGCAACCTAGTCTGATACCAATTGTTGGAAATCAGGATCCAGGGAAACACACACAACTAGGAGAAGATGAAGATGCTCAAGCCAGAAAACAAAGATTATGTATTTCTCATTGCACAATGAAAGATAAGCTAGCCCTAGAGTGATGGGTGTATATACAATGCATGGGGAAGAAAACCTCCTAGTGAGGGAAAAATGCCCTATCAATCTTAAGTGTGTTCACACACATCACTACAATGTATGTATGGTAACAATGTAGATGAGTTTTTGACTCATGGTAGAGTGGTGGCTTCCTATGCCAGTGACAGTGATGTCACATTTGTCTTATAATTCCTCTCTATTACATGTCTTTAAGAGGTGACACTCCTCCTCATTGATTGCTAGATGAGGATGCAATTTTCCCTGTCACTTTAAATTTTGACTGGTTCAATACTTTTTCTAGTGGGAGCTTTGGTTGTCTACACTTGGCCAATGGTTTGGTGTTTAACATTGTAGGTATAGGAGATGTCTGCTTGTCATTGCCCAGTGGTGCATCCTATATGCTATGAAATGTGCGCTATGTTCCTCAGCTGAGACAAAGCTTCATCTTACTGAGATAGTTAGCGGATTGTGGGTATCACACACTACTTAGAGAGCAGTCTCTCTAGATGCATTGTGGATCATTAGTGATTGCCAACGGAGCCCATAGTGGCTTGGTTTACCCTATGCACGTATATGAGGTACGAGACATCATAGTCTCAATTTTGTTGCTGGCATGCATTGAACAAGAGCTGAGACATGTCTCATTCATAGGTGAGCTCCACCATGCTAACGAGACAAGGCATATAGCTATGTAGGATGTGCCAATAGACTCTATAGATACAGAGGTAGAGCAATCATGCTCTAATGCGATGAGCAGGTGTTGTCAGAGTATGTGCAAACAGAGGTAGAGTGGGTCTACTCCATAGAGACACAGACAAAGATGATGTACATGGAGTTCTTTGATATGCTTATGCTAGAGGCTGAATAGTTGATGTTAGGATACATAATTTTTTCTATGGGTGAGAGGGACGTATCCATGCCACTGTCGGCGATGACACATCCATACACAATGGGTAGTGTTGATGATATAGTACATATAAATAGCACAAGGGAAGCTAGTACATCCAGGTTTGTGCAGATTTTGTCATTGTTTGGGCATCTCATGTATAAATTTCGAGTACTAAGCCTCGACCTAGCAGCTGCAGTGGGAGAATTTGCATCAAGGATTGTCAGTTGTATGGTGAAAAACACTAGCATGATGCATTGTGGAGCTATGCAAACCATATAGAGTTGTATGTGGGATTTACATGTAGGCACTAGAATGGATATGCATGCTCACCTATCACTTGAGCCAATATGGCTACATGTAGATTGATTCAGCAAGCCAATGGATGTAGGTTGAGAGAGTCTCTCAATTGTTTTCTTGTACATACTAGTAGCTTAGCTAGTGGCACACTTACTTATTGACGCATCACCTTAAGTGGGAATTTATTAGGGTAAATGCATTGCACCTTTTCCCAAGGCTGGATGTCCGATGTTTGGCCGCCCACTATGTGTACATACCTTATTCTTCATATACCAAAGAATAAGGGGCTCCTCTCATTATGGAGGTTTGCCCACCCACACATGCTACTCTTGATTCTCCCCTTATCTGCATGCATTGCACCCTACACACACACATCTACACATGAGTGCACTTTCATATATCCACCACCAAGACCATTGCCAAGCCTAAACCACCACCAAGACCTCCCCAATTGTCCATGCTAGGGCAGACACTGTGGATTGGACCACCATCTCCACAAGGGGGTGCCCCATGACATTACCACTAAGGCCATTGCCCACCTATCACTAGGACACTTGAAACGACCTCCAAGGCCTCCAAGCCCACCACCATGGACCAAAGGTGATGGAGGTAGAGGCTCATGAGGAGAGACATACATAGCTTGGGAGTTGTTCTCATTATGGTGAAAAAAAGAAGGGAAAGATTTATAAGAGAAATGCGTTCAATGTAGGTGTTGGTGTAGCCAAAAAGAGTCAATTCCAAGAAATCTGGAAAGCAAGGTCAAGGGTGCACACATATGTATGACAAAATGCCAAAGCATGTCGAACACTAGGTGCAGTCACAAGCATCCAGAGTTGTATGCTTTTGGTGGTTTCTCAACACAAAAGTTCTAATTTTTGAGGCTATTTACAGAGAATGTTAGAAGCTAGAAAAGGTGTAGGTTTGGAAGTGCATATCATGCTCTCTGAGCTCTTCTAAGTAGCGTGTCAATTGGAGCCATAACGGGCAAGCTATTTCCATTTGAATGTTGAAGTGGCTTGCAGATTTAAACTGGATGGGATAGGTACAATGATGACCAAGAGGTATGTTGGCGGATGGTCTGAACAGATGTCCACCTAGCTGGACACTTAGTCAGACACCACATTTGTACTGTATTATTTTTTTGAGCTAGTGTAGCTACACTATATGTAAATCCTAATTCCAACGTAGCTAGTCAATTCCTTGAGTTTTAATTCTATCATGATGTGTGTAAAGGCCTATGTGAGACAGCCACTGGCCATTTAGAAAGGCCTATGTATAACATTAATGTGAAAGGAGGCTTATCTTTAAAGAAGAAAGAGGTATACTGTACGTGCGCTCAAGCGGCTTCTTAGCTCTCAACTTGTAATCAACTTTTCTAATGATTGGTTAGTCTGTATTTTATTCCACTTGCGCTCCTCTCTCTTTTCTCTTTCATTCAAGTGTAAGCATTGTCCATTTTGTTGAGGTTCACTACTACATGGTTGTGAGCCTAATGTTCAGATTTGAGTGCTTAAATCACCGTTTTTTGACGTTCTGACCATAGGAGAGTATTCCTAGACCATAGGGCAACCTTTCTAGATACTTCTATTCTAGTATTTAAGACCTTGATCATGATAGATTGGGATATTGGTACCTTGTTGGATTGCAACCAGACTTGGTAGGATAGTGTCCCTATGTGTCTCATACCTCCTCCTAAATTTTTGTTGCATTCTGACTTCGTTTGAGTGCCAAAATGGTGTGAGGAACTAGAGCGGTGAGAAAGGATATATGTAGATTTTATGATCATTGAGTGGTGGATTGCTTGTTGTGTTGGCGTGTTTTCTTGTTAGCTTCACTTATTGAGATTGAAAACCTCACAGGGTCTCTGTGTCCCATCCGAGTCCCTTCCTTGAGTATTGACATTATGTTAGTGCCAAATAGCTATGGTACAAACGTTCGTCATGGCGACCCACTAACATTGGTGCCGTCGCCTGGGAATGATCCTTTGATTGTGAGTGAACTAGTGCGTATTTAGAGCTTTCTTTTTAGAAGATTTGTCTTTCCATTCCATTTACACTTTAGCTGTGAAGCACCTAGACACTAGGTTTAGTGCTTGGTTGAGTCCATAGGTCAGGGACTTGCTAGATCTATTCTCGAGAGGTAAAAAGAGTTTCAATCAAAGTCATGGGAGTAAGGTTAAAGCCAACCAATCAAGAGACCTCTTGTGAGCGAGATATCCAAAAGCATTTCATTCTTTGATTTTATCATTACTTTCAGAGTGCTGTACCATTTCTTGTTTCGACTTTATTTTGTACGGTTTTGTTTGTTTTTGTTGCTAGATTCATTTCAGTACTTAGAAGTAGCAGAAAAAAAATGGTGAAAACCATATTTTGGCCAAAATGAGAGTAACTCTGAAAAGCTAAAAATTTGATGGTCGAAACTCAAAAACTAATTTAAACCCAAAAATAAGTGCAAAAAGCGGATAAGCAAACCACAAAGAGTCAATTTAGAAAGTTTCATGCAATTTGGTGTAGAAACATGGATCGTGATCCATGTCCCCCTATAATTTTTTGAATAGAAACTAATACCATTGGGTCTAGTGTGGTTCTAAATCGCTAAATATACACTTTTGGTGAGAAATTGAAACTAAAAACACACTCAAATTAAGAAATTGGGCAAAGCTACAAAAACCTTAAAAATTGACTAAAATTTGGGAGATTTTTAACTTTTTAAGATCCAAATCCAAAAAAATCTGACATCCATAGAGTGTAGGCATACAACTGACCGAATTTTGTGTTCATATGTGGTAAAAAATGGATTGCGGTCCATGTATCTCATCAAGAGTTTTGGCTAAGATTTTAGCAATAGGTGGGTGAGACATAGACAAACACTTTTCCCAAAAGAACCATTGGCAAAAAAGTTGTAAAAAGTGGTCAAAAGAGCCAAAAACAGAACATTATCAAAACTACGACAACATACTGAAAATTTTACTTTTGGTTAGTCAAAATTGATCCAAATTCAAAAATTCTTTGGGAAAAGCTACAAACATCATAGTCTATCAGCTCACCAAATCCCAAGCTTAGAAGTTACCAAACATGGATCGCGATCCATGCACCTCATTTAATTTTTGGGACAAAAGCTAGTATACCCTGTAGCGAAGACCATTGTGAACAAAACTTCCCAAAGGAGTTTTGTCAAAAAAATCCAAAAAACTCATCAAAAGTGCCACAAACAGTTCAAGGTGAAAAACATCTAAAACATATTTGGGGCTTGACTTTTGCTTGACCTTGTCAAGCCCAACCACAAAAAAACCATATGGCTAGCATCAGGGGACCAAGGGCAAGTTGTGTGCCCAGTTTCAGTGCATTTTGACACAATGGTACATGGATCGCGATCCATGTCTCCCTTGTCAGAGACTAAGACCAAACTTGTACCATAGCTAGAGCAGGTCACAAGGAGTCTAGGGGTCTTTTAAAAACTGAATTTGGATATCAAAAACCAAGTCAAAAGCCCAAAACTGTGAAGCATTCTAAGAGGTGCCAAAATTGACGTAATTTTCAACCAGAGGTCCAGCTTCAAAAATAAAATAAACGATACCATAGCATCTACTAATCATGCTGACCCTGATGGTACCAAGAAAAGTCAATTTGGCCTTCAACCATGGATCGTGATCCATGTCCTCATGGTGATAGCTTGACGTGAAACTTTTTAGATTAGTAGTACATACATTTGAAAAAAAATGAGAAAAATTGGGTTAAAAGACATCGAAACAAGTAACAGATTAAAAACCATCGTGTTGGGCGTTTGATTTATCAAAACAAGTCCAAATTCAAAAAGATTTGAGATTTAGCTCAGTGTGGGTATAGAGTGCAACAAGCTACCCAAAGATCAAGTCCAGATGTGGTTGAACATGGAACGTGATCCATGTCCCCCAACTTCAGATCTTAGTGAAAATTGATACAAAGCTTGTGCATGACCTTGTCTATCCACTGTCAAAATTTGATAGGGGGTCATGGATCGTGATCCATGTACCTCTTCATAGTGGGGGTATCTGAGTTGATGTGCTTCTAGACATACTTGAGTACATCTCAAATCTCAAGCTTGAGCTAAAATTAACTTATGGAGACCAAGATAGAAGCCAAAGTTCTCGTGTCTTGGTCCTGAGACTATTTTTAGTATAGTTCACCGAAATTGCTGTAACTTTTGATACACAACTCCAAATTGAGTCAAGTATAGCCAAAAAGAAAGCTTCCGAGCAATAGGACATGTTTCCTAGTTCAAAAATTTTAGGGTATCCAAAGAAGAGTTTCCAGAGACCAAAGGACCACAAATACCTAGCTTTTGAGAGACCTAACCAGGGACCAAAAGGGATAGGTTGCATTGAGCCAAGTTGAGCTTATCCTAGACTATCTTGAGAGGTTTTGGGTGAGTCTTGACAATGAAAAATAACCCACCACCAGGGTTTTGTACTTAACTCAAAGACATGCAAACCACAAGAAATGGTGAAACACCTTCAAGAGTGAGGATCAACGAAGACCTAGCAGAGGGGCATCCACTAGTCAACAAACCGGACGAGAGATTCATCAAAACCAATGAAGCCATGAGAGTTCCAATGGATTACACTCATGAAGGCTTGTATAGATTCACAAACCGGGATCAACATACATTCCACATTTGTGTAGAACCCAATGCGGGAGAGTTGACAAACCATAAGAATCTCTATGCACAGATTTCCATGAAGTGCAATTTTGGATGCTAGATAAGTATGGCAAAGGTTACAAAGTTGTTGATTTGATTGACTTAGAGAGACATACATACAAGGGCACTCCAATCCTTACTTACTCTCAACCAAAAATGATGCCAGAGCACATATCAGAGAGAATTCCATTGGGATTTTTCCCAAGATGAGAAGAGAGATCGAGAGACATCTTTGCAAGAGACCATGCACTCATTAGATTAGTGGTTGAACCCCAATGAATGAGACCGTATCAAGTGTCCCAATGTATCAAGACAAAGTACAAGGGGTTAGGAGATCCATATGCTCATGTCTCATTATTCAAACAAGTTTTCAAAGCTGAACAAGCTGCGGATTTCCATACACAATACGAGGATTTGGGCTAACATTGTAAGGAACAACCTTGACTTGGTTCCAACCATTGAGCAAAGATGGCTTTTTTCATATAAAACAACTCTTGTGTGAATTTGTATGGGAGTTATTAAAAAGGGAGATCAAGCACAACACGGTATCACAAATCTACACTTTCAAACAAAAAAGGAACAAAAAAATGAAGGAAGATTTGCTTCGCTTCAAACAATACATAGAGAGCTATCCTATGAGAGAGTTTCCACAAGATGAGATTTTCAATTCTCTTTATTGAGTCTTGTTTTGAGGAATGAGACTATAAAAAATTACCTACATTTGAAAGAATGCACAACATTTGAGCAAGTCACTAGAGAAGCTCTATATCTAGTTGACAATTGTAAGGCTTACAGAGAGGTGATGGATGATGCAAACAACACAATGAGTAGCACCTCTTGCACAATGAGAAAATTCACAACGGAGCTGGATGTTCAATCTTCTAGAGTGCCAAGCAATGACAAGTGGTTGAGGAGGTGATCAGAAGGATAAACCAAGGCTACAAACAAAATCCAAATGTACAACAATCTCAAATGAGGATATGTGAACAAGGAAAAGAAACAATGAGCGTTGTAGGAGTGTTTCCTTCTTCAAGCGGATCTAAGGTAGAGCCTCATGAGGTAAAGCCGTTGCTTCTTTTGCACGGGTCGAACGTCTGGTGTTCAAAGACCCACCCACCATGTGTACATTCCCTTATTCATTATACATATATGAATAAGAAGCTCCTCACTCTTAGTTCCGAAGGTTGGTACACCCACACTGCCTCTTGCTTCTCCCCTTCCACGCATGCATGCATCCATGCACACATGCACTCACAAGGGGTATCAAAGCTTTGGTTTGGTGACGGTGGCAATCTCTTGACGGTGAGAGAGCTTGGTTGGAGCTCGGTGCTTCATGGAACCAGATCTGGTTGATTCGGCAGGATCTGGCACGGATTGGAGGAGATTAGGCGAGGTCAATGAAATTCAGGCTTCTCGACGTGCGTAGAAAAACAGAGCAAGAAGGGAGTCTTGGGAGCTTTGAAGCTCTCTAGGCAGGAACAAAGGAGCCCAAGTGCAAGAAGTGTAGAGCATAAGGATCTTGAAGCTTGCAGAGAGCCATTGAAGGGTTGCAAGGAACATCAAAGCTAACGGACATTGCAAGCCTGGGGGTGTGGTGATGCTCATAAGATAGTTATGCAGGACGTGCCAGTAGTCTCTGTAGAGATAGAGGTAGAGCGGCACTAATCTAGTGAGAAACAACAGGTGTTGTCAAAGTTTGCGCAGGCAGAGGTAGAGTAGGCCTACTCCCTAGAGACACAGATAGAGATGATAGACACGGAGTTCTTTTATATGCTCATGTTAGAGGCTGATGAGTTTTTTGTTGATCGCTAGGTCAACATCACGACAAAACTCAATGGAGCCTTATTTTTTGAAAGTTATGGAATGTTGAGGATTATGGTTATAAACATCATGTAATGGAATTTGCCTATTCAATTTGAGAGTAGCGGAATTTAATGAGAGTACTTTCAAGAAATGATTTTGTGAGCATAACGGGTAGACATAATTGAAGATAGCAACATAATTATAGCAATTAGTTAACTTGGCATGGACAATACTTTTGCAAGAGAGAGAATTTAGAGAACATGACAACAGTTGAGGACCGGATTTATGTGGAGCCGGTCCCCCCTCCAATAGGCATTTGTATTATGATTTCTCCCATAAAGAGAGACTTGTTACAATACATTCTTTGTGTTCCTTGTGACCTAGGTGAAGCAATGAAGATGGAAAGCTTCATGCACCACCATCATAGCATAATCTAAACTTGAAGAAAGCTTTAACTATACCAAGCCTCAGTCCCAAGACCTCAAACACCTTCGAAGGTGGAGAGAACTAGAAGGGAATGAGGGTAGGGAAGAGGAAGAAGAAACATTTCATACGAGAAAGAGCTAGTTCCTCACTTATCATAACTCTTGTGCTAGCATACATAATAGCATAGTAATGAAGAAGAAATAGATGGAAATAGTAATTGAAGCATGGCTCTTGGATGGATTTGCACTCCATAGCCAAGAGTGTTGGTGTAGGCTCTCAACCTCTACTTGCTTGGAGAAGGAGAGGGAGCTCTTGCACTTTGCATAGTACACAATGAGAGTGTTTGTGAGTGTGTTTGGGTGAGTATACCACCTAAGCACCCCCCTAGCTTGCTTGGGTCGACCCCCCCTTATAGCTCATGCTTGAAGCTCATTGGACCCCTCCAGGCCTAGCCAATCACAAGCAGGAGCCATTACAAGCAACATGGGTAGCCTTGGGACAAGTGTCCCCCTTTCCCCTTTGAGAGAGAGGACTTGATAAATGCAAAATCAATTAATTAAATATCCTAAATTATCATTGGACCCCTTGCGTGGCCAACCAATAGGCTTCATGCACACCATGAGGGCAACATGGGGAGGAACTTGACAAGTGTCCTTGCTGCCTCTTCAAGCTGGGGCTTCCCTTGTGTGTGTGTGTGTGTGTGTTCTCTCTCATCCCCCCCCCCCCCCCCCCTTGTAGGCTCGCCCCCCTCCTTGTAGGGATATTTTTTACTTTGGATGAGCAAGCCCCTTAGTCATCAAGCATGACTAAGCACTTGAAGTAGGGGGTGTTCCCACAAGCATCTCAGGCAAGCTTCTCAAGGCACCTCAAGCACCTTAATCATGCACCAAGTCAAGCACCTCAAGCATGGAGCCAGTCAAGCACCTCAAGCATCTTAATCAAGCACCTCAAGCATGACAAGCACCTCAAGCAGGACAAGCACCTCAAGCACGACAAGCACCTCGAGCTTGGGCCGGGTTCCCACCTCAAGCTCAGCCCTAGCTTACCTAAGGTCAAAGGACTTTTACACACATTATTGGAGGTCTTCAATGAAGCTAACCCTAAGGTCTTATGCTCCATTGGTTAGCCTTGCTCTTGATAGACCATCTCCCATTTGGGCCCCTTTACTATTGGCCCCGTGTTGAGATAGATCTATAAGCACATATCTATATCTTAACACTTGTTCCCATTTATTCTCCCACATTAAGTGATCAATTTAATATGAGAAAATCATTTGGGTTGGTTAGATATTAGATTTTATGACATTACCTCTCTCTTGAAATCATAGTCGTCCTCGACTATGAGGTAGAAGAGATAAAGCCTTAGTCATTAGTCAATCGTACTTAGCGGGTAGAGGATCCCTTTTTTACCCTACGACATCTTTCCAAGATGGATGACTAATCCATTTGGTGCTTGGGAGACATAGCTGCCGCAAGCATGTCTGCTCTTTAGTCCATTTCATTCTCTCAAAGTAGAGTGACAAATTCTACTTGGTGTTTGAGAGAGGTCGTCATCACAAACATGATTCTAAGCATGCATACTAGTTAAATTTGTGCACAATTTAAAAAAAGATTAGTCTTATAAGACAAAAACATGAGTCATTTAAAAGAGAGCTGTACATTTGCTTTCTCTAATGTAGCATTGTAAGCATTGACAAGGTTCATACTATCCTTAAGTTGTACTCCTTGCATCCATTTAGCATCTTCAAAAGGATAATTTTTGAACTTAATAAGATACCGTCAAATTATCTTACCGTGTCGTAGTACCTTGTCTTCATGCCGAAGGACAGCTTCGGGTTGTAGCACCTCTTCTTGGTCTTCAACTTTGGGAGGGTCTTCAATAATTGGTTCAGTTGGTGGCTCTCCTTTGTAGGGCTTAAGTAGGCTTACATGAAAGGCATTGTGTATAAGCCAATGGTTGGGCAACTTGAGTTGATAAGCTGTCTCATTGATGGGCTTCAGGATTTGGAAAGGACCATAGTATCTTTTTGCTAGTTTAGCATAATACTTTTGATGGCCCGTAGGATTTTTGCCCGTCGTTTGCCTTAATCGAGCCTTAGGAAACTTGAGTAAGACCCAATCATTTTCTTTGAACATTAAGGCTCTTCTGTGCTTATCAGCAGCTACTTTTTGCCTTTGTTGAGAGATGGCTATAGCCTCCCTAATATTTTGAAAAGATTCTTGTAGTTCACGGCTATACTCATCAGCGGCGAAGATCTTCCCATGTACTTTGAGTAGCAAGGGACTTTTAGGTCTTCCCTCTATGATCTCGAAAGGTGCTTTCCCCGTAGAAGTATGTACAGTATTATTGTAGGCATACTCTACTAGAGGTAAATACTTTTCCCATTGTGAGCGTTGATCTACTTCGGTAATATAAGTCTTGAGTAGATCGAGTATCGTAAGATTGGCTATCTCACTTTGGCCATCCGTTTGTGGGTGATAGGCCGAAGAGAAATTCAATCTTTTTCCTAGATTTTCAAAGAGACCTTTCCAAAAATTACTGGTCATTCTAGGATCTCTATCTGACACGATGGATGTGGGTAATCCATGGTGCTTGAAAATCTGAGATATGAAGAGAGTTGCCATTTGATGTGCCTTAATAGTCTTTTTGACAGGAATGAAATGTGCTTGCTTGCTAAACCTGTCGACTATTGTCCATATTCTTGTATTCCCATGGATAGACTTGGGTAATCCAAAGATGAAATCCATTGATATACTCTCCCATGGTGAATTTGGAATAGGCAATGGCTGGAGTAATCTAGGTTGCTTCCCTCTATCATACTTGGTCTTTTGGCATACTACACATTTTGAAACATACTCTTGTATGTACACTTTCATGGTAGGCCAATAGAAATACGTCTCTACTCCTCGTAGAGTAGGTTGAATACCTCTATGCCCTGCATATGGAGGAGCATGGGATTCATACATAACCTTCTCACGAAGGGAATGGGTAACACATAGCCTATTGCCGTGGGAGAAGATGACCATCCTACAAGGTGAATGGTTCCTCTTTCTTCCCCAAAGCAAGGGCTGACATTATGTCTCTAAAGTCAGGGTCAGTAGCATACTCATCTATCATAGAGGATAGATCATTGTGAGTAGCTATAGACACCGCATTAACTTTTGGTCGTTGTGAAAGTGCATCGGCAACTTGATTGTGCTTACCAGCTATGTGAGCAATATGGAAATTAAATTGCGAAGGAAAATTTGCCCACCTCATTTGTTTGTTGGAAATTTTGGTTTGCGTCATGAAATACTTGAGACTTTGGTGGTCGGTTCGTAGGATAAATGGAGTCTCCAATAGGTAGTGCTTCCATGTATCTAGGGCATGTAGAACAGCTAAAAGCTCTTTCTCATAAATGCCCAAGACTTGTTCATCACTATTGAGCCTTCGGCTCTCATATGCTATGGCATGCCCTTCTTGAAGCAAAACCGCTCCAAGGCAATCACCACAAGCATCACATTGGACCTCAAATGGTTTTGAGAGATCCGGAAGCACGAGGACTGGTTGGGAAGTAAGCTTCTCTTTGAGTTTTTCAAAAGCATTTTGCTCCTTAGCAGTCCATACAAACTTAACGTTCTTCTTTGTTAAGTCGTGTAGTGGTCCTGCTACTTGAGAGAATTTTGCTATGAAGCGTCTATAATATGCACACATACCAATAAAGCTTCTTAGCTCATGTAGATTCCTTGGGTTAGGCCATGATTTTATTACCTCTAACTTTGATGGATCCATACGAATACCATCGTGAGAGATAATATGACCTAGATATTGAATCTCTTGAAGGAAGAATTCACTTTTCTTTTGGTTGAGAAAAAGTTTGTTTTCCCTCAAGGCTTGAAAAATCACTTGGAGATGTTGCTTATGTTCCTCCAAAGATTTGGAGTAGATGATGATATCATCAAAGAACACTCCAGTGAATTTACGATATGGTCTAAAAATTTTCTCCATGAGACGATTGAAAGTAGCTGGTGCATTAGTCAAGCCAAAAGGCATGACTAGATATTCATAAAGACCAAATGTTGTGCGAAACGCGGTCTTTAGGATATCTTCATCCACTATCCTTATTTGATGATAGCCACTCTTAAGGTCAATCCTACTGAAGTAGGTAGAGCCTTGTATCTTATCAAACAGATCTTCTACCCGAGGCATGGGAAATCTGTTTTTGATAGTGATATGGTTTAGTGCTCGATAGTCCACACACATACGGTATGTACCATCTTTCTTTTGCACTAAAAGGACTGGAGAACAAAAGGGAGAGGAACTAGGCCTCACCATCCCTTTGTCTACCAATTCCTGTACTTGCCTCATAATCTCCTCTTGTTGAGCTTGTGAGACTCGATAAGGAGGTTTGTTAGGCGGTGAGCTTCCTGGAAGGAGCTCAATACGATGGTCATCATCCCCTCGTTTTGGAGGTAGGTCCATAGGGATATCATCATTGAACACATCTTGGAATCCTTTTAGAATAGTAGACAAGTCTCATTGCGAGTATTCTTCTTGGGGAAAGAACGATAGCCATGTCCTTGCTCCCCACACTTGAAACATTTATGGTCCTTGCGAAAAGCTTCAAGCTCTTCAGGAGAGAGTTTGTTTTTACCTTTATAAACTCCCTTCTCCTTGGACCGATTGTTGTTGTTGGAAGTGCCTTGGGAATTATTTTGTGCATTGAATTTTCCCTTTGCATCATTTTTATCTTTGTTTTCCATGGGCTTGACATTACGTCTAGCCCCTTGATGGAAATTGATGCGTGAAGCAACCATGGTGTGATGGATTACTTCGGTAATAGTACCAGGCCGTTGAGAGTTGATGTATTCGGCCATCTCTTCAGGTAATCCCGCACAGAATTGTTGTCTTTGCTCGGCAAAGTCTATCTTTTGAAAGACAGTAGCTTTGAGATGTAAATCCTAAAACTTGTCTACATACTTATTGATAGACTCATGAGGAGAAGATTCAAGCCGCGCCATTCGATAAGAACTTTATCTTTAGTATCGCTTGGAAGAAGTTGCTTCATGATGGAAACGCGTAGAGTTTTCCATGTCTTTGGGGCTTCTCCATTGCCACGAAGGCTAGCCCACCATTGACAAGCTGATTTTTGGAAGTGCATAGCTACATGGCGTAGCTTGGAGGACTCTGTGAAGCCCTCGTCCCCAAAGGCCACATCAAATTGCTGGATGAAGGCCAACACTTTGTCGGTAGCACCAAAGGTGCCATCGTAGGTGAGAAAAGAGATACTCTTTCCTCCCTCCTTGAACTTCTTTAGATTTTGTGACCTTCGCCATGCAGGAAATGATTTTCGATGTCCTCCCCTCTTGTATTCTCTAGGAGAATAGCCATAACTTTCATCGGAAGAGGAGGAAGGTGAAGAAGAAGGAGAAGAGGGTGACCTCTTCCTAGCCCTTTTCTTCCTTTGTTTCCTCTCTTGCCTTTCAGAGTGATGAGGAGAAGCACTATAGGTTGCTCTTTTCCTCTTGGGAGGAGTAGGCGATCGTCTAGACCGCCATCTTCGTGGAGCCACCTCTTCAGAAGAACTTAGACTTTCATTGCTTTCTTTCTCTTTGGATTCCTCCTCTCGAATGGGAGAGAGTCTTCTTTTGGGGGTCTCTTCAAGAGGCCTCCTAAGCTCTCTCTCCTCTGGGAGAGAGGAAATTCCATAAGCACGAAGTTGTTGAGTAACTTCGGCTTGCAAAGCAGGGTTGCCCATAGCTTGCTGCAACCTAGCGACGAGATAATTCACAAACATGGGAGAATCATCATTAGCACCTTCATGTGCAAAATATAAGCTATCAATGTTCATTCTACTCTCTTGATTATTGTCAGCCATGTTAACAAAATTTATGTTTATACTTAGTGTATGCTTTGGCAGTTCAAAACCTTAGTTGCCACTCCTCTTAGCCTTTGAAAATGGGCTCTTAAGTATCAACACCCACGGCTCAAAGTGGTTAATTATAGAGAGTAGAGGAGTAGGTCTAACGTAGCAGAGCTGCCAAGGGCTAGCTCCTTTCGGACTTCTTATGGCTCAATAATGGTAAAGCCGTAGGCAAGTCTAAAAAGACTCCATTATTAAGTCAAAAGCTCCCGAGGTGTGTACCATCCCCCACATAGTGGGCTTAACAAAACCGATATTAGATCCCAGTTCCACTTACTCTATTATAATTAACAACACCAACAATTTATAGGCTACTTAAGGACCTCTCTTCTTAAGCAAGAAAAGAGAAACCAAATGCTCCGATACCAATGTAATGGAATTTGCCTATTCAATTTGAGAGTAGCGGAATTTAATGAGAGTACTTTCAAGAAATGATTCTGTGAGCATAGCGGGTAGACATAATTGAAGATAGCAACATAATTATAGCAATTAGTTAACTTGGCATGGACAATACTTTTGCCAGAGAGAGAATTTATAGAACATGACAATAGTTGAGGACCGGATTTATGTGGAGCCGGTCCCCCCTCCAATAGGCATTTGTATTATGATTTCTCCCATAAAGAGAGACTTGTTACAATACATTCTTTGTGTTCCTTGTGACCTAGGTGAAGAAATGAAGATGGAAAGCTTCATGCATCACCATCATAGCATAACCTAAACTTGAAGAAAGCTTTAATTATACCAAGCCTCAGTCCCAAGACCTCAAACACCTTCGAAGGTGGAGAGAGCTAGCAGGGGATGAGGGTAGGGAAGAGGAAGAAGAAACATTTCATACGAGAAAGAGCTAGTTCCTCACTTATCATAACTCTTGTGCTAGCATACATAATAGCATAGTAATGAAGAAGAAATAGATGGAAATAGTAATTGAAGCATGGCTCTTGGATGGATTTGCACTCCATAGCCAAGAGTGTTGGTGTAGGCTCTCAACCTCTACTTGCTTGGAGAAGGAGAGGGAGCTCTTGCACTTTGCATAGTACACAATGAGAGTGTTTGTGAGTGTGTTTGGGTGAGTATACCACCTAAGCACCCCCCTAGCTTGCTTGGGTCGACCCCCCCTTATAGCTCATGCTTGAAGCTCATTGGACCCCTCTAGGCCTAGCCAATCACAAGCAGGAGCCATTACAAGCAACATGGGTAGCCTTGGGACAAGTGTCCCCCTTTCCCCTTTGAGAGAGAGGACTTGATAAATGCAAAATCAATTAATTAAATATCCTAAATTATCATTGGACCCCTTGCGTGGCCAACCAATAGGCTTCATGCACACCATGAGGGCAACATGGGGAGGAACTTGACAAGTGTCCTTGCTGCCTCTTCAAGCTGGGGCTTCCCTTGTGTGTGTGTGTGTGTGTGTTCTCTCTCATCCCCCCCCCCCCCCCTTGTAGGCTCGCCCCCCTCCTTGTAGGGATATTTTTTACTTTGGATGAGCAAGCCCCTTAGTCATCAAGCATGACTAAGCACTTGAAGTAGGGGGTGTTCCCACAAGCATCTCAGGCAAGCTTCTCAAGGCACCTCAAGCACCTTAATCATGCACCAAGTCAAGCACCTCAAGCATGGAGCCAGTCAAGCACCTCAAGCATCTTAATCAAGCACCTCAAGCATGACAAGCACCTCAAGCAGGACAAGCACCTCAAGCACGACAAGCACCTCGAGCTTGGGCCGGGTTCCCACCTCAAGCTCAGCCCTAGCTTACCTAAGGTCAAAGGACTTTTACACACATTATTGGAGGTCTTCAATGAAGCTAACCCTAAGGTCTTATGCTCCATTGGTTAGCCTTGCTCTTGATAGACCATCTCCCATTTGGGCCCCTTTACTATTGGCCCCGTGTTGAGATAGATCTATAAGCACATATCTATATCTTAACACTTGTTCCCATTTATTCTCCCACATTAAGTGATCAATTTAATATGAGAAAATCATTTGGGTTGGTTAGATATTAGATTTTATGACATTACCTCTCTCTTGAAATCATAGTCGTCCTCGACTATGAGGTAGAAGAGATAAAGCCTTAGTCATTAGTCAATCGTACTTAGCGGGTAGAGGATCCCTTTTTTACCCTACGACATCTTTCCAAGATGGATGACTAATCCATTTGGTGCTTGGGAGACATAGCTGCCGCAAGCATGTCTGCTCTTTAGTCCATTTCATTCTCCCAAAGTAGAGTGACAAATTTACTTGGTGTTTGAGAGACGTCGTCATCACAAACATGATTCTAAGCATGCATACTAGTTAAATTTGTGCACAATTAAAAAGAGGATTAGTCTTATAAGACAAAAACATGAGTCATTTAAAAGAGAGTTGTACATTTGCTTTCTCTAATGTAGCATTGTAAGCATTGACAAGGTTCATACTATCCTTAAGTTGTACTCCTTGCATCCATTTAGCATCTTCAAAAGGATAATTTTTGAACTTAATAAGATACCGTCAGATTATCTTACCATGTCGTAGTACCTTGTCTTCATGCCGAAGGACAGCTTCGGGTTGTAGCACCTCTTCTTGGTCTTCAACTTTGGGAGGGTCTTCAATAATTGGTTCAGTTGGTGGCTCTCCTTTGTAGGGCTTAAGTACGCTTACATGAAAGGCATTGTGTATAAGCCAATGGTTGGGCAACTTGAGTTGATAAGCCGTCTCATTGATGGGCTTCAAGATTTGGAAAGGACCATAGTATCTTTTTGCTAGTTTAGCATAATACTTTTGATGGCCCGTAGGATTTTTGCCCGTCGTTTGCCTTAATCGAGCCTTAGGAAGCTTGAGTAAGACCCAATCATTTTCTTTGAACATTAAGGCTCTTATGTGCTTATCAACAACAGCATTTTGCCTTTGTTGAGAGATGGCTATAGCCTCCCTAATCTTTTGAAAAGATTCTTGTAGGTCACGGCTATACTCATCGGCGGCGAAGATCTTCCCATGTACTTTGAGTAGCAAGGGACTTTTAGGTCTTCCCTCTATGATCTCGAAAGGTGCTTTCCCCGTAGAAGTATGTACAGTATTATTGTAGGCATACTCTACTAGAGGTAAATACTTTTCCCATTGTGAGCGTTGATCTACTTCGGTAACATAAGTCTTGAGTAGATCGAGTATCGTAAGATTGGCTATCTCACTTTGGCCATCCGTTTGTGGGTGATAGGCCGAAGAGAAATTCAATCTTGTTCCTAGATTTTCAAAGAGACCTTTCCAAAAATTACTGGTCATTCTAGGATCTCTATCTGACACGATGGATGTGGGTAATCCATGGTGCTTAAAAATCTGAGATATGAAGAGAGTTGCCATTTGATGTGCCTTAATAGTCTTTTTGACAGGAATAAAATGTGCTTGCTTGCTAAACCTGTCGACTATTGTCCATATTCCTGTATTCCCATGGATAGACTTGGGTAATCCAAAGATGAAATCCATTGATATAATCTCCCATGGTAAATTTGGAATAGGCAATGGCTGGAGTAATCCAGGTTGCTTCCCTCTATCATACTTGGCCTTTTGGCATACTACACATTTTGAAACATACTCTTGTATGTCGACTTTCATGGTAGGGATAAGCTTTATGGTATGTCCACTTTCATGGAATAGTGGCGACATAAGCTACACATAGGTACTCATAGATTTTAGTTTTGGGAATTTCAAACATTTGCTCTGTCTTTATATGCGTTTTTTTGAGGATGGGTTTAGAGCGAGGGTTTTGAACGTAGAGGCTTTGGGACAGGTGTATCCTAGTGAGGGGATGGTGTTCCTTAAGTTTCATACGATTTTGGCATGATTGGATGGGTTTTGTTCCATTGTGTGTATGTGGGTAGGTGGTGTAGTTGAGAGCAGTGAGATTCTAGATTATGGTTTAGTTGTCAGTTTCAGCCCTTATTTCCTTACAAGTTTTCCTTGTGCATCATAGATGACAATTCCTCCAGAAGCAGCATCATGACTTCTTCAATAAGAGCCATCAAAACATAACAGTGATGCATTGGATATGGCAAGAGTTTTGACCTTCTTCCTTTGCACCACCTCTTCCTTAACCAAAGAAGGATTCTCTTTATAAGTGAGTAAATCTACTAGGGTAGCCCGACTACTCTCTTCCAGTAAAAATTGAACTGAAACTCTTGAAGTTCAATAACCCATTTCATCACTATCATTTTTTTAAAATATATTAGAAATATTAAACAAATGAGGAAACAATGAATAACTGGTGAGAAAAGTGAACGACTTTTGCAACAGGTAATGTTTGAATCGTCTGTAAGCATAAACCATACTGGTAATCACCAATTCAATTTATGAGTAATCTCTTTCATGAGGAGTCTTCACTCTGCTAGCATAATGAACAGGCTTCACATTTTGAGATTCCTTCTCCCTTTGCAACAACATGGCCCCAATGGGATCATCTCCCACTAATGGGTTAACATAAAACTCCTTTACCCAGTCAAGAGCTTGCATAATGGGCAGTGTACTAAAAAAATATTTGACTCTATTGAAAACATCTTCACACTCATGTGTCAACTCCAATGGATCATTCTTAATCCTTGTTGCAATGGATACATTAATTGTGATGCCAAAGTTATGAATCGAGACAAATACTTAACCTTCTGTATGAAAGTGGCCAATTGTTTTGTATCCTTTGGAGATGCCAGCAATAACAAAGCTTGTACTTTCTCTGGATCTGCTTCAATCCCATTTTTTTTGAAATCACATGTCCAAGTAGCTTCACCCTTGGCTGTGCCAAATGATACTTCTTAGGGTTCAACTGATCCCCACATTCATCATACCTTGCAAAAATCATTTCAAGCTTTTGAACATGCTCTTTTCTTGAACTGTGCACACAGAAATAAACTATGAACCCTTTGACAAACTTCCCAAGGAACGGGGTAAGGACCCAATCCACTTTTCTTTCAAAATCTCCTGGTCCGTTTGTCAACCCAAAAGGAAGGTGCCAAAAGCAGAAACAACCCCATGGGGTGATAAAAGTAGTATTTTTTTGAAGGAGCAAGGAGAAGTTGGAAATACCTTGAATAGCCATCAAATCCAGTCACTGCATCCAAAATTTGATCAATGAAAGATAAGGGATAAGGATCTTTCTTGGTCACTGCATTTAATGACTTATAATCAACACAAACTCTCCAACACCCATCTTTCTTTGGAGTGATCACTACAAGGCTCACCCATTCAACATTATCAATTGGCACAATGAACCTTGGTTTATCCACTTCTTTCTTGGAAGTATTCATTTGCTCCTTACCCATCCTTCTTAATTTCTGTCTTATTGGTTTGGCCCCTTCAACTAGTTCAATCTTCATAGGATCTCCAACAAAAACCCTTATTTCTTGATATGAAGTGATGAAAAGATTTGGAAACTTGTCCAACATTGTTAAGTACTCCCTTATTTCTCCTTGTGTCAAATCTGTACTCAACATGTTTTGAATCAACCCTTTCTTCGCTTGCAATTCTTGTTTAGGCTACATCAACTCCTCAAGTTGTTCTAAACACCTTGAAGCATTTATATCCCCTGACACTTGCAATACTTCAGTAATACCTCTCTTCTCCTCGTCCAACACAAAAAATGACACTTCACCCTCATCATTGGAACTAGAAGTAGTGCTACTTTTTGAATATTCAAAATTGACTTCACTGGTAACTCTGGATTCATCATTTTCACTCACATCTTCTAGTGCCAAAGATTGCTTGCTAGTCATATCAAACACAATATTTTCACCCTTCTTACCATACACATAGATTGTGCCCTTGCCCCAATCTTTCACAACACCAATAGCTTTCAACCAAGGTCGTCCCAAGTCAGCTAGCATAACATGAAAGTTTACTATAACCTTCACATTGAAGACTTCAACTTCCAAATTATCAATCAGTCCCAAACACTTCACTCTGGCATGGTTTGCTAGTCAAATTTTGAACCCAAAGACTCCGCATGTAATGAGACCCAATCTCTTGACATATGACTATGTGATCACACAAACTTGAGCACCTCCATCAATGTAGGCGTCTCCCATGACCACACCTTTGTGCTAAACGTTCACCACAGGATAAATGTCAGGTAGCTCTTCCACAACCACCAACACTCTGGCTTGTCCATGCTTCGGCTCTTTCTCTGTGTTCACTAATGAATTCCACTACCTCTTAAATTTGGGCACCATATTCATCAACTGTCCAAAAGTACAATCTACTTTCCTTCCAATCAGGTCTTCCTTTAAATTGTAAGTTGTTTGGCCTTCTCGCAAAGGTAAATCTACTACTCAAATTGTCTACGAGGTCTTCTCTTCCTATTAAATTTTGCATCTTCACCCTCTTTCTCTTTCCCTTTCTTCTTACTAGGACGTGGAGCAGCATAGCCTTTCCTCTCTCTTTTGTGTACGGGCATCATATCTGCTTCTTTGTTTTCAACCCGCACAATACCCACATGAACACCAAAGGTTGAGGCCTAATTTTCTTGTTTAATACCTTGATCTCCCCGTATATCCATTGCATAATCATTAGCCTTGTTAGGAATTTGCTGAGGAAGTGGAAACATATCGCCTCCCATCCTTGTTGGCCTTGGACAATGAGTTTTGATATGACCAAGTTCACCACAATTATAAAAGGTAGGGATGAACCTACTTTGTGGCTCAAAGACACCTTGTCCACCATGACCCACATTAGCATTAGGATAAGCTTCATATGGCTGGGCCATTCCTCTACCACGACCACGACCAGGACCACCTCTAAGAACACTGAGCCACAATTCTTGCATCATGGTTATCATGTCTTGTATATTTTGTTGTAATTGTTAAGTGTTTGCAACCCTTTGAGAAGGTGGGCTTCAGCCTCTGCCTGATTTCCCTCATTTTGGCCACCATTATCTTGCACATGGAATGCTTTCCCATACTCATTGAGTCTTTGATATTTCCATTCTTTCTCCCTAGCGATAGTGATGACTGCTTCCTCGAACGTAGGGGGCCTTTTCAGCTCAACTTTGAATTTCAGACTTTCCTTTAAGTTTTCCACAAAACAATCCTTTTTTAACATGGCTGGAGGGATTTCATTTCCCAAAGCTCGGGCCCATTTATCCCATAAACGGGTGAGCTACATAACAAAATCATCAACACCTTGATTAGCCTTCTGAGCGTACCCCAAAATCTCATGCCAAACATCATTAGGTACTTCAATGCTCCTGTATTGTGCCAAAAAAGCCTGCTTCACATGATTGTAGTCCAAAACCACCCCTAGAGGACCGTTGGCTAGAGTCATGAGATATCAGGATCATAGATGCCTTGGGTTTTTTTTGCAAGAGCTATGCAGACACAAGGAAAAACTTTGAGGAGACCAGGTAGTGGGAGACATTCACAGGGAAAATCAATGACTTCTTAAGAATGGATCTCAATAGTCGGATGATCATGCTTCACAAGAGACTTTAGAGCCCACTTCTATCAGAGGTATATTAGTGGATATAGCCACTGAGCTTTGGAGAGCTAGACGCCCACGTCTACAGGGGCGACCACAACATTGATGGAGGCTCTACTAGATAATCAAGACTATTCTAGCACGACATGGGAGATGCCCAGTATGACTATTTACAGAGGTGGACATTGACAAAGCTCTTCAAGACCGATGCAATACTTTATTGGACAACACTAGATGCTCGACATCCTTGGGCATGGATGATGATGATGATGATTTTTAGGTCGATGGTTTTAGTCTTTTAGTCTTAGACTTTCACTTTACTTCATTTTATTTTTGTACCTAGACATTGGATTAGATCCACAAGAGTTGTATCAGTTTGGTCTCATAGGTCATTTTGGTCTTTTGAATATGTTTGATATAGCATTTTATTTCATTTCTCTCTCTCTCTCTCTCTGTCTCTCTTTTATATATATATATATATATATGTGTGTGTGTGTGTGTGTGTGTGTGTGTGTGTGTGTGTGTGTGTGTGTTTGGGTGGTTGTGTATACTTGGCCGCTAAAGATCCGGACAGATGGGTTAGGGGGCTTGCGTTAGCTCGCGATGGGGTGGGGAAGATCGAGCATTAATGGCGCTTTGGGAGACAATGGCGCTCTGTATGGAAAATAGTGAGGGAATGGTGCTCTGTGTATGGTTTCCGCGGGAGTGAAAATGACTCCCGCGAGTAAATTTGGGGATTTAAAAAAAAAAGTTTTTAGCGTCGTTATACTGCGCCATTCAGTTTGCAAGCGTCACACGGTGCAATGCTCTAAATGACACTTCAAGCGACACTCTAAACGAATCTAGTGACACTTTTATTCTTTTCTGAGGCAAATTATTAGGCATCGCTTAAGTGGCACCCGTAAATTTTGCAAGCGTCCCTAGCTACCAAGCCCTCTTGTATTGAATAGCCTCATCATGAAATTTTTTACATTGTGTTTGTGGCACCAAAGCATAATCTAAATAGCCAAAAACATGCATGTAATCAATAGATGGCTTCCTATCATGCCATGCTTCATAAGGAGTCATAGACTGCAAAGCTTTTGTAGGAAACCTGTTAAGTACATAATTAGCTCAATGATGGCCTCAAGCCAAAATGAATGTGGCAAAGATTGACTCTTGACCATACATTGTGTATTTGACTTTTTTTTCTTTCAAAAACACCAATTTGTTGAGGTGTATATGGCATTGTACACTCACTATACATTGGTGTTTTGTCCAAAGACTAGCCAGAAATGCAGTAAACTCATGAGACATATACCCCCCCCCCCCGATTTGCATCCTTTGTGTTCGCTACCACCCTCATATCGAATTGTTTTTCCTTTCTTGATATGGTAGGTTTTCTCGTGTTGTTTTCTTTTAGTGTGCTTGCATTCTCCTTTTCTGGCATATGCACTACTTGCTTGGGGATTTTCAATGTTTCTTTCTACATTAGAGCTTGAGCTATGTGTATGAGCCTCTTGCACATTTCCATTTGTTTCAATTTCAGGATGTGGATAGGTGAAATATCTTTGTTCTAATGTCTAATTGGGTTTTAGTCTAGCCTTGTAAGCTTGCAACATGGCATCTAATTGCTCATTAACTTTTTCAACCAAGTGACCAAACCTCCGGATGAAATTTTGGAAGATTTGTCTTTTTTCATTTGTTCCGTGTTTTCCTTTTCTTATTTCAGCTACTCTTTGGTTTGTTGTTGCTTAGTTTCTAAGGCAATTTTCTCTTTCATTTTGTCTCGTTTTGCTCTTCATGATTTTCTTCCAATCCTCAATGACATGTCTTGATTTCTCACTATAAGAAAGGGTGTTGAATGCCTCTGGAATAGCGTTTGTGGAGAGAGAAAGAATTGGACACGCGGGTATCACTGTAAGTGTTATCGTGGCTGTCAGATCACGCCAAACTCCATGGGTATACGCACGGGTATGTAGATTAAAATTGCTGCAAAAATTGCCGTGCTCATAGCCTCTGTGATAGCCACATGTATACCGTACACACAATTTATTTTAAAAGAATATCCAAGGGTCTTGGATGATTCAAGTCCCCATATGTGGAGACTTTGCATCATCCAAAATTCCTTGGATGTTTTTTTTTAACATAGATATTACATTTATTTATTATTTAATATTCAACAATATGATACAATTTTTGAAACACAATAAACTTAGAAACAATTTATTGACAAAATTCTTTTTATTGATATCGAGAGTCGCAAAATGTATACAAGGCCTTTTAGTTAGGCATCCAAAATAAAAGGGAAATATTTACAAGGGTTCTTGATCGAGCGTTCAAAATGTGAGGGGATTATGTTGTACAAGGGCTATTGGCCGGGCATTCAAAATGTGAGGGGATTGTGTTACTAAGTTAGTAACCCTCATTGTCACCCTGGCCTCCCTCGTCGTCCTCGTTGCCCTTGTTAGTGCCACCTCTTTGAGTCTACAAAACTCACAAACCAAACCATATAATTTGTAAACATTAAAAAAAGTAAATAACAACATAATTAATTAGTTAGTTTAGCTTTGTAGTTGTGTAGTGGTCGAGGTGTCAATGAGAGCGTCAACCTGTGCTTGATTGATGTGGCCTTGTTGGAGAATCCATAGGTAGGTATTGTATTTTTTGTTGCATTTTTGATACTTCACCACCTCCCTTGACACTCGATGTCCTATGATGTTTGCCTGCGTATTAAGAATTATTTATATTAGTTTACATCAAGATTATGATTCGAATAAAAACTAAAAATGTTACTTACCACTTTGTCCTTCTAGATGTCCTTTCTACAAGCACCCCAACTGTGAGCTTGTTGTCATGCCCTTGCTTGCCTCTGCTGAGGATGGTCAACTCCACTATGACATTTGGAGCACATTACCGCTCAGAGAGACGCACAAAAACAAAGGAAAACTTCAAGCCAAAAAATCTCGGGAGCGGTAATGCTCGAGTCAATGCACGCAGTAATGGTCCTTCAGCAATGCACGCGGTAATCGGCCCGGCTATATTGCCGCGCTGATTTCCATGAAACTTACCGCCAGTATTACTACGACCATTACCGTGCACGCGAGTATTGCCGCGCTGATTTCCGCGAAACTTACCGCCAGTATTACCGCGACCATTACCGTGCACGCGAGTATTACCGCGACCATTACTGTGCACGCGAGTATTTTATAAAAAAAAATATGACCATTTGGATGGTCCTTGGTAGGACCCATCCAAATGGTCATTTGCCTTTTTTTTCCTATACATTTAATAAATAAAAAAACAACAATTTCATTGCACAAAAACTTTGGACCAAAATCAAATATTTAATTATATTGGAGAAACTCTTCATTACAAAATTGCCCAAATAGGCGATGCATGGCGGCTATACAACTGTGGCCAAAAGACTTTGGGCCAAAATCAAGTGTTTAATTATATTGGATATTACAGAATTGCACAAATAGGCGATACATGGGGGCTATACAACTGTGGCCAAAAGAAGACGGCCCAAAAACACTTGGAGGATTGAGCTACTCGGATCCTGGGACCTCTCGAGGAACTCCTTGACTCTGGAAAAGAAAAAAACAACAAAACCTTTAATTAATACAAATGGATACATAATTCTGCATGCACTCATTTTTTAAAAAAAGTTCACACTTATAGGCTGTAGCGTACGACATGCATTTTCAAATTCTTTGCGATTGATTTTGTTGTTTTCATACAGCCAGCACCATGTCTGATATTCGGAGTGGCTCTCTTTGTATCTCTGGATCTCTCGGCTTGGACGGGTCATAGTAATATTTTGCTGTATATCAATTAAAAAATATCACAAACCTAACCTTATTACCACAAATTAAATCAATTCAAATGAATATACGCGCACTCACAAATTTATCTTTCCATGCTACCTTTCCGCCCGAGCCGTAATGCGTGGGCGTTTGTTGCACCCTTGTCTCCACCTGTCGAGTGTGCGCCCTAGCACGTGCCACTCTCTCGTCCTCCAGCTCGCCCTGTGGGCTTTCTCCCACTCCTCGTCGTGAACATTTCTAGGGCGATAGTTGTGACCCTTAGATTCAAATGTTCGCTTTGCCGCCCTCCGCACACTGGACTTCTTATTTTTCAAGAAATTCTTGACGTACTCCTCAAGCCACTGCGTGGAGAACTCTTCCACTTCCGGATTAGGGAACCGCATGAGCAATTTCGTGTGAATGTACGTCAAGTCGGCTCGGTCCTGATCTTTGAAAGATTTAAAGCAATCTTGGTATGTCGAGTGGATCAGCTGGTTAAGGTGCCCTCGTAATGTCCTCCCCAAAGAGGAATCTAGATCCACCTCCCCCCCTCGATGTATATAATAGTAGTAGCCACAAGCATTCGAGGCGGGTCCATCGCGGTCCTCATCCTCATGTGGAGCTCCAAGGGGTGAGCGAGGAGGTCGGGGTGTAGGAGGAGGTGCATCTGTAGCACTGCCCTCTCCACCACCAAAGCAGCACGAGCCACTACCTCGACGAGAGCGTGAGCCACCACTACAGAAAGAACGCTGGCCCGAGCCTAAACCGCTGGGTGGTGGAGGCGACGGATAACTCGACGATGCGGGCGTGGATCGTTGCAAATGCAAGGTGGAGGGAGCTACGGGTGACGGGAAAGTCGAGGGTAAGGTGGAGGGAGGCCCATTAGGAGGCACACTCTGCACGATCAGAGTGCCGGCGCCCGGTGTCGCAAGCAGTGAGAGCCCATGCAGTCAACTGTGCTGGTGTGTACTGCCCATGAAGACTCTGTTGTGAGAATAGCCACTCTGCCTGGGCGCGGTATGCCCTCTCAAGGTCGGGGTCATGTACTGCATCTCGGAACCATCGAAAGCCGAAGGTGGATTGTGACTGGTGGGAGGAAGACTGCGAGTAGTAAGCATCACAAGCATCCTCGTAAGAGAGTCCCTCGGCGAGAAAGTCCTCTATGGATCGATAGCCGAGCGTGGAAGAGGATGCCATATCCTACAATTTCACAAAAAAAGGGACCCTAATTAACATTGGATTCTAGTCAAAGTGAGATTCTTTATTGCATAGGATTCCTCCCGGCATAGGATTCCTTTTATCTCCTATTTAAGAAATGGTTTGTGTGCTTTTTTTTTTTGCATCCATTTAGAGTGTGTGTGTGTGTGCTTCTAATTAATCTATTGTGTGTGTGCGTTAGTGTGTGGCAAAGAAATTAATCTAGTGTGTGTGTGTTGGACCTTAATCTACCGTTGGGCTTCTCGGTGACCATTGGGGTCTCAATCAACTTCATTGCACACCCACATGGAGGTATGTTTTGGTATGGTAATGCTAATGGAGGTATGTTTTGGTATACTAATACATGCCCAAGCACACACTAATGCTAGCATTAGTGTGTGTGTGCATGCATTGGTGTGTTTTCACACACTAATTTGTGCACAAGCACACACTAATGCTCGCATTAGTGTGTGCGTGCATGCATTGGTGTGTTTTCACACACTAATTTGTGCACAAGCACACACTAGTGCAAGCATTAGTGTGTGCAATTTTTTCACACACCAATGCTCACAATAGTGTGTGCTTGTGCACAAATTAGCGTGTAGACACACTAATTAGTGCGCAAGCACACACTAATGCAAGCATTAGTGTGTGCTAGAGAGGTATGCACACACTAACACTTGCATTAGTGTGTGCTTGGGCACAAATTAGTGTGTGAAAACACACCAATGCATGCACACACACACATTAATAGGAGCATTAGTGTGTGTGTGCATGCATTGGTGTGTTTTCACACACTAATTTGTGCCCAAACACACACTAATGCTCGCATTAGTGTGTGCTAGAGAGGTATGCACACACTAACGCTTGCATTAGTGTGTGATTGGGCACAAATTAGTGTGTGGAAATTAACATACTAATGCATGCACACACTAATGCTTGCATTAGTGTGTGTGTGTGTGTGTGTGTATAATGCATGCATTGTGCACAAAATAGTGTGTGAAAACACACTAATTTGTACACACTAATGCTTGCATTAGTGTGTGCTTGGACACAAATTAATGTGTAGAAACTAACTAATGCGTATGTGTATAATGCATGCATACACTCATACGGGCATTAGTGTGTGTATAGTGCATGCACACACTAATGCAAGCATTAGTGTGTGCTTGGGCACAAATTAGTGTGTAAAAACTAACTAATGCATGTGTATGGTGCATGCACACACTAATGCAAGCATTAGTGTGTTCTTGGGCACAAATTAGTGTGTAAAAACTAACTAATGCATGCACACACTAATGCTTGCATTAGTGTGTGATTTTGCACAAAATAGTGTGTGTTTCCACACAGTAATGCAAGCATTAGTGTATGCATGCATTAGTTAGTTTTTACACACTAATTTGTGCCCAAGCACACACTAATGAAAGCATTAGTGTGTGTGTGTATAATGCATGCACACACTAATGCTTGCATTAGTGTGTTCTTGTGCATGCATTAGTGTGTTAACACACTAATGCATGCACAAGTACACACTAATGCTTGAAGCACACACTAATTCAAGCATTAGTGTGTGCTTGTAACGCATGCACACACTAATGCGGGCATTAGTGTGTGATTGTGCACAAAATAGTGTGTGAAAATACATTAATTTGTGCACAATCACACATTAATGCAAGCATTATTGTGTGTGTATAATGCTTGCACACACTAATGATTGCATTAGAGTGTTCTTGGGCACAAATTAGTGTGTTTACACACTAATTCATGCACAAGCACACTCTAATGCAAGCATCAGTGTGTGCTTGTAACGCATGCATGCACTAATGCGGGCATTAGTGTGTGTACAATGCATGCACACAATAATGCAAGCATTAGTGTGTGATTGTGCACAAAATAGTGTGTGTGTGTGTGCGTGTGTGTACAATGTGTGTGTGCATGTTAGTGCATGTCTGTGTATGCATTGTGTGTGTGTATGCATTGTGTGTGTGTGTGCATGTGTGTGTGTGTATGTGTTTGTGTGTGTGTGTGTGTGTGTGTAGAAGAACGAGAAGAAAGAAAGAGAGTTCGAGCACTTACAATCGTGACCTCGATCGCTTGGATATGGTGGAGATGGAGATGAAGAGAGTAATAGAGGTTGAAGATGGAGAGGGAGAAGGAGAGAGAGCTTGGAGATGGAGAGGGAGAAGGAGAGAGAGCTTGGAGATGGAGAGGGAAACAGGCCCGCGCAGAAGAGGAGCTCATTTTTGAATTTGGCATTCAATTTCACGGGGGCACGTAGGTGTCCTCTTTATATAAATTTTTTTTTGGAGATTTTACCGCGATTATTACTGCGCCTGTTCCCGCTTGTATTGCCGCCAATATTACCATAAAAATCTCTGATGAGACATTAAGGTTACGCCGACTGCATGACCTCTTGTACCCACCTCCCCTCTATCTTTAATGAGTGTCAATCATGTCAGTACCAACATTCTTGATTCTTCTTTTTCTTATTTAATTTTTTCTTATTTAGTGTGTGGTCTTGTGTGCAGGTCGATTGGGATGACGTGGGTCCGCCGGTTGGCGTAGAACGAGCTCGATGGTTGAGCGAGCAACTACCATGTCCATGTACGCGATGTAAGCATGCGATTGCATGGCTTCGGCGTATATGTTTGGCTCACGTGGATGATTATGGACTATGGGACGATCCGAGAAAACGTGCTCGAATGGAAACTAGCGATTGGAGGGTTTTGGCATCCATTGATGTCGCTCCCCATTGGAGTGTGATTGGGGGCGGAGGTGGGAGGAGGACGGAAGAGAGATTGCGCCAGGAAGTAGTCATGGGAGGGGGGTCATACCCACCATCCGATGTGGGTGGGTCCACACGAGTGCATACGCATCCTACATCCACCACATATGGGGATCTCCCCACCACCTCGCCCCACATGGAGGTGGAGGAAGATCATTTGCACAATATGGTTGAGGATCTTCTTGCACGTGAGGCGGCGAATGAGTGTGAGCTTGAGTGTGCATGTGAAGAAGCCGCCCAAAAAACCAAAGATTCATTGCTAGAGACAACACACACCGCTCTTTACGAGGGATGCTCCTACTCCATATTACGAGCATCTCTTGAGATCTTGAATATTCAAGCAATGTTTGGATGGAGCAATGCAGGGGTCGATGCACTATTGAGGTACGTTTAAGTGTAATAATTGTTAGTTGTGAGTTTTTTTCGTGGTTATATGCAATAACGAGTGTTCTTTAATTATGTCATAGGCTATTAGGCAAGAAGATGCCTAAAGGCAATCATCTTCCAAAAAATCGAAGGAAGGAACGATAGGTGGTGACAGGGCTTGGGATGTACTATGATCGCATACATGCATGTGTCAATGATTGTGTGCTATTCCGCAATGAACATGCAAGGCTTGATGCTTGCCCCGAGTGTGGAGAATCAAGGTACAAAGAGGGAATTCAAGGAACCACAATACCTCGCAAGGTTCTTCGTCATTTCCCCCTGATTCCCCGCATCAAGCACATGTTCAACACCAAAGGAACAAGCCAACTTCTTACATGGCATATGAAAAATCGCTCCACCGATGGGGTTATGAGAGTGCCAGCTGACTCGCCGTCATGGCAACACATCGAGAAGACATGGCCGGAGTTTAGAGAAGAGCCTCATCACTTGAGGCTTGGTCTGGCTAGTGATGGGGTAAACCCATTTGGGCATTGGTCTACCTCATGGAGTACTTGGCCAGTGGTTGTTGTGAACTACAACATTCCACCATGGAAGTCAACCAAGAAGGGGAACATTTTGCTCTCTCTTCTAGTCCTAGGAAAACACAAGGTGAAGAACATGGATGTATATTTAGTACCTTTGATTGAAGAGCTTCAAGAGCTATGGAACAGCATAGATGTTTTTGATGTATTAAGACCACTTCGTGATCGGCGCACAATGATCAAGTGCATTCTCATGTGGACCATGCATGATTACCCCAGGCTTGGAGAGATTTCTGGTAAGCTTATACTTTGTGACGCTCTTTAATGTCTTTGCATTGGTCACTTATATGCGGTTATGTCTTTTGTTTTTGTAGGACTATCGACATCTGGACATAGAGCATGCCCAACTTGTGGACCCTCACTCGTGACAGAGAGACCCGCTCTACTTGGTAAGGTGATCTACCCCAATAACCATCACTTCTTGCCGCCCACACATCAATCTTATGCTCCACCGTGCAATGGGATGGAGCCACTCCATTGGACCATGGCCAATTGGGCAAGACATTGGAACAAGCATCCCAACACATTGCCTCCTCCCAATGATCCACCTAGGGATATGTCTAGGTACTCTATTTTCTTATCACTACCTTATTGGGCTTCATTGAAAATCCAACACCTATTGGATCCAATGCATGTGTTCAAAAATGTTGGGCAAGCTTTATGGGATCACATAGTAGGCAAGAAAGATTGATTGGGGGTTGGAGAGGACAAGAGGGCCATAAGGAGGCTCCCTCCTTCGGCCACACCTCGCATGGGTCCTCGGGGGAAGATGGTTCTTCCAAAGGCACCTTGGATTCTATCAAGGGTGGATCAAGAGCGGATGAAACAAGTCATTGCATCCATCCGTACTCCAACAGGTTATATGCGTTCGCTCAAGGGTGCCTTCACTAAAACTAAGAAAGGAGGATCCACACAACTGTATGGGATCATATCCCATGATTGGCACAAGATTCTTCAGGTAATGTGTGTGTGTGTGTATGTGTGTGTATATGTGAGTGTGTGTGTATGTGGTTTAGGGTTTTGGATACTAATAAGTCTTTTTGTTTGTGCAATAGTTTGTGCTTCCAATTAGAATTAGTGGATTTGCGGAGACGAAGGTAAAGACTGCAATATTCAAGGTGGGAGAAGTTTTCAGGTATAGCACATTTGATCCTCCCTCCTAAAATTTACTTTGAAGACTAACTTTACTATGAAGATTATGAAGGGTTTTTTGGTTACAGGTTTGTGAGTTCCAAAGAAATTGAAGTTTCAGTCATTCCAACAGCTAGACTTCTAGCGATTGAAGCAACTTGTGCTATTGAGGATGCATTCCCACGTTCTATCCTTGTTAGCCAAGTTCACCTATTGCTCCATCTTGTTGAGGAGATAGCCATTTGTGGTGTGGTTCACTCCAGGTGGATGTTCTTTCTTGAGAGGTTCCTAAAGAACTTGAAAGACTTTGTAAGGCTACGATCACAACCAGAGGTATTCATTGATCTTAAGCCTTAAACCTTATTAGGATTGGATTGTATTCACAACGCTTTTTATTGGTTACTTTAATCACTAATGGTTTCATGTGTTCAGGCAAGCATGGCAGAGGGTTGGATTGTACAAGAGGCTTTTGTGTATGTCTCTCAATATCTTTTCACAATAGACCCATCATTGCCTCGTTTAAAGATGGAGGAAGAGGATCCAAAAAAACACGCAAACATTCCAAGTGGGAAAGGTTCTCTCTTGATTTTGGATAGGGAATTTCAAGCCATAGTCAACAACCATTGTCTACTCATTTCTCCCATCATGGGCAAATGGGTATATATGTATGTGGAGGTGCGTACAACGAGAGAAAGGGAGAGGGAAGCATGGAAGAGGTTGCATGGTGGTAGGCGAGCACCTCCCTTTCCTAAAGAGCTTGCCAAATACCCTGATCTAATTCCAGTTGGGTGGATACACAATGCCATGACCAAGGACAAGGCAGAAGGAGAACAAATAAGCCCTAAAGAATGGGAGTACGCGCGAGGATGTCTACCAAGGGTAATATACTCAATGTGTTTAGTGTGTGTGTGTGTGTGTGTGTGCGAGTGTGTTTGTGTAGGTGTGTGTGTGTGTATGTGTGTCATCTCTCTCTCTCTCTCTCTCATCTATCTTGATTGGTTTTTGCAGGCCTTCACATTCAACTCTATGTGGTCCGAAGGACGTCATTTTTGAACCCGCAAGATAGATGAGCGTCGTGCCATTCACGATAGTGGAGGTATGAGCAACTTTGACACAACAACACAAGAGGTGAGGAAATGTGGAACAATAGAGGATAATCAAAGTGGATTTCAGAACATTTCACAAATATCTCTTTGACTGCCGATGGTTTGCAGGTGAGGTTAAGAGACATGAGAATGGGCTCTATATGGTAGACTCCGGGCAATTTCATCGCGGGAAGACTGACAACTTGGTGCAACCTAGTAGTTGTGAGCAGGTAAAGTCCATGTGCAACTCACTAAAACATTATATGATACATATAAAACTACATTCATGTTGTTGTTTGTTCTATGACCTACAAGTGTTTTATGTGCCTTGTATGTATCGAAGACGACTTTGGTATGTTATTCCAGTCACACCACAAAGCAGATCTATCTTTGCAGATACAAACATAGAGACTTTGGCAGATCCCACCATACCATCTCAAGAAGACGCCAATGATGATGATGCAGTTCAGGTCGAGGAGAACCAACCATTCCCAATAACCAACCATAGTGAGGAGGAGGACGAGGATGGAGAGGATGATGATGATTCAATAGGAGAGGCCGTAGAGGATGAATCAATAGATTTATTTGTTGATTTAGCTACCATGGGGTTAGACATGGATGTAAGTACTTGTAGAGATCTCTTGGAGGATGAAAATTAATAAATATCTTTTGTATTTTGTCTTCTTTCTCTACTTATGCTCTACAAAAGGGATATTTGTTTATGAACGCAAGACAATACAATTTTGATCAGCATTCGCTTGCCATTTCCATATGAATGCACTTACACTCCATGCAAAAAGGGGGTGACAATACAATTTTGATCATCGTTCGCTTGCCATTTCCATATGAATGCATAGTTGACATAAGATTTTGAGGTGGAAAAAAAATATTTTTTGATATAGAATCTCATGGAATACAAATGAGTAGAGTAGGAGAATCATACCAATAGATGAGGCAAGCAAAGAGAAGAGAGGTACTAAAAATCCCAATGAGAATGGGATTTGTTACACTCCATGCAAAAAGGGGGTACCAATTTCTGAAAAGTAACAAAATAGAATAGGATTTATAGAAAGGGAAAAGTGGGAGAGGAATGGGCCACGTGGATTCTATTGCGGTAATATGGGCGGCTATATATGCGGTAATGCTCGCGGAAAAATTGGAAAACGCACCGGCAGGGCTGCAGCATACAATCTCTCTCTTTCTTGAAGCTCTCTCTCTCCTCTTATACGGTAATGCTGTGCAGTAATAGCAACATTCTCCCATAATGCTCCAGTATCCTTCTCTTGGAGGGAAAACTCCCACTCTACATCATGCATATTGGCACCCCTTTTTTGGAGATTGCGATGTTGGCGTTGTTGTGTAGCGACCCTGCGAACTGTGGACCGTTTATTACAAAGGAAGGTCTTCATAAAACCTTTCATCCACTGCATGGTAAAAGATTGGCCCTGGGGATTAGGAAACCTTAGCTGCATTGTATCAACAATATACTGCAGGTACTGAGGATCTTGTTTCTCCTAGTCGATAAAGCAATTAGTGTAGGTAGAGTGGATCAAGCTCTTCAAGTGATTGTGGAAGCACTTGCCATTTTTTGTGCTAAGGTCGGGGTGCCGTCTTGATGACACCTATAGTATAGGCCATCATCATCGGCATCTGGAATGTCCACATCAAAAATGTACCCCGGATCTGGCAAGTCAATGGACGATCTTCCCTGACCTCCTCCAAAGGAAGCTTCAAAATTGTACCCCCGATCTGGCAAGTCACTGGAAGATCTTCCCCCACCTCCTCCAAAGCAAGCATTGAAATAAGAGCCTCCCCACGATCCTTGTCTCCGGTGGTTGTCAATGGACTCTTGTTAGGCCCCAAAGGCACGTGGACTATGTCGCTCAATCTGCCCTAAAGAAGATTGATGACCACTAGGGCTAGGATGGCGTGATGGTCGTAGTGGGGAGGGTTGATACGAGGGAATTGTAGAAGAGGGTGCTGAGGGAAATGGTGAATGAAATGTAGTAGAGAGGGTTGAGGGAAAGGGTGAAGGAAATGTAGTGGGGGGTTGCAAGGGAAAGGGTGAAGTAAAGGTAGTGGGGGTTTGTGAGGGCATGGAGGAGGGTGAGTGGGAAATCTTATTCTGAGACAACTGATGTGGCATATATGAAGAGGAGATCCCTTGCAAAGCTTGCTCGTACCTAGGATCATACTATTGCCGCATGCGCAAGAATGAGGCTATCTAGGGACCCATAGGGACCCATAGGGACCAAATGAGAAGGAGGACAAGGAGGGGAGTGGTCAAAGGGATCGGAGCCCCCAAAAGGATTACCAAAAGAGGAACCCACGATGAGAAAAAGAAGTCTTCGTCTTGCTTGGCCATGTCACGACTGACAAAGAGAGAAAAGAGAACTCAAATACAACATAAACATACCCAAAACTAGGGGTTTTGGGATGAGTTTGGTCACTCTACTAGAGGGGTCTTGAGCTACCATTTGTCGCCTCTATTGGAGGTGTTTTGGCATGACTATTTGTATGCAATGGGCTACCCAAACATGAAGCCCATTGCATGCAAATAGGCATGCCAAAACCTCTGTAATAGAGGGGCTATATTGATGTCATAAAGTAGGGGTTTTGCGTAGCCCATTTGGCCCCTCTATTAGAGAGGTTTTGGCATGCCTTTTTGCATGTAATTCTCAACTGAAATGGGGTGCCCACCATTGCATACAAATAGACATACCAAATACCCTCTAATAGAGGGGCAAAACTATGGGTTTTGGACATTGAAGGGGGTAGGAAAAATAGGGCCAAAAAAACATGAGCATGGGGGACAATTCATGGGCTCATATGAGCCTTTAACTCAACCAATTGAATGCATGATTTTGGTCCCTCTATTAGAGGGGTTCGGGCTGCCCATTGCATACAATTAGGCATGCAAAAACCCCTCTAATAGTGGAGCCGAACGCATGTTGTTTGGCCCCTCTATTAGAGAGGTTTTGGCATGACTATTTGAATGCAATGGGCTGCTCGTTTGGGTATCCCATTGCATGCAAATAGAAATGCCAAACCCTGTCTAATAGAGGGGCCAAACTGATACCCAAAACTAGGGGTTTTGGGATGAGTTTGGCCCCTCTATTAGAGGGATTTTGGGCTACTATTTGGCCCCTCTATTAGAGAGGTTTTGGCATGCCTATTTGCATTCAATGGGATGCCCAATTGGCGAGCCCTTTGCATGCAAATAGGCATGTCAAAACCCGTCTTATAATGGGGCTAAACTAGGGATTTTGGACATTGAAGGGGGGAGGCAAAATAGGGCCAAAAAAAACATGAGCATGGGGTACAACCCATGGGCTCACATGAGCCTTTACCTCGACCAATTAAGGCAAAACAATAGTACTAAGGAGGCAGAGTAATGACATGACTTTGGGCTAGCATTTGTATGCAAATAGGCATGCCAAAACCTCTCTAATAAGGGGCTATAGGCATCCCATAAACTAGGGGTTTTGGGCTATCGTTTGGCCCCTCTATTGGAGGGTTGTGGCATGCCTATTTGCATGCAATGGGACAAAGTCATGCCATAAACAAAAGGTTTGGGACATGAATGTGGCCCCTTTATTAGAGGGGTTTTGGCATGCATATTTGCATGCAATGGGAATCATGTTTGAGTAGTATATTTCATGAAAATAGGCATGTCAAAACCCTTCTAATAGAGAGACATAACTCATGCCATAAACTAAGGGTTTTGGGTGAGGTTTGACCCCTCTATTAGAGGGATCTTGACATGCTTATTTGCATGCAACAGGCAGCCCATTGCATGTGATTATGCATGTCAAAACCCCTCTAATATGGGAGCCAAACTCTAGACCCAAACCCCCCGTTTATGGCATGACTTTGTCCCCTCTATTGGAGGGGTTTTGTCATGCCATTTTCATGCAATGGGCTATCCAAACGGGTTTCCCATTGCATGCAAATAGGCATGCCAAAACCCCTCCAATAGAGGGGCTAAAGTCATGCCCAAAACTAAGGGTTTTGGCATGCAGTTTGTCATGCAATGGAATGCTCATTTAGAGAAGTCCATTGTATGAAAATAAGCATGCAAAACTGCTCTAATTTCGGGGGCAAAACAGAATCCAAAAATTATGAACATGGGGAACAACCCATGGGCTCATGTGAGCCTTTACCTTGACAACAAGAGCAAATAATACTAATTTTGAAACTAAATGCAAAATTGAAAAGAATATAAGTGCGATTTTATGTTTCTCCTTGTCGCCAATGCTCCCTTGCGACTCTCTTGCCACTAACGTTTGACTATCAAAATAGTCTCCTCCCTGTGTGTGTGTGTGTGTGTGTGTGTGTGTGTGTGAGCGAGAGAGAGACAATACTAATGTTTTATGGAGATGGAGAAGAAGAGAAAAGCACAGACAAAGGAAAGAAGACGTGCACAGGTTTAGGGTAAAAAAGCCCCACCTAGCTCGATGCTATATTTATATAATTTTTAGTTATAAATTGACGGGCTAATTGCGGCTCTGATAGCCGTCTAGATACCCTAGGGTGCATTTTTTTAAAAATATTGGATCATTTCCCCCTTCTTTTTTTGACCTACTCCCTCGACTTTGTTTAAGAAGAATATCATACTTTATTTTAATCATTTTTATTTCTTACTTTAACCCTTCCCTCCCTCCCCTCTCGCATTTCAAAGATTCAAGCACCAACATGGGACGAAGTCGGAACTTCCCATTGATTCAGAGAAAAGAAAGAAGACTTACCTAGTACCAAGAAAATTTTTATGACATTTTCCCCTCTCTCGTCTCATAGAGCATCCATCACACCTCAAAAAGGTCTTATCCTAATAGTCATTGTTTTCTACCACCAACACATGAAAAATACAAAGAACCTTTGAATGGAAAGGCCCATATAGATGGACAATGAGAGATTGGAAAAGAGCATGGGATACGAATTGCTCAATGGACCCCCCCTCCCTGACAGCCACCAAGGGTATGGCCTCAAAAAGGTCATTTATCCTAATATTCATCATTTTCTACCACCAACGCATGAAAAACACAAAGAACCTTTGAATGGAACGGCGCATATAGATGGACAATGAGAGGTTGGAAAAGAGCAGGGGATAGGAATTGCTCAATGGACCCCCCTCCCCGACAGCTACCCAAGGGTATGAGATGATGTTCTGTGTTTTTTGAGTTGCCTTACTAGACTGATTTGAAGGTGTAACATTTTCTAGATCCAATTCACATATTCAAAAACGTAGGCCAAACGATTTGGGACCACATCATAGGCAAAAGCAATAGTGTTGGCATTAGGGAGGACATGAAACTTCAATGTAGATTGCTAGCATCAACAATGCCGGTGATGGAAGACAATGGGAAGTATCATCTTTCAAAGGAACCATGGATCATATCAAACACTAGACCAAAGCAAAGCGAAAGAAGTTATTGCTTCCATAAGAACACCTACAAACTACATGCGGAGCATTCTCAAAGACAAAGAACGGTGATGGACCCTATTACACAGGTTGAAATTCCACGATTGGCACAAGATGCTCCAAGTGATTATCCAGCCTTTACTTATTATCTTACTCATTGCTACTCTAATGTTATTACTTTTGAAAACACTTGCACTTCATCTTACCATCATTGAGCATAAGTGGATGCAGAAGCAAGAAAGTATGTGATGCTATATATAATATGGGAGAGCTTGTTAGGTGGGTGAGCTTGTTAGGTGGGTGAGCTCTAAGGAGATTGAAGTCGCATCCACACCAGTTGCAAGATTGTTTGCCAAAGAAGAAGTTGTTCTCATTGAAGAGAGATTTCATAGGTATACTAGTGAGCCAACTCCATCTTATATTTCATCTTATGGATGATGTAGAGATTTGTGGAGTGGTCCATTCCCATTGGGTGTTCTTCCTTGAGCATTTTCTTAAGACACTCAAGGACTTCATGAGGCTACGCTCATAGCCAGAGGCTAGCATGTACATGGTGGACTCTACAATATTCCATATGGGCACAAGTGATATCTACATCTCTCCAAAAGGTTGTGAGCGTGTGATCTATCTTGCAAGTATCTACAAACGAAGGTATTGGTTCGTCATACAAGTCAGGCCAAGAGAAAGATTTATACTAGATGACGTAGTGAGCATAGGAACCACTGTGGCCAAACACAACGATGATGATGAAGCAAAAATGGAAGGTGAAGAACTTATAGCACAATCGCTTGACGAAGTGAATGAGAATGATGTAGATGAAGAAGAAAAAACCTACATGGAAGATGAAGAGCTAGAAGAAGAGAATGATGATGAGGATGATCGTTTCAATCCCTATGATGATTTTGATGAACTGGGACTCCACATAGACCGCGTGATGGCTATGGAACTAGTAGATGATGATGTAGTGGATGATTAATTAAGGCGATGTTTTAATGCATCAAAATGAAGATGTTGTAGCTAATGTCAATCACTTGCTTTTGTGAATGCTTTGTCAATGATCTTCTGCTAGCATACATTGTAACACATTTGTTTGAGCTGTGTGTGTGTGTGTGTGTGTGTGTGTCTCCCAAGACTCCAAACAATATGCAAGAAAAGATGACTTCAACTTAGCTTAGGGATGGTTTCAAACAAAACGAAGAGGATTAAAATTTGGTTGACAATTTAATAACATAGTTCAAACTATAATAAACTAGAAATAGTATATAATAAAAATACAAGTAGGGCAATGGTAGGGCTTGAAAAAATGACATTATGGAGCCAGCTATAGAACCTTTTCATTCCTTTATGAGAAGGTAAAATATATATTTAGAAAAAGAGAATTCTACATATATATTTTTGAATCTTGAACCGTTTAACCAAAATCTCAATATTTGAGTACGTTTCAATTGCAAGGCGTTCTTGCACAAATTCAAAGCGACTATTTTTTGATTGAACCAAACCTACCTTTTCATGAGCCCTGCAATGGGTTCATATCCGCTCCAAGTCGTTGTGAGACTCAAAAATCACAAAAAGAATTAGAAGTAACCTAAGATCTATAGTGCTAGTATCCTCACTTATAATATTTTCTACCACCTTGTAGTATGTGTGCATGATTCTAAAAAAACTCATCCATAGGGAGAATCTGTGCAAATTCTATGTCAGACGTGATGGGAGCTAGAACTTGCACAAACATAGAGAGAGTGTCAATTTTCAACATATGGTAGTAAGAGAACAACTCTCTCCAATGCATCAACACAGGTTCTTTTGGGGGGTGGTTTGGATTATCGGCATTCTCTCTCTCTCTCTCACTCATGTTGACGTTCGCTCTCTCTACCGTGCAGGCTGCTCTGGATCATTTGCAACCGACCAACTTGTCATTCTTTCTCTCATAGGTGCTCAACACCAGCCCTCAACTCAAGCTAATTTCATTCACCACCCCTCTAGTTTAGTCTTCATCTCCCATAACCCAAATGTTTCCTTTGTCCTGTTCAAGCAACAAAGCGTTATGTTTAACTCGATGTATGGGCTCTCTCTCTCTCTCTATGTCTATCTTGCTCATTTGTTTGCAAATGAGGAGCAGCAGCAAGGAGAGCTGAGATGAGGTGGTCTTTGCAGTGGGATGAGTTTGCTAAAACATGCATGTGGGAGAGAAAAGGGAGGAAGTGGATGGAAAAGGCAGGCGCACAAAGAGGAAAGGGGGGGGGGGAGCTCACAGAGGACTAAGCTACCACAGAGGGATGGAAGGGAATGCAGGGTAAACAATTGGTGAGGGTGGCGAGGCGAGCAGTCTCTGTTAATGTGGAATTTCGGAGAGGGAGGGGGGGGGGGATAGAATATTCCAAGGGAATCCTAAAATTGAATGGGTTTCTTTTGAGGAGAGCAAGTAAGTAGGTATAGTATATATATATGATACAAAATTAAAATACTTTTTATTATATATTTTGTATTATATAAAGGAGAGATGTGGACGGATATCATAAGGGGTATATTATATTCATGTTAGGGTATCTAAGAGGCTATATTTGCGACAAATGTTGAAGCTATCTATGTAGCAATCAGCAAGTTAATCTGCATGGAAATAAGAGAATCAATATGCGTGGAAATATGGCAATTGTAGTCTCTCTCTTCCCTCACACCTCTTCTCTCTACTCTTTCTCATCTTGACACAACTGTCATGCACGAAAAAGACCTCAGTCTCTTATAGTGTTTGTTTGAATAGGCAATATGGCTTCATCCTCGATAGGTTTGTTTTTTGTAGCTTCTTAACTTGCACCAAAATTGTGGGTTCTGTAAGTGCGCATTTGCACGGATGCATGTGTTCTTGTGTACGTGGAAGGGGAGAAGCAAGAGACGGTGTAGGTGGAGCAACCCTGGAACTAAGAGTGAGGAGCTCCTTATTTGTATATGTATAATGAATAAGGGCATGCACACATGGTGGGCGGGTGGCCATGGCTGGACATCAAATGTCCGGATCGAGCAAAAGGCGCATTGCCTTTACCCCGACAATCTCCCACTTAAAGGGGATGCATTGATAAGTGAGACCTACTAGCTAAACTACTAGTATGTACAAGAAACTAGGTGAGAGAGTCTCTATACCTATGCCCACTGGCTCACTCTATCGATCTACATATAATTGTATCAGCTTTGTTGGTAGGCGAGGGTGCATACCCATGCTAGAACCTGCATGTAATCTTGTAGTCTACTCTGTATGGTCTATAAAACTCCATTATGCGTCATTCTAGTGTTAGACATCACACAACTGACAACCTTTGCTACAAATGCTCCCACTACAACTGCTAGATTGGACTTCGACACTAACAAGTCGAACATGAGACGCCCGAATGCTGACAAAATCTATGAAAACCTTTTGTACTTGCCTCCCCTATGCTATTTGCAATCATTACATCATCAATACTATCCATCACATATGGATGTGTCAACACCGACACTGGGAATTTGTTGCGGGAGCGAATCACACTACCCATAAAGTGCATGCAACACAACCTAGATCAGCATATTATCAATCAAGGACGCATATGACACGATAGGCACACAAAGGAAATATCTTTACCTTGTTAGACTGAGACCATCCTACACATACAACACTCTGGAAGGCCAAGTAAACCACAGTCTAGAATCTCACTGCTCTCACAACTACACCACCTACCCACATACACACAACGGAAGGAAACCCATCAAATCATGCTAGAATTGTATAAAACTTAAGGAAAACCATACCATCACTAGGATACACATGTCTCAAAGCATCTGCACTCAAAAACCTAGCTCTAAACCCATCTGCAAAAAACGCGTATAAAGACAAAGCCAGATTCTGAAATGCCCGAAACTGAAATCTATGAGTACCAACGTGTAGCTTATGTTTCCACAATTGTAATGACTACTTGCATGCAAAAAACTATAATGGAATTGGCCTATAAACATAAGAGTAGCGGAAATTAATGAGAGTACTTTTAAGAAATTACTTTGTGAGCATAGCGGGTGAACATAATTGAAGATAACAACATAAACATAGCAATTAGTTAACTTGGCATGGACAATACTTTTTCAAGAGAGAGAATTTAGAGAACATGACAACAGTTGAGGACCGGATTTATGTGGAGCCGCGTCCTCCCTCCAATAGGAATTTGTATTATGATTTCTCCCATGAAGAGAGACTTGTTACAATACAATCTTTGTGTTTCTTGTGACCTAGGTGATGCAATGAATATGGAAAGCTTCATGCATCACAATCATAATATAAACTTTGAAGAAAGATTTAACTATCCCAAGCCTCAGTCCCAAGACCTCAAACACCTTTGAAGGTGGAGAGAGCTAGCAGGGAATGAGGGTAGGCAAGAGGAAGAAGAAACATTTCATAGGAAATAGAATTAGTTCCTCACTTATCATAACTCTTCTTGCTAGCATAAATAATATCATAGTAATGAATACGGAGAAGATGGAAAGCTTAAGCATTGAAGCATGTCTCTTGGTTGGATTTGCAATCCATAGCCAAGAGTGTTGGTGTAGGCTCCCAACCTCTACTTGCTTGGACAAGGAGAGGGAGGTCTTGCACTTTTCACAATGTATAATGAGAGTGTGCGTGGGAGAGTATACCCCCTAAGCAACCCCCTAGCTTGCTTTGGTTGGACCCTTCCATACCTAGCCAATCATAAGCAGGAGTCATACCAAGCAACAAGGGTAGTCTTGGGACAAGTGTCCCCCTTTCCCCTTTGAGAGAGAGGACTTGAAAAATGCAAAATCAATTAGTTAAGTATCCTAAAGTATCATTGGACCCCTTGGATGGCCAACCAATAGGCTTCAGGCACACCATGAGGGCAACATGACGAGGAACTTGACAAGTGTCCTCTTTGCTTTCTTTGTACTAGGCATGCCTTGTGTGTGTGTGTGTGTGTGTGTGTGTGTGTGTGTGTGTGTGTGTTCTCTCTCATACCCCTTCATGTAGGGCTCGCCCCCTCCTTGTGGGGATTTGACTTTTTCACACCTTAATCCACTCAACATTGGGTTGGGTTCCCACCACAAGCTAGGCCCTTAAGCCCCTCAAAGCTTGGGCTGGGTTCTCACCTCAAGTACAATCCTAGCATCTCAAGCATCTCAATCATCAAGAACCTCAGGCATATCAAGCACCTCAGTCATCAAGCACCTCAAGCACCTTAAGCACATTATTCATCAAGCACGACAAGCACCTCAAGCTTGGGCCAGGCTCCCACCTCAAGCACAACCCTAGCTTACCTAAGGTCAAATGAATTTTACACTCATTATTGGAGGTCTCGAATGAAGCTAACCCTAAGGTCTTATGCTCCATGGTTTAGCCTTGCTCTTTGATAGAACATCTCTCATTTGGGCCCCTTTACATTGGCCCCATGTTGAGATAGATCTATAAGCACATGTCTATATCTTAACCCTTGTTCCAGTTTATTGTCCCACATTAAATGATCAGTTTAATATGAGAAAATCATTTGGGCTAGTTAGATATTAGATTTTATGACATTACCCCTCTCTTGAAATCATAGTAGTCCTTGACTATGAGGTAGAAGAGATAAGTCCTTAGTCATCAATCAATCTTACTTAGCGGGTAGATGATCCCTACCCTACGACATCTTTCCAAGATGGATGACTAATCTAATTGGCGCTTGGGAGACATAGCTTCCGCAGGCATGTCTGCTCTTTAGTCCATTTAATTCTCCCAAAGTAGAGTGACAAATTCTACTTGGTGTTTGAGACACGTCGTCATCACAAACATGATTCTAAGTATGCATACTATTTAAATTTGTGCACAATTCAAAAGAGAACTAGTCTTATAAGACAAAAACATGGGTCATTTAAAAGAAATTTGTACATTTGCTTACTCTAATGTAGCATTGTAAGCATTGAAAAGGTTCATACTATCCTTAAGCTATATTACTTGCATCCATCTAGCATCTTCAAAAGGATAATTTTTGAACTTAATAAGATACCATTGGATAATCTTACCATGTCGTAGTACCTTGTCTTCATGCCAAAGGATAGCTTCGGGTTGTAGCACCTCTTCTTGGGAGGGTCTTCAATAATTGGTTCACTTGGTGGCTCTCCTTTGTAGGGCTTAAGTAGGCTCACATGAAAAGCATCGTGTATGAGCCAATGGCTGGGAAACTTGAGTTGGTAGGCTATCTCATTGATAGGTTTCCAAATTTGGAAAGGACCTTAGTATGTTTTTGCTATCTTAGCATAATATTTTTGATGGCCCGTAGGATTTTTGCCCATCATTTCCCTTAATCAAGCCTTAGGAAACTTAAGCAAGACCCAATCATTTTCTTTGAATGTTAAGGCCCTTCTGTGCTTTGTTAGCAGCATCTTTTTGCCTTTGTTGAGATATGGATATATAGCCTCCTTAATCTTTTGAAAAGATTCTTGTAGGTCACGGCTATACTCATCGGCGGGGAGAAGATCTTCCCATGTACTTTGAGTAGAAAGGGACTTTTAGGTCTTCTCTCAATGATCTCAAAAGGTGCTTTTCCCCTAGAAGTATGTACAATATTATTGTAGGCATACTCTACAAGAGGTAAGTACTTTTGTCATTGTAAGCATTGATCTACTTTGGTAACATAAGTTTTGAGTAGATCGAATATTGTAAGATTGGCTATCTCACTTTGGCCATCCGTTTGTGGGTAATAGGCCGAAGATGAATTCAATCCCGTTCCTAGATTTTAAAAGAGATCTTTTCCAAAAATTACTGGTCATTCTAGGATCTCTATCTGACACGATGAATGTTGGTACCATGGTGTTTGAAAATCTGAGATATGAAGAGAGTTGCCATTTGGTGTGCCTTAATAGTCTTTTTGACAGGAATAAAGTGTGCTTGCTTGCTAAACCTGTCGACTATTGTCCATATTCCCGTATTCCCATGGATAGACTTGGGTAATCCAAAGATGAAATCCATGGATATACTCTCCCATGGTGAATTTGGGATAGGCAATGGCTGGAGTAATCCAAGTTGCTTCCCTCTATCTTATTTGGTCTTTTGGCATACTACGCATTTTGAAACATACTCTTTTATGTCCACTTTCATGGTAGGCGAATAGAAATATATCTCTACTCCTTGAAGAGTAGGTTGAATACCTCTATGCCCCGCATAGGGAGGAGCATGGGATTCATACATAACTTTCTCATGAAGGGAATGTGTAACACATAGGCTATTGCCGTGGAGAAGATAACCATCTTGCAAGGTGAATGGTTCCTCTTTATTCCCCAAAGCAAGTGCTGAATCTATGTCTCTAAAGTCAGGGTCAGTAGCATACTCATCTATCATAGAGGATAGAGCATTGTGAGTAGCTATAGACAACGCATTAACTTTTGTGGTCGTGAAAGTGCATCGACCACTTGATTGTGCTTACTAGCAAAGTAAAAGTGCATCGACCACTTGATTGTGCTTACTAGCAAAGTGAACAATATGGAAATTAAATTGCGAAAGAAAATTTACCCACCTCATTTGTTTGTCGGGAAGCTTGTTTTGCATCATGAAATACTTGAGACTTTGTTGGTTGGTCCGTAGGATAAATGGAGTCCCCAATAGGTAGTGCTTCCATGTTTCTAGGGCATGTAGAACAGCTAAAATTTATTTCTCTATATGACCAAGACTCGTTCATCCGTAATGAGCCTTCAACTCTCATATGCTATGGCATGCTCTTCTTGAGGCAAAACCACCCCAAGGCAATCACCACAAGCATCACATTGGACCTCAAATGGCTTTGAGAGATCCGAAAGCATGAGTATTGGTTGGGAGGTAAGCTTTTCTTTGAGCTTATCAAAAGAATTTTGCTCCTTAGCTGTCCATACATACTTAGCATTCTTCTTAGTTAAGTCATGTAGTGGTCCTGCTATTTGAGAGAATTTTACTATGAAGCGTCTATAATATGCTCACATACCTCTTAGCTCATGTAGATTCCTTGGATTAGGCCATGCTTTTATTACGTCTTACTTTGATGGATCCATGCGGATACCATCTTGAGAGATAATATGGCCTAGGCATTGAATCTCTTGAAAGAAAAAATCGCTTTTCTTTTGGTTGAGAAAAAGATTGTTCTCCCTCAATGCTTGAAAAATCACTTGGAGATGTTGCTTATGTTACTCCAAAGACTTGGAGTTGATGATGATATCATCAAAGAACACTCCAGTGAATTTTCAATAAGGTCTAATTTTTTTTTCCATTAGACGATTGAACATAGCTGGTGCATTATCCAAGACAAAAGGCATGACTAGATATTCATAAAGACCAAACGTTGTGCAAAACACGGTCTTTAGGATATCTTCATCCACTATCCTTATTTGATGATAGCCACTTTTAAGGTCAATCCTACTGAAGTAGGTAGAGCCTTGTAGCTTATCAAACAGATCCTCTACCCAAGGCACGAGAAAACTATTTTTGATAGTGATATGGTTTAGTGCTTGATAGTCCACACACATACGGTATGTACCATCTTTCTTTTGCACTAAAAGAACTGGAGAACAAAAGGGAGAGGAACTAGGCCTCACCATCCTTTGTCTATCAATTCATGTACTTGCCTCATGATCTCCTCTTGTTGAGCTTGAGAGACTCGATAAGGAGGCTTGTTAGGCGGTAAGATTCCTGGGAGGAGCTCAATGCGATGGTCATCATCCCCTCATTTTGGAGGTAATTCCATAGGGATATCATTAATGAGAGAAGCTTCAAAATGCACCATTCGGTAAGAACTTTGTCCTTTGCATTGTTCACAAGGGATTGCTTCATGATGGAAACTTGTAGAGTTTTCCATGTCTTTGGGGCTTCGCCATCATTGACAAGCTGATTTTTGGACGTGCATAGCTACATGGAATAGCTTGGAGGACTCCGTGAATCCCTCGTCTCCAAAGGCCGCATCAAATTGCTGGATGAAGGAAACCACTTTGTCGGTAGCACAATCATAGGTGAGAAAAGAGATACTCTTTCCTCCCTCCTTGAACTTCTTTAGCTTTTGTGACCTTCGCCATGCAAGGTATGATTTGCAATGTCCTCCCCTCCTGTATTCTCTAGGGGGATAGCCATAGCTTTTGTCGGAAGAGGAGGAATGTGAAGAAGAAGGAGAAGAGGGTGACCTCTTTCTAGCCCTTTTCTTCCTTTGTTTCCTCTCTTTTCTCTTAGAATGACAAGGAGAAGGCCTGTGTGTTGATCTTTTCCTCTTGGGAGAAGTGGACGATTGTCTAGACCGCCATCTTCATGGAGCCACGTCTTCAGAGGAACTTAAAATTTCATTGGATTCCTCCCCTTGTATAGGAGAAAGTCTTCTTTTGGGGTCTTTTCAAGAGGCCTCCTAAGCTCTCTCTCCTCTTGGAGAGGAAAGGAGACGCCATAAACACGAAGTTGTTGGAGTAACTTTGTCTTGCAAAGTAGGGTTGCCAATAGCTTGTTGCAACCTAGTAAAACGAGATAATTGACAAACATGTGGGCATCATCATTAGCACCTTCATGTGCAAAATCAAAGTTATCAATGTTCATTCTACTCCCTTGATTATTGTCATCCATGTTAACAAAATTCATGTATGTACTTAATGGGTGCTTTGGCAATTCAAAACCTTAGTTGCCACTCCTCTTAGCCTTTGAAAATCGGCTCTTAAGTATCTAGACCCACTACTCGAAGTGGTTAATTATAGAGAGTAGTGGAGTAGGTTTGACATAGAAGATTTGCTAAGTGCTAGCTCCCTTCGGACTTCTTATGGCTCAATAATGGTTAAGTCATAGGCAAGTCTAAAAAGACTCCATCATTAAGTCCAGAGCTCCCGAGGTGTGCACCATATCCCACAAAATGGGCTCAACAAAACCGATAATAGATCCCAGTTCCACTTACCCTAATATGATTAACAACATCAACCATTTATAGACTACTTTAAGACCTCTCTTCTTAAGCAAGAAAAGAGAAACCAACATCTCTGATACCAATGTAATGTAATTGGCCTATTAACTTGAGAGTAGCCGAAATTAATGAGAGTACTTTTAAGAAATTACTTTGTGAGCATAGCGGGTGAACATAGTTGAAGATAACAACATAAACATAGCACTTAGTTAACATGGCATGAACAATACCTTTGCAAGAGCGATAATTTAGAGAACATGACAACAATTGAGGATCTGATTTATGTGGAGACGGTCCCCCCTCCAATAGGAATTTGTATTATGATTTCTCCCATTAAGAGAGACTTGTTACAATACAATCTTTGTGTTCCTTGTGACCTAGGTGATGCAATGAAGATGGAAAGCTTCATGCATCACAAGCATAACATAAACTTTGAAGAAAGCTTTAACTATCCCAAGCCTCACTTCCAATACCTCAAACACCTTCGAAGGTGGAGAGAGGTAGCAGGGAATGAGGGTAGGCAAGAGGAAGAAGAAACATTTCATAAGAGAAAGAATTAGTTCCTCACTTATCATAACTTCTTTTTGCTAGCATACACAATAGCATATTAATGAAGATGGGGAAGATGGAAACCTTAAGCATTGAAGCATGACTCTTGGTTGGATTTGCACTCCATAGCCAAGAGTGTCGGTGTAGGCTCTAAACCTCTACTTGCTTGGAGAAGGAGAGGGAGCTCTTGCACTTTGCACAATGCATAATGAGAGTGTTTGTGAGTATGTGTGGGAGAGATACCCCCTAGTTTTCTTTGGTTGACCCCCCCTTGTAGCTCATGCTTGAAGCTCATTGGACCCCTCCAAGCCTAGCCAATCATAAGCAGGAGTCATACCAAGCAACACGGGTAGTCTTGGGACAAGTGTACCCCTTTCCCCTTTGAGAGAGAGGACTTGATAAATGCAAAATCAATTAATAAGATCTCCTAATTTTTTATTGGACCCTTTGGATGGCCAACCAATAGGCTTCAGGCAAACCATGAGTGCAACATGAGGAGGAACTTGACAAGTGTCCCCTTTGCTTTCGTTGTACTAGGCATGCCTTGTGTGAGTGTGTGTGTTCTCTCTCATCCACCCTCATGTAGGGCTCGCACCCTCCTTGTATGGATTGGATTTGAATTTTGCACACCTCAAGCCACTCAACCTTGGGTTGGGTTCCCATCACAATCTTGGCCCTTAAGCCCCCCAAGCTTGGGTTGGGGGGATTAAGGGCCCCCAGCCCAAGCTTGGAGTGGGTTTGCACCTTAAGTACAACCCTAGTATCTCAAGCATGACAAGCACCTCAAGCATCTCAATCATCAAGCACCTCAAGAATCTCAAGCACTTCAGTCATCAAGCACCTCAAGCACCTTAGTCATCAAGCACGACAAGCACCTCAAGCTTGGGCCGGGTTTCCACCTCAAGCACAACCCTAGCTTACCTAAGGTCAAAGGACTTTTACACTCATTATAGGAGGTCTTTAATTAAGCTAACCCTAAGGTCTTATGCTCCATTGTTTAGCCTTGCTCTTTGATAGACCATCTCTCATTTGGGCCCCTTTACATTGGCCCCGTGTTAGATCTATAAGCACAAGTCTATATCTCAACCCTTTTTCCGGTTTATTCTCCCACATTAAATGATCAGTTTAATATGAGAAAATCATTTGGATTGGTTAGATATTAGATTTTATGACAAAAACAGACACCGTTTGATACACTTACGACCACAAATAGCACACTAGGTGCATTGGCACGTGTGCTTTGTCTCGCATGGAATGCTTCACGTTGTCACGTAGCTCTCCTCGAGTCTTCAACAATGGTGCAGTCGGATATCCAATGTGATGAGTGACCCATGCATAGCGTGAGGATGAAGCTCATGCTTGCTCTCTTTCTCTCTCACACATAGTAGATGGCAACACTAAACTTTGATTATGATTAAGTGTATTTACAAAAGTGACCTAGGTACCTTATATACTAAGGGTACCTTAAGTTAACCAAAAATAGAGTTTGTGGGGTCAAATGGCTTAGTATTTACAATCTCGAAGTGCCATTGCACCCCGACTTCTGCAACTAGACTACCTACTTATTACAAATGATGTTTATAACCATAATCTTTAGCATTCCATAACTCTCAAAATATAAGGCTTTGTTGAGTTATGTCGTGTTGTTGACCCAATAGTCAACACTCCCTCCCTCCAAATTCATGTTGTCCCTGACATGACCTAGTTGTCGATGTTGGTGTGGTCTGTAGAAGGGGAAGACGGCTCCAACAAGCAGAAACTATCCCCTAGAAGTTGGACAGTGGATTGGTCACACACCAGTAATTATCGCGGCAATTACTACAGTAACTTCTAGAGGCTATAAATAGGACCCATTACTTTGTAATTGGGCTACTTGTCTTTTGACTTCTTAATTCTTAGTTCTCATGGTCTTAGCCTCCTAAGGAGTTCCTGAGCTACAATCTCTTCGCCTGTAACTCTACTTTGTAATCATTACTATTGTAGTCAATTGAACTTTAGTCTGTTATACCTTGTACTGGTTATTCATAAACTATGAATCTGAATTTGAAATCGTAAACACTTTTCTAGTCATCCAGTCTATTTCTCATTTTAGTATACTATTTCAATTCAATTAACTATTTAGTCCAGTTTCCACCTTCTATTCCAGTTTCTCTGACTGAATTGACAACTTACCAGTAGCTCTAAGTTCTAACACTGGAATCAACTATTTGAAGAGATCAACTCTGATTCCATTTTGGTGATCACGGTGGTTAGAGCTGTTTGCTTGTTGACCAGAAAACTCTTCTCCCGGTTAGAATTTTCAGCTGAAGTGATGGCACCCATAACCAATTGTGGTCGTAAACCATCCTCCTGCATTGACCCTATCCTTGAGGAATCAGAAAGAGATTCTGATCCTAAGAATGAACCGGTGACTGATACTAAGGCTCAAGAGGAGCACAATCATGCTGACGAGGCCAAGGATTCTCAGCACTCCAGTTAGTCCAAAAGAAGAAGAGCTGAGAGGGAAGAACGCAAGGCCAAGAGTTCTCGGACCACACAGAGGGATGAAGGAGCCAAAGGCAGTAAAGGTAGTCACCATAGTTCCAGTAGAAAAGCCACGGAGGAAACAAAAAATTAAGACTAATGAAGAAATTGATTGAGATGCTGGTATAGACCATTACAAGAAATCCTCAAGAAAGAGTCAGGTTCCTAAAGTTGGAAGAGGTAGAAACGATGCTGATCGACATGATTACACCTCTTCATTGATTATTTCTTTTCTAGTGTTCAAAGGTGGAAAGAAAGATGATCCATATGTTCATATCCAAGCCTTTGAAGAATATGCTGAGTTGAAAAATATTGATGAAGATGACTGGGGGGAATACTTTCGTGAGACACTAAAGGATGCAACAAGGAAATGGTACTACCATTACCTAGCTTGCCAACTCAGATCATACAACAAACTGATCAAAGCTTTCCGACTAGAATATGCAGACAATAGAGGAGATGAGGATATCCTCTGTGAATTGGATAAGATAAAGCAAGAAAAATTATCAGACAGAAGTTATGTTGAGAAAATCAAGGAGCTCATTAGGAAGCTGCAGGAACCACCATCAAAGAAGAGGTTGCGAGCAGGGTTTTTAAATGGTTTCCGTAGTAAAAAGCTTAGGGAGCAAGAGATGCCCGCACCAACAAAGAAATTCAATGATTTGGTGCAGCGTGCTGAAGTTGGAACAACAGGCAAAGAAGGAAAGGATTCACAGGAAGATGAGGTCTGGTAGTAGCAATACTTCTACTAAGAATTCTGATTCCAGTAAGACCTCCAGTAGCTCGAAAAGTAGCTCAAATGAAAAGAGCAAAGGCAAGGCCAAGAAGGGGTCTTGGTCCAGAAAGATTGATGAGATGTCCCGGCAAATTCCTAAAATCAGCCAGACCAGACAACCAATACGAAGAATAGAAACCTGGTGTTCAAAGTATAAATCCAAATATCATGTTTCCAATGAGTGTCCACAATGTACTTACTACAAAGCCTATGGCCATTTATGGAACAACTGTGGCATTTGTATTCATCATTTTAAGAAGGGAAAAGATCTATCTGTGGTGGCATTTACCAATGCTGAACCAGTTAGAGTGGAGACTACCAGTATACCCCAAGAAGAGAAATCAGGTACCCATGGTACTAGTACTGGGCATGGAAGATACCAGGGGGGTACTAGCTGGGGCCCGGGTCGTGGTAATTTCCAGAACCGAAGTCTGAACAGTTATAATTGTGGTAAGTATGGGCATTTCACGGCTCAGAGTCTTGAAACACCTACTACTGCGGCTACTGAGGTGAAGGCTCTAGAGCTAGTTCCTGTAAGAGCAGTTACACGCAGCAAAGGGGTGATCATTGAGGAAATTCCAAATAAGCCGATGAAACCAATCACTCCTTAAAATGGGATCTATAGAGAAAGGTGTGGAAGGCCAAGGGTAAATAAAAGGTTGTTGATGAATGGTAGGAGCAGAGAGAATTGTCGGAAAAAATCATAGAGGATTTAGCCAAGAAGCTGCTAGAGCAGCCAAAGAGTTCTGATGCTCGGGTCATTCAAAAGATACCAGCTCAGTCTTTTGAGAAAACACAACCAGATCACTCAGGATCTGAGATTCCTGAGACCATGTTGGCTACAGTTCAGAGACTAATGGAAGAATTAGGGACTAATAGAGGAGCTGAAGGCACCAAAATAAAGGAATGGTACTGTGCGAAAACTTTCGGTTCTTCAAGTTCTTATAACAACTCTGATCATGAGAAGGAGGAAATACATGTCAAGATTTGTGACAAAATTCAGAAACTCACAGTTGAGCTAGAGGACATTAGAAAAACTTTGCCTAAAGCAGCGAAGTTTATCAGACAACGAAGGAAGGCTGAGGCTGAAGCCAGAGCAGTTGAATTGGCTGCTATCAGAGATGATGAAGTTTCAGTGATCCAGGTTGATTACAGGGTTAGAAAATAGTGGAAGCCACTATCTGGTGTCATGCTGGATGGAGGAGCAGGAGTAAATATCCTGGGGGCACATCTTCAGCAAAGGATGGGTATCACAAACCTGAAACCAGCACCTTTCAAAGTTTGAATGGCGGATCATCGAGTGGTGCAGGCAACTGGTATGATAGAGAATATGTAGATAAGAGTGGGCAAAGAAAAGTTTAAAACTAGCTTCCTAGTATTAGATGTGCAAGGCGTATATGGGATGCTACTGGGGCGCCCATGGTTGCGAACGGCACAAGCTGTTCACGACTATGCTAATCAAAATCTGACAATACAAGGTGCCAGTAGTAGCAAAATTCAAATTCAGACAAACAACACTAGGAGCTGGTGAAAGAAGCTGTGACCAGAAGAGCTTTGCCAGAAGTATAAGGTGAAGAAAATTGAGAGGATGCTGGCGACAATGAATATTTTTTCATTAACCAAAATAGATCTCAACGCAGTGATATTGGACAAGGATCAGGCTGAAAAGAAAAAGAAGAAATTTCCAGATCAGTTCACTGAACTAAACTCTAGAGAACACCCAGTTCAACTGACGGGAAGGCCAGAAGAACTAGTTGATTCCAGTACACCAGTGGTTTCTGAACAAGCATACTCTGAAGCTAATGAAAATCAGAATAGCAGTTCAGAACTCAGGGGACAGTCTTGTGATTATGCTAAGGAGTCAACCAAGAGAAAGGGTGGTGGGCCTAATTGGTTGCTTCTAGATGATCAAGAAATAGAGAAATGGGATCTAGGTTCTGAAGAAAATCCTAGATTGATCAAAGTTAACAAACATCTCAATCCTAAGATGAAAGAGAAGGCCCGACATATGTTCTAGCAATACAAAGATGTGTTTGCATGGGAGCATACTGACCTCAAAGGAGTAGATCTAGAGGTATTTCAACATCGAATATAATTGAAACCAGATGCCATACCAATGCGGTTGCAACAATACCGAATGAATCCAAATTATGCTAAGAAGGTCAAGGAAGAGATTGATAATCTTCTAAAGGCTGGGTTCATTACTTAAGTAGCTAGTAGTGATTGGTTATTTCTTATTGTGGTGGTGCCCAAGAAGAATGGAAAGCTTAGAGTATGTGTAGACTATAGGAAGCTGAATGTTCAAACCATTAAGGATCCCTTTCCATTACCCTTCACGGACATGTTGCTTGATGAAATTGCAGGTTATGAGATGTATAGCTTTATGGATGGTTATAGTGGCTATAACCAATTACAGATTGCTTCTAAGGACCGGAGTAAAACAACTTTTATTACTGAGTGGGGAGCATTCATGTATCTGGTTATGCCATTTGGTCTTTGCAATGCACCAGCCAGTTTCCAACATGTATGATGGAAATATTCAATGAATTCTTCACCGATTCCTTGCCATATTTATGGATGAATTCACTATATATTCAATAGAAGAGAAGAATTTTCTTTTTTTGGAAATGGTTTTCCAGCACTATCAAGAAAAGCGGATCTATTTGAACCCATCTGTTTTCTTGGTCTGGAAAGGACAACTACAGGGACATGTAGTGTCCGGAATGGTATAGAAATGACCAATGACAAGATTCAGTGTGTCCAACGGACCAAGGCACCTTGCAATGCATTAGAGTTGAGTTATTTCTTGGGATATATCAATTTCTATAGAAGATTTGTACACAAGTCTGCTTCCCAGGAATTACCTTTGTATGAACTCACGAAGAAGACCAGCAAGTTCAGTTGGACTGCTGAATGTGAGGAAATTTTTCAGAGTCTAAGGAATGCTATTATCGGTAAGCCATTACTTCGACAACCAAATTGGGATGTCATTTTTCATGTACATGTCGATGCTTCAGGACTGGCGATGGGAGCAATATTGGCTCAGCCAGAAGTAAGAAGTGATTATCTAGTGTACTTTGCGAGTCAGAGGTTCAGTCAGGCTGAAGAAGGGTATACAACTACTGAAAGAGAAGCCCTAGGAATGGTTTTTAGTGCTACTAAATTCGCCATTATTTATTGGGCAAGCTATTTCATTTTTATGTGGATCATCATGCCTAATTATTTTTTATTAACAAAGTCATTATTCAAGGCCAACTGATAAGATGGATGATTTTCTTGATGGAATTTGAATTTTGTATTTTCTATAAGCCCAACCCATTGTGGTGTTGATTTCCTATCCAGGAGTACGGTTGGCTACTTTGAGGTGTCTTTGAGAGATGAGCCAGTGGATGCAGAACTATTTCAGATAACAGCTGTAGAAACAACTGAACCAGAGTTGTATGATGTATATCAATTTCTCTCTAAAGCAGGATTCCCAAACAACTGGACTTAGAATCAAAAGAAGGCTCTAATTATCAAGAGTCTGAAGTTCACCATCATTGGTAGATCACTTTACAGACTGGGAGTAGATGGGGTTCTTTGCAGATGTGTGCCTATGGAGGTGTTGGACGGGAGCGACTCACACACCCATGAAGTGTATGCAAACACTACTAGATCAACATAATGTCAATCCAGGACACAGATGACATGATAGGCACACGGAGGAAATCTCTTTAGCTTGTCAGGATGAGACCATCCTACACATACAACACTTTGGAAGGCCAACTAAACCACAATCAAGAACCTCACTGCTCTCAACTACACCACCTAGCCACATACACACACACGGAAGGTAACTCACCTAATCATGCCAGATTCATACGAAACTTAAGGAACACCATACCCTCACTAGGATACACATGTCCCTAAGCTTCTACACTCAAAACCCTCACTCTAAACCTATCTGCGGAAAACGCGTAGGATGACAAATCAGAATTTTGAAAGTGCCCAAAACTGAAATTTATGAGTACCTATGCGTAGCCTACGTTGCCACGATTCTATAGACTACTAGCACGCAAAAAACAGACATCGTTTGATACACTTACGACCACAAATAGCTCGTAGATGTGTCGGCGTGTGCGCTTCGTCTCGCATGGAATGCTTGACGTTGTCGCGTAGCTCTCCTCGAGCCTACAACAATGGTGCAGTCGGATATCCAATGTGTTGAGCGAGCCGGGCGTAGCGAGAGGATAAAGCTCACACTCACTCTCTTTCTCTCTCACACACAGTAGACGGCAGCGCTAAGTTTTTGTTAAGTATGGAGCCTGATTTACCCTTGTAATTTTCTGTGGTAAAAGCGCACATTTGTAAGGCCCCCATTATGAGGAGAAGCCATCGTGCCTGATGAAAATCACTCACCGGAAACTAAAATTTTCACGGATAAGAATCAGGGGCAACTTTAAAGGCCTCGGGGGCGGAGGTCCCCGAGACTTTTTTTTCCGCCGGAATATTATGGCCGGACAGCGGCCGGAAAGTGGTCGGAAAACAACCGGTCGGTTGGCCGGTGGCCGGTAGTCAATGGCCGATGGCCGGTGGTCGGAAGTCAATGGCCGGTGGCTGAATTCAAAAGCGGACTTGTCTTCTCAAGGGCGGGGCGGCTACACATGGCTGTCTCTCATAAGAGAGGGCAGCCCTTTTGGCCTATAAAAGGAGGCCATTTCTACACACATTTCATAGTGTGAAGTTGATGCAACAAGGTGAGTGTGAGGTGGTGAGAGTGAAGCAAGGCGGAAGCTCCATTAAGGGTATAATCCCTTTGTAAATTACTTCTTGTTTTGAAGTACTAAAGCCATTGAGTGGCTGCTTTCCCGTGGACGTAGCCCACATTGGGTGAACCACGTATATCGTGTGTACTCTCTCTCTCTCTCTCTCTCTACTCTATAATCTCGTGTATATAAATCTGTCTCTCTCCATTAAGTAATCTACTCAATTATCTATTTAGCTACGTCTTATTTCCTAACAACTGGTATCAGAGAAAGGTTTGCTCGTAGCTAAATTATCTCAAGGAAAGGATTCCTTGAATTGAGTGGGAGTTATGGCGGAGGAAGGGAAGCTCAAGATTGAGAAGTTCAACGACAAAAACTACCAACATTGGAAGATGCAGATTGAAGACTATCTCTACCAGAAGGACCTCTATTTGCCACGAGGCGGTCTTGCGAAGAAGCCCGCAACAATGGCAGATGAAGCATGGATTGTCCTTGATCGAAAGGCAGTGGGAACAATCCGGTTAAGCTTGGCTTCAACGGTGGCCTTCAATGTTTCGGAGATGAAGACCACGGAGGACTTGATGAAGCCACTTGACGACTTGTACGAGAAACCATCGGCATCCAATAAGGTATTTCTTATGAAGCGCTTGTTCAATCTAAAGATGGCAAAGAATGGTTCAGTTGCAGAACACCTAAATGACTTTAACACAAACATAAGTCAACTTCGATCAGTGAAAATCAATTTCGATGACGAAGTGCGAGCTCTCCTTATACTATCATCTCTACCGGATAGTTGGGACAGCCTTGTGATGGCTGTAAGTAATTCTATCTCTGGCACAAATACTCTTAAGTTTGATGATGTTGTGGGTGTTCTCCTAAGCGAGGAAATGCGAAGGAGAAGCACAGGAGAATCATCAAGTGTTGCACTATCAGTGGAAACAAGAGGAAGGCTTAAGGAGAGGTTAAAAACCCAAAAGGGTCGTGATCGCTCAAGGCGGAGCAAGTCACGCACAAAGTCAGTTCTTGAATGTTGGAACTGCGGCAAGAAGGGCCACATCAAGAAGGATTGCTGGTCCAAGAAGAAGAAGGAGACAAAGTCTCAAGACAACAAGCCAACATCGGAGGCCAATGTGGCAGGTAAAGTAGAGCAAGATGCTCTAATTCTCTCATTAGACAATGTGTCTAATTCCTGGATAGTAGATTCCGGGGCTTCATTCCATGCGACACCACACAAGCAACATTTCCAAGACTACACCAAAGGTAATTTTGGATATGTATACTTGGGAGATGATGAAGCTTGTGAGATTGTCGGCAAAGGTACAGTTTCTGTCAAAACTGCTAACGAAAATGAATGGAAGCTTAAAGATGTTAGGCATGTTCCTTCTCTTCGCAAAAAATTGATCTCTACAAGACAATTGGACGATGAAGGTCACAACATTGCATTCGGAAACAAATGGTGGAAGATCTCAAAGGGATCTTTGGTGATTGCCAAGGGTGAAAAAGTCGGTACACTTTACTTGTGTACTGTTAGCACGCAACCTTCAGCTTGTGCAACAACTACAGAAGTTGACAGTGCGGTGTGGCACTACCGACTTGGGCATATGAGTGCCAAAGGAATGCAAATCCTTCAAACAAAGAAGCTTCTACCAGGTTTGAAAGAAGTGGACTTAGAGTTCTGTGAAGATTGTGTTTATGGTAAACAAAAGAGCGTAAAATTTCAAAAATCAGGAAATAAAAGAAAAAATAAAAAACTTGAGTTGGTTCATTCTGATGTTTGGGGTCCTGCAAGTACACCATCACTTGGTGGCTCATTTTACTATGTAACATTCATAGACGATGCGACTAGAAAAACATGGGTTTATGTCATGAAGAATAAATCCGATGTATTTTCCATATTTCAAAGGTGGAAAGCCTTCGTGGAGAATGAAACAGGTACCAAGATTAAATGCCTCAGATCCGACAATGGAGGCGAATATTGCAGCCAAGCTTTTGAAAGCTTTTGTGCTAGCAATGGCATTCGGAGGCAAAGGACAACCCCAAGGACACCTCAACAAAATGGGATTTCGGAAAGGATGAACAGGACAATCATGGAGCGAGCACAAAGCATGCGGCTACATGCAGGCCTACTGCTTGAGCTTTGGGCGGAAGCTGTAAGTACGTCTGTGTACTTAATCAATTGATCACCCTCAACGGCATTGGATGGGGGAGTTCCAGAAGAGGCATGGACAGGTAAACCGGTGAATTATGCATTTCTCAAAGTGTTTGGGTGTGAGGCTTTCATGCACATAGATAGAAGCCTAAGATCAAAGTTAGATGCAAAGTCCAAAAAGTGTTTCTTCATTGGCTATGGAGAAGGAGACTTTGGGTATCGCCTATGGAATCCTGAAGATGGTAAAATCTTAAGGAGTAGGGATGTAATTTTTAACGAACAAAATATGTACAAAGATTACTTGGAAAGAAAACAAACAAAAGAAACAGGTGATGAGTACATGGAGCTTGAGGACGGTGAAGACTCTCAAGGACTGCAAACGGTGACAATGTGCAACAACGTCAACCAAATGAGGAGACTCAACCTATTCCCCAAAGATCTACAAGAGCAAGTAGACCTCCAGAAAAGTTTGTTCCTTCCTTCAACCATCTCTTGATCTCAGATTCTGGAGAGCCGGAATCATATGAAGAAGCTATGCAACATGAATCGAAAGAAGAATGGATGAAGAGCATACAAGTGGAGCAAACATGGGAGTTGGTTGAGTTGCCTAAAGGTAAGCAGGCACTTCAAAACAAATGGGTGTACAAGCTAAAGGAAGAAGAAGGTGGGAAGAAAAGGTACAAGTCTAGGCTTGTGGTAAAAGGTTTTTCTCAAAAGAAAGGTATTGACTTCAATGAAATATTTTCTCCTGTTGTAAAAATGAACTCAATTAAGCTTGTCTTAAGCCTTGTGGCTGCTCATGATCTAAATCTCGAGCAAATGGATGTAAATACGGCATTCCCTCACGGTGACTTAGAGGAGGAAATCTACATGCTTCAACCAAAGGGGTATGAAGTAAAAGGTAAGGAGAAAATGGTTTGCAGATTAAAGAAGAGCTTGTATGGTTTAAAGCAAGCATCAAGACAATGGTACTTGAAGTTTGATCGATGGATGTTGGATCATGGATTCACAAGATGCAACTCGGATCACTGCGTCTACACGGAGAATTTGGGAGATGGGAAATTCATCATCCTAATGTTGTATGTTGATGACATGTTGATTGCAAGTGCTAACATGCAGGACATCAAAGACCTAAAAGAGGCGCTGTCCAAATCTTTTTCAATGAAAGATTTAGGTGCTGCAAAGAGGATACTTGGTATGAAAATATCAAGGGACAGGACGAAGAAGACAATAAAGCTATCTCAAGAAGATTACATCAAGAAGGTACTAGAAAGGTTTGCAATGCAAAATGCAAAACCAGTTTCTACACCTTTGGCTGGTCATTTTAAACTAACGAAGGATATGTGTCCAAAGACACAAGAGAAGATAGCCTATATGTCTAAATTTCCATATGCTGCAGCGGTAGGTTCTCTAATGTATGCTATGGTCTAGACAAGGCCAGACATTGCATATGCAGTGGGAGTTGTGAGTAGGTTCATGGACAACCCAGGTAAAGAGCATTGGCAAGCTGTGAAGTGGATACTTAGGTATCTAAAAGGTACAACAACAAATGCTTTTTATTTTGGAGGAACTGATATTTTTCTAGAAGGGTATGCTGATGCAGATATGGCAGGTGACAAAGATACTCGAAGGAGCACTACTGGCTATGTGTTCACGGTTGGAGGCACAGTAGTAAGCTGGGCTTCAAAGCTGCAGAAAGTGATTTCACTTTCTACTACGGAAGTAGAGTATGTAGCAATGACGGAGGCAAGCAAAGAAATTCTGTGGCTTCACAGATTCTTAGAAGAGCTTGGATTCAAACAAGACAATTGTGTCTTGTACAGTGATAGCCAAAGCGCTATCCATCTTGTGAAGAACTCAGCCTTTCATTCAAGGACAAAGCACATTGAGGTGAGATATCACTTCATACGCACTCTTTTGGAAGAGGGACAACTAAAGCTAGGAAAGGTGCATACAAGTGAAAATCCTGCAGACATGTTTACAAAGGTGGTCAACAAGGAGAAGTTGAGCTTTTGCTCATCTTCAATCGGCATTCAAGGATAAGAAGCCAAAATGGAAAGCAGTCACAGGTTTGGTTTGGAGATCAGTCTCCAAGTGAGAGATTGTTAAGTATGGAGACTGATTTGCCCTTGTAATTTTCTGTGGTAAAAGCGCACATTTGTAAGGTCCCCATTATGAGGAGAAGCCATCGTGCGTGAAGGAAAATCACTCACCGGAAACCAAAATTTTCACGGACAAGAATCAGGGGCAACTTTAAAGGCCTCGGGGGCGGAGGCCCCCGAGACTTTTTTTTCACCGGAATATTATGGCCGGACGGCGGCCGGAAAGTGGTCGGAAAACAAGCCGTCGGTTGGCCGGTGGCCGGTAGTCAATGGCCCATGGCCAGTGGTCGGAAGTCAATGGCCGGTGGCTGAATTCAAAAGCGGACTTGTCTTCTCAAGGGTGGGGCAGCTACACATGGCTGTCTCTCATAAGAGAGGGCAGCCCTTTTGGCCTATAAAAGGAGGCCATTTCTACACACATTTCAGAGTGTGAAGTTGATGCAACAAGGTGAGTGTGAGGTGGTGAGAGTGAAGCAAGGCGGAAGCTCCATTAAGGGTATAATCCCTTTGTAAACTACTTCTTGTTTCAAAGTACTAAAGCCATTGAGTGGCTGCTTTCCCGTGGACATAGCCCACATTTGGTGAACCACGTATATCGTGTGTACTCTCTCTCTCTCTTCTCTACTCTATAATCTCGTGTATATAAATCTGTCTCTCTCCATTAAGTAATCTACTCAATTATCTATTTAGCTACGTCTTATTTCCTAACAGTTTTTGATTAGGATTAAAGTCCTTTTTTTACAAAATGACCTAGGTACCTTATATACTAAGGCTACCTTAGGTTTAACCAAAAATGGGGTTGAAAGGGTCAAATGGCTTTGTATTTACAATCTGGAAGTGCCATTGCACCCCGGCTTTTGAAACTAGAATAACTACTCATTACAAATGACGTTTATAGCCATAATCCGCAACATTTCATAACTCGCAAAAGATAAGACTTTGGTACGAAACTTGAGTTATGTTGTGTTGTTGACCCAGTGGTCAACACTCCCCCCTTCCATGTTTATGCCGTCCCCGACATGACCTGATTGTCGATGGCGATGTGGAATTTGCTGTCGTTTTGGCCTTATCTGTTGCACTACTTGTAACTTTGTCGAACCACAACAAGAACTATGATCCATTAGAGTGGTCATTGATCATTATAACCATTCATCTTTTGAGATCCTCTGATTACTTTTATGTCTTCTCTTCTTCATTGGGGAATCTTTGTCCCTGTGCAATCATGTTGTTAGTGTTGTCTGCAGCTTTGTCATTGTAGGCCATTCTTTGACTCGCCATTGAGGAGAAGTATGCTATGATTTGAAATTGGTGCTCCAATTCATTTGTCAATTGATTTGAGTAGCATTTCCTTATTGTTGATGTAGAAGGAATATGTACAAGAGGATGGTGATAGGTGTCTTTAGATTAGGGTCTAAAACCTGGATGACCAAAGGGAAAAAAACCCGGTGGGAAAAAAATGCCTTTGGTATACGCTCTTATTGGAGTTGAGCAGTTGAACATGAAGTACATGTTCATGAAAGGTGAGTGCTTGGGTGAAACACGGAAAGAGTGCCTGATGCAAGTGCCAATTATGGGACACTCTATATGCATATGAGAAATTTGTCACCAAAAGCATGCAACGTGAAAGAAGGAGATGATGGGTGTTTCGAGGAATAAATGTAGCACATGTGACATCAAAAGATGTCTCAATAGCTTCCACCTTTCCAAGAAGGGTTTTCGATGTAGAAGTTTCTCCACTCGTATCTCAGTGCGCTCAGTACGTGAGTGTCTTTTGGACCTTCTCCTTCACTTCACTAGACTTAAGTACTTAGACTTCGACTCTTTTGCTCACCTATACCAGCATGAGCGACACAATGTAAATATGCTCAACTCTTCCAGCTTGAGTAGTACCTAGAATAGCTAAGACGCTTAGACCACATAGAATATTACTTGAAGCTTTGGGACTAACACCTCACTCATTTTATGGCTTAGCTACTCGACTCTGACTTGTCGGTTGCATGTTGACACTGCTTTGTGACAAGTTCTTCGGTTGTTGTAGTGGCTGCTGAGACATACTTCGTGAAGTTTCATCCTTTCCCTGTACCTTCTTCTCTTTGTAGTGCTCAGGCCTCTCGTCAGTCTTTTCTTCAGGTGGAGTATGGATTTTTTTAATTTTTTCTTAATAATAAACAAAGAAAATCTTAAAAAAACTTAACAAAAGAAAAATCATTCAAATAGAAATCTAAATGCTATGTACACTATACACATGTCCCTAGGGGCTCATATATGGATTTTGTCCCCATACTCTTCTGTAACACTACTATGAGGGCATATACTTTAAATTTCGTCAAAAAATTTATCACAATAAAATGCAAAAATTCAATGCATCTCACAAAACATTGCCCTCTAATAGTCATAATGTTAGGTCCGCATTCACAATGCCTCCCCCCTTCCTATTTGGAGTCATCCTTTACGACAGGGTATCGCAAAGGGTATGTGTTGTGCTTGGGCAATTAAAAGTTGTGCCTATGCAGGCCTTGTAATGTAGCCCTATTATGCATACACAGTCAATGCATGGAAAAGATTTATGTCGTGCAAGATGTGGGTATAAGCAATTTGCTTATTGACATTTGTTGGCAAGGCTTCCTATTCTAAGCAATGTAATGGTCTTTGAAGCTTCTGTATCGTTGCTTGATTGAAGCAACTTGCTCTCTTCTAATTGTACTATAATCGTAGGAAGAATTGTAAGAATTCAAGCGGCGATGCACTGACAGCAGCTTTGTTGTTCTTCTTTGGGACCCATTTCTTTGCTTTTATTGGTTGTTTTGTTGCTGGCTCTCGTTTGGGAACCCATACTTGCCCGTGCTTCGTTTGTGTTTGAAGAGACTTCTTTGGGATCCACCTTTTTGTTGTGTGAGTCGACAATGGTCTTTGCTTCAGCACTTGTACGCTTGGTTGGTGACGGGATTCAGACTTTGAAAGTTGATACTGTGGTTGTTTTGGAATCCAAATGAATTCCTGACTTTTTTGTGCTTGAATCAACTTCTTTGGAGCCCAAATCTGAGTTGTGAAAGCTTGCGACTTTGTGATATTCTTACCGTTCGTGCACGCTTTCCTTGTTTTTGTTTTGCTGTTGGATATTGTGATTTGTCATTAGAGATCTTTGTCTTCTTGATCCATATCTAATTTTGGCCGATCTGACCTTTTGGTATCCAGATTTGTCGAGCTTTTTGGCTTTGACTTGTTGTAATGTTCTTTTGACCTGTCATGGTTGTTGTTGAAGGGGTTGGTGATAGTGATGGCCTGAGTTGATGATAGGGGATGTCGTAAGATTCAACACTATCACTGCTATCCTTAACAAGGTTGACTTCTTGTACTTTCCCTTGATTTTTTGGCTGGTAGTGGAAAGTTACAGTTTGTTTTCTCGTGGGTGGTAATTTCTTGGAGGACTTTTCTAGCCCATTGATTAGAGCATTGTTAGCTCGTTGCTCTGGTCGTATTCCTCCTAGCTGAGTCTTTGCATCCTTATTAGGAGCCATGTATGAGGATGCTTGTGGTGGTTGTGTTTTCCCCGAGGACTTTGGAATCCACTTTTGATGCACGTTATTCGTGTAGCGATGACATTGATTCCCGGGTCGTTGATCTTCTTGAAGCTCGAAGTGTTCTACAGAGTCATAGAACTCGTCGTCTTCTTCATCTTTTGATTCTCCACATTTCTTTGTTTGCTCCTTATGTCGAGAGCTTGTTGATGTCTGGTTCTCTTCGTTTTCCTGGATTACACTCACTGCAATATAAGGAACGACATCATAGCCATTTTTATCACAAAACTTTGTTGTGGAAGCATCCTCCACGGCGCACACGTCCAGAGTAGCCAAGATGTGTTCCCATCCAAAAGGCTCTAACTCTTCTTCACGAAATGGTTCTGGGATATAGTCCATATCCTCTATAACACGCTCTAGGATACATTCCTCACGTTTCAAGCTATCACATTGTGAAGCTCCACACATCCACAGTTCTTTAGGCTTACCTAACCAAGCTGGAAGTTCTGATCCTGCTACTGTGGCGGAATCAAACTCCTCAACCAGTGTTCTCGTCACATCCCTATAGCTATGATCCCTCAAGTTTATCTTTGTTATGGTTTCCATATGTCTCAGGTATATATGGTCATAACCCAAATCTTGGACCATTTTCAATTGTCGCATGAATGGTCTTCCCAGAATGATGTCATAGTTGTTCTTCTTGCCAAAGTCAACAACAGCAAAAGTGTGTTCATATTCAATGCCACAAAAAGTAACAAGTACTTTTTCTAGCAGTCCTAGGGGCTTTTCCTTGTGTCCGAATGCAAGCTGCAGGGTCATTCGTGTGGATATCAAGGCAGGTTTTCCCCATTTTTTCCAAACCTCTTTGGTTGCAATGGCCACACCAGCTCCACTGTCAAGGATTGCCATGGTTTTTACATTATTGAATTCCACCGGAAGGGTGGTGTTTCCATCTTCTCCCTCATAATACTCGCCTACCTTGTTTAATGGCATTGGCCTAGTATTTAGTTGAGGCATTTCAAGCTCTTTGATGCCTTCCTCGATTTGAGTCATTGGGGTTTTTACACCAAATTTCTCTAGACATTTACCCACATTAGCCCAAATGTTTGGTCTTATTCTAAGCAACCTGGCTAACATTATTGTACAGGTAACTGGGGTAGATAGAATATCTACAAGCCCCTTTGAATCGATGGCCTTGTTGGGAGACAGTCTCTGTGATGGGACTGCAACCACATCTGACTTGGTCTCGTACTCTCCCATGTAGGACGGTAGTGTTCTTAGCAAATGGGGTTGACTATCCATAGATTGTACAGATCCTTTGTCACCCCAATACAATCGCACGTCTAGATTCATTTGAGATCCAGTCTCAAATTCCTCTATTGGTGGTAGAAACACTCCTCGTTCATCACTAGTCTTGTCTACTAGTCTTCTTAGGTCATCGGCTTCATTGGCCTCTCTGACTTGTTTCCACAATTTGTCAAGACCATCTATCTCTTTACAATCCTCAGGTATAGCTTTGTGAAATCCCTCGGAAGAATTATCCGTGGTATTCAGTACTATCCTTGGTTCTAATGCTGGGTCTTGGAGGTTTGGTCTGTGCTCATGACTAGAATCTGGCTCTTTTAGTTACTGGTTTGGTGGGATTACTTGTGTAGGCATGACACGGATCACATCCTCAGGTTTTCAACTGGTGGTTCTAGTAAAGCTTGGGCTGTTTGAATCATTTTCTTGCACATTTCAAACGTTTTCTTTTCTAGTTCCGCATAGGGCTATGTCATCCACCTGTGTTCTTGGGTTTGGTTGTTTTTTAGCCTTTCATCATAGGCTTTCAAGAGGGCATCTAATGTCTCATTAACCTTCTCTGCCAACACAGATCCTCTTGAACTAGCACTTCTCGGTTTCTCATCCGTGGATGGTTCTTTTAGAGGTTTAACCATCTGTGTAAGAGAAGATACCTCCTTTTGCTCATGTTGTTTTATCTTCTCCTGAGCTTTGGTAAGCTTCTCAGCTAGGGATTTTTGCTCTCGTTCCCTGCGTGCTTTCATCCTAGTCTTTCTAGCTTTCCAACTATTTCGTTTGCTCTTGGTTTTCTGACTAGGTGCGTCTGTCTTGGTTTTCTGACTAGTTGCGTCTATCTTTGGTCCATCATCTGTCTTTGGACTCGTGTCACTTTCCGTGTTCTTTGTCTCTGGATTCTCATCAGCTTTCTTTTGAGCTTGTGCTCTCGTAACCACTTGAACTGGTACAACATTTTCATTTTCTGAGCTACTAGGGAGCTGAACAATCCCTGATACATTTGTCGTGATTTTCTTGATTTGGTTTGGTTTTTTTCGGGCAATCGGGGATCAAGTGAGTGATGCCACACTCAAGACAATAGGCATTTACTTCAGTGATCTCCGTATGAGGACGTTGTTTAACCAAGTGATTGTCACGACTTTTGTGACAATTTGTCTCTGGTTGAGGAGATTCTTTTTGCATTTCCTCTTGGCTATAAGCAAGCTTTGACCTAGATAATCCGCTATTTTCAATGAATCTCAATGTCCTTTCGTCCATTTCATACCTTCTTTCTTTTGACCGAAACCCAAGAGGTGGAGGTTGTACCGGCCTCACCACTCCATGTGTTTCTCTCGCATTTTGTTTCTCCGAAGGGTAGTACTCACTTTGGTTGCTATACCACATTGTAGCTGGTACTGGCGTTGGTTTATTTGATGCTTCCATCATTTGCATGTATCTCATGTCTACCTGCATTCTAGCACCTGACAGCGGAGGTTGTTGTCCTAAGACAAGCTGTGGCCTTAAAACTCCTACTGGTCCTGGCGCATTCCCCGTAATGTATCTAGGTGGAGTAGGTGCTTCTGGAACAGGTTGTACATACCTCTCCCTAGCATTTTCCATGCTATAATAGCACTCTTCCCCCGTATGGTTCGTCCATTTTCTCTCAATTTCACACCACTTCAGCTCTCCCAAATCAAACCTTACAAGAGGAATCAACCTCTTGACCAAGTCGTCGATAAGCTTTTCTTGATCAATAGGTGCCGTTGGCTTGGCAATGGACTCACTTATCTGTGAAACACTGTGCTGAGAGGATGTGTCATCTCCTTGACTCTTTAAGTCCTTTTCTTTGTAAGCCTCATAGTTATCCACTAGATAAAGAGCTTCTTTGATCAACTCGTTTAGCGTCATCCTCCTTATCATATGCAGATCTTTTTGAAGGCCCGCATGTCTCATTCCCTGGATAAAGATGAGCATCAGTCGTGCTTGCGTAGGTAATTCCGCTCTCGGACAGAGCTTAACATATCTCTTGAGCTGTAATGATGCTTTGCGTACTAATTCATTCTCTTTATGTTTGAATCTATGGATTTGCGAGACCGTGTTGTGAGCAATGCCTTTTGGCGAGAATTCTTCAATAAACTCCTCAAATAGCTCATCTAGGGTCTCAAAATCCCATTTTTCCACCGAATCAAACCATGTAGCTGCATCATCTTCTAGAGTCAATCCAAATCTAGCAAACTGTGTCGCAAAATCTAAAACTTCCTCTGCTCTAATCACTCTTCTAAAAGCCGCTACGTGATCTTTCAGATATTTATCTCCGGAGTGTTTACCCATTTCTGGACTTGGGATGGTCTAACTCGTCGATTGTCTACAAGTTTAACCAGAGACTCTCCCAATCCTTCTCTCGTTATTTCTCTTGAAGGGAATCCTGGGGGCTCTCTTCTTGGAATTTCTATATGAATTCTCGTGTTTGGTGGAGGCATTTGTGGTCCTTCATTGACCAAATATCCACCTCTTTCTAGTACAGTCTATGGATTTGTGCTTTCTACAACTCTGTATTCTCATCCATACTTGTCGACAACTATAGATCTCCATTGACAGCCGACTCTGTATGTGTAGACATATAAGAGCTTGTAATCCGTTATCTCTTCTAGGTATGGATCTGAGCACCTATAAAGATTGACCTCATTGTCTTCAATGTATCTATATAGTCCTTCACTCTCATGACCAATCATCCAAACTCTGTCAACAAGATGGATCTTTATCAATTGCAAGTTTGGAAGATCCTTTGTGGGAGGATATTCCTCTATCGTCGGGATGTCCAAGCTTGTGTAAGCTGCGTTTGAATCTTGGGTAGCCATGATTTTTGTGCTTAAGAGCTTTTGCTTTGGTTAGGGAAAAGTCAAAACTATGTCCAAAACCGCAACCGTTTCATCACAATTGTCGCAAATTGTCGCTTTTAGACACCCCTAACTTGCGGATGTATTTTGAGGCCTCAAACAATGTTTTTTTCAAAGTTGAACTAAATGGTTGCCGTGGGCATACACTTAGTTCAAGTTTTGCTCTAAGACTTGTAGAGCCGCTCTCAAGCTACGTTTTGATATAAAAACTTTTCCGATCCGGTTTGTGAAAGTTATGGCCAAAATAGTGAAATGCAGTTTAGACTAGTCAAAATGAGTCCAAATTCAATTTTGAAAAAAGATTTGGGATCTCTGTGACACTGTGAACACTCCTGTATGGTCAAAAGTACAGTTGGACCCTAAAACTGGCCTAGAGACATCCTACGTGTAGGATGTCTATATGCTAAGAATTTAACAAAATTTGGTCCAGAGACTCCCCTTGAGTCCAACAACACAATTGTATGCTCAGAATTTCATTTGGACCTAAAAATTTCCTTGAGACATCCTACGCGTAGGATGTCTTTTTGCTTAGAATGACTTCAAATTTTCACCCCAGCTTCTCCTTGATGTGCTGATCACAGTGGTGTGCTCATAAGTTGGTTTGGAGTCCTAAATCAAGCTGGAGACATCCTACGTGTAGGATGTCTAACTGCTCAGATTTTGTCCAAACTTGATCCCAAGATTCTTCTAGTGCTCAGCAACCTAATGGTATGCTCAAAATTGAATTTGGATGCCAATAGGTCAAGATTTGGGCTGCATAAGTTGCTAGTGCACTCCAAGAGTAGGATGTCTGACAATTCTTGTCTTTGCTTGGTAAATAGGCCAAACAAGGTCCAAATTCACTTTTGAAAAAAGTTATGGAATCCTTGAGACACTTAGAACCTCCCTATATGGCCAAAGTAGAATTTTGACCACTTTATGACCCTGGAGACATCCTACGCGTAGGATGTCTTTTTGCTCTGTTTCAGCTCAAACTTGCACTGTAGCTTCCCCTTGATGTGCTCAACTCACATCTATTTTTACTTTTTGATTCTGGCACCTATAGGTTGGTCAAATGATCAAGAATCTGTTCTAAAAGCCCGATGTCCGTTCTGATGAATTCCTAAGTCAAATCAACTCCAAATTGGACCAAATTTGCCTAGGAGGCTTGCCTAAGGCTATACAACACCCTGCTCTATCCACAGTTTGAATTTGGCCTCTAAATCATGCCTTAGACATCCTACGCGTAGGATGTCTAACTGCTCAGAATTGCCCCAAATTTGAACCACAGACTCTCCTTAAGGTGCTGATCATTGTGGTATGCTCAGAGGTTGATTTGGAGTGCTAAATCATGGTGAAGACATCCTACGCGTAGGATGTCTAAGTGCTTAGAATTGCCCCAAACTTGAGCCACAACTTCCCCTTGATGTCAGCAACCCAATGCTATGCTTAGATTTGAGTTTGGATGTCAAAAGACCCCAAAACTAGCTATTGTTGCCTTTTTCAGTCAAAAATGCTAAAGTCTGTTCAATCTTCACTTTCACTGACCCAAATGAGATGAAATTTATCACATGCACTCAATACAACATTTAGAACATGCCTTTGGAGTCATCCTATGGTTTGGTCTCAAAATTAGGCCTTGGACACAATTTGGGTAGGATGTGTGGCAATTCTCGTCTTTTGGCTTTGATCTGTCAAAATTTGGTCAAATTTCCACTTTCCAGGTGAAAATAGGGTAAAACCTACCTTCTCAACACACTGGTCAACTCAGAATTTCAAAATTTCCACTAGATCACCCTGTAGACATCCTACGCGTAGGATGTCTACTTCTGATTTTTTTTTGGCTGAAGTGTCCCTGATGCTTCCTTATGCTCTCAGCAAGTGCAAGTATGCTTCACAATTGCAAAAACATGCAAAAATCACTCAATTAAGCCTTTGCTGAAATTTTACGTTTTCTGACTCCGCCTTTTGGCTTTTGGTCAACAAAAATAGGGAAAAACACCCAAGTCAATATGTTACTAGGGTAAAACCTACCCTCTGAACCCACTGGTGCAGTCAGAATTTTCAAATTTGGTCTCCAAAACCCCCTTCAGACATCCTACGCGTAGGATGTTTATGTTTACAGAATTGCAGGTTTTCTTCACAGAACCCTTGTAAATGCTCTTTTATATGCACAACATCAATCAGTCATACAAAAATATCCACAAAAGCTTGTTTAATGCATTTTTACCCTCACAAGCACACTTTTCCGTGATTTCAAATGCAATCAAGCACTTTAACAAATAATTCAGTGATGAATAGCTCTAGATCAGAATCGGATCACTTACCTAAAGCTACTCCTACAAATCATATGGGGTTTTGCATCTATGAGTAGAAAAACTCTTCACTGCCACACACGGACTAGTAAACGCTTTTATCACCTCACAAATCACGCGACCACCAACAACTACTCTAATCCACAGATCCTAACTAACCTATCTAGTCGCTCACAGACCTTCGGCAAGACACACGCTTCCTCGCTATCCACTTGATCGCGGAATATCCTCTTCCGGATCCACTTAATAAAAACGCTTTCTTTAGCTGAAACTAAATGAAGCAACCATCACTCGAGTAATAGTAGGAAACTTACTTAGGTCCTTGTGTCCCCGGCAACGGCGCCAATGTTGGAGGCGAGCGACTCACATACCCATGAAGTGCATGCAAACACTACCTAGATCAACATAATGTCAATCGAGGACACAGATGACACGATAGGCACACAGAGGAAATCTCTTTAGCTTGTCAGGCTGAGACCATCCTACACATACAACACTCTAGAAGGCCAACTAAACCACAACTAAGAACCTCACTGCTCTCAACTACACCACCTAGCCACATACACACATACAGAAGGTAACTCACCTAATCATGCCAGATTCGTACGAAACTTAAGGAACACCATCCCCTCACTAGGATACACCTGTCCCTAAGCTTCTACACTCAAAACCCTCACTCTAAACCTGTCTGCGGAAAACGCATAGGATGACAGAGCAGAATTTTGAAAGTGCCCGAAATTGAAATTTATGAGTACATATGCGCAGCTTATGTCGCCACGATTCTATAGACTACTAGCACGCAGAAAACAGACATCGTTTGATACACTTACAGCCACAAATAGCTCGTAGATGCGTCGGCGTGTGCGCTTTGTCTCGCGTGGAATGCTTGGTGTTGTCGCGTAGCTCTCCTCGAGCCTACAGCAATGGTGCAGTCCGATCTCCAATGTGTTGAGCGAGCCGGGCGTAGCAAGAGGATAAAGCTCACGCTCACTCTCTTTCTCTCTCATACACAGTAGACGACAGCGCTAAGTTTTTGATTATGATTAAAGTCCTTTTTTTACAAATTGACCTAGGTACCTTATATACTAAGGCTACCTTAGGCTTAACCAAAAATGGGGTTGAAAGGGTCAAATGGCTTTGTATTTACAATCTTGAAGAGCCATTGCACCCCGGCTTCTGAAACTAGAATAACTACTCATTACAAATGACGTTTATAGCCATAATCTGCAACATTTCATAACTCGCAAAAGATAAGACTTTGGTACGAAACTTGAGTTATGTTGTGTTGTTGACCCAGCGGTCAGCAGGAGGGACGAATGCAAGTTGTTTTAGAGGCACATAATGGGGATTATGCAGGACATTTTTCTATTGATATTACTTCCAAGAAGATTTTGCAGGTTGGATTGTGGTGGCAAACTTTAATATCTGATGTCAAAAGCTTTTGTAAAACGTGTGATATATGCCAGAGGATGGACAAACCCATAGCAACAGATATGACTCCTCTAACTCCAGTCCAGCCGTTGGGTGTATTTATGAAATGGGGTCTAGATTTTATGGGTCCATTCAAGAAAATTACTCCAAGGAAGAATAGGTATATATTGATGGCCACTTGTTATGTGACCAAATGGGTAGAAGCTAGGGCTCTTCCCGATGACACTTCAAAGTCCACAATTTGTGTTCTTATTTTAAAATATTGTTTGCCGATATGGATGTCCTGTGGAGATTGTGTCTGACTAGGGAACACACTTTATAAATGACACTATGGATATTCTCATGGAAATTCTTTCAGTCAAGTATCGAAAATCAACACCAGATTATCCTAGATACAATGGGAAAGCAACAACAAGACTGTCAAGACTATTCTCACTAAGATTGTACAGAAAGAGCCACATCAGTGGGATTTGAAACTTCAAACTTCTCTCTGGGCATATCGGATAGCCTATAAGGTCACCACTGGACTGACACCATTTAGAATGGTGTATGGCACTGAAGCTATCGTACCCATGGAATTTGTAATACCCAGTCTCTGGATCGCAGTAGAGTATGGATTGGATTTTAATCACAATTTGAAAAAGAGACTGGAGGAGTTAACACAACTGGATGAGTTAAGATAGAGGGCTATGCTGGAACAGGAAATTGTTCAGCAAAGAAGGAAACACTAGCATGATAGACAAATCAAAGTCAGGGAGTTTCAGAAAGGAGATTTGGTTATGCTGTATCAATCAAAATTGGTTCCTAAGAAATTGAACTTAAAGATAGCTTGGGTTGGTCCATATGAAGTTGATTGGGTGTCCAATGGCACAATAAGATTGAAAGATTTATCTGGATTACTATTGCCAGGTGTTTATAATGGGGCCAAAATCAAGCTATACTATTCCAATGACAAAGAGACTTCCAGGGATGAGGATACTGGTATTCTGGGAGCTGAAAACCAGGAAAATTTAGAATCAGTCATTGTAAGACTTTTTCATGTATAACCAGTACCAAAGCTAGTCAAAGGGTCAAAAGAGTCTCAGCACGACAAAACTATGTCACTAGCAAAATTTGTAAAGTGTTAGAACCAGTATCAGTTTTTATGGGAAAAAGGGCCAGTTGGACCATCACTAGTAATCATTTCAAGGAACATGGAGATTATAAGCCAATGCATGTATGCCACATCATTAATGGTGCACAAGACTCTAGGAACGGTAAGTAGTGGAGCTTTTATGGCATGAACGCGTATAACAGTAAGGCGAGGAAGCATTTTTCCTCATAAATCCCCTGTACGATGTTTGTGTGCTCTCATACATTCACCATTGCCAAGCTCCGAAGCCTCGTCTCTGCAACCACATACTTCTTCATCGGAAGCAACAATTGATTGATGTTTGTATTGAGGCGGTCCGGGGCGGGCAACAAGAAGAGTGGCCTCTAGACACCCTTCAAGGCTCCCGTGCTGCTCAATGGGGCTGGGGCACAACACAACACAAACCAAAACAACAAACCCACCGCCAAATCCCAACTACACAAGGGGCACCACCTAGTTTAAGAGCGAACTAGGACGCAAAAGAGGAGAATCGTTAGAGCAACCCACAAACAAGCAAGGAATTTACACTAACCCTAACACCAATGGAATACTCTCACACACTAAAACACGAGAGAGAGAGAGAGAGAGAGAGAGAGAGAGAGAGAGAGAGAGAGAGCGAGAGAGAGAGAGAGAGAGAGAGAGAGAGAGAGAGAGAGATAGTGCTCGGGCTGCTTTGAAACGTATCGGCAATGATCAAGCAAACACAACTATATATTTAAGAAAGAGAGAGAAAGGGGGAGGGGGTGCTTGTTGCATTAATACCTTCTTACAAATCTGTCATGACAAATCAAAGTGAGATTAGTACTTGTTCAACATAGCTTGCGTAAATTTCACCACAACACATCACTAGAAAAGCCACCCCAATCACTGTCTTAAGGCCAAGGGAGTCCTCTCCACCTTGTCGCCCTCTTACAGTATGTGGGATTTATGGCTAGATTGATGACAACACCAGAGACAAGCTATCAAGAACTTTAAAAAAACCAAGACACTTACGCATCATTGTTGTCCATTACTTCACGTTGGAAAGGAGACAAAATATCCAAGATTAGTCCAAATCCACCCTCCTTGATTCAGCGAATGTTGGGCTTACACTAGTAGGAGAAATGATAGATTTCCTACTCTCAATTGAATGATCACTCTCTCTCTTACAATGGCATAGATTTCCCTTGCTAATCCCCTATTACAACACATGCACATGCATAAGACAATGAGCTTCCACTCAAGAGCTCCTTCTAGAGAGGTTGAGCTTGGCTTCTCAAGCTATAGCATAGTGCTCTTGCTTATGGCTTCCCCCTTTTATGCTAGCTACACCCTCCTTTTATAGCAATTTTGAAGGCTAGGGTTACTCCTCTAACCATGGTTGAGTTAGATTTTCAGCAATTTATCTAATTTCTTTTGCTTGGAATTATCAAGAAGTTGGTGGGGAAAGAGAGAGGAGAGAAATGGAGGTGATAGGACTTTTCATAGTGGGTTAGTGTTAGTAGAGTTAGTATTAATTTACAAATGGAATTGAATATTTACAATGGGAGTATCCATGTAGGATACAAATAAGGAAGAAAAACTCTTAAGAGGTAAGAAAAGGTGGATTTCTTACAAGGTTGATGCTCCAAGTGTCTTGAGTAGGGCCAATTTTGACGCTTGTTGACGGTCCACTAGCTTTGACGGTACATTTTTTCTCCACTCTTGACCTTCCTTGAGAGACAAGGTAATTGAAGCTGAGTAATCAACCACCATGATGCTATCTTTTAAGAGAAAGAGGCTGAATTTTGTGGTTTTTTGATAGATATGGGTAATTTGGAGGAGGAAAAATGAGACTAGGTGGTCAATTTTGGAATGGAATTGTGTGTGGGAGGTATGAGTTCACCATGGTTTCTCTTATTCTTCAAGGTTGAGGAGAAGGTGAGTAGTGTGCAGAGAGGAGTGGTGAGAGAGATGGGGATGATGAGTGGAGAAGTGTGTGTGAAAGAGGAAAATGATAAAGTGGAAGAGAGAGTGTGGCTGCATAGCATGGGAAAACTGGGGTCCACTAAAAAAATCATAGCTCACAGCTGGTAGCTTCAAAAATCATGAAAAAATTTGGGGTGATTATTCAGAGCGTGGGCTACATTTTCTCTTTTGACCACCGCTCCAAATTCGGAGTGGAGATAGGTGCCAAAATTCTCACCAAAAAGCCTGTTTTTTATGCCTGCAAAAGTCTTTTAGTGGTCCCCTCCTTTGTTGAATTTGTACAATGCATCCAAGAGTGAGCCCCTCCTTTGTCATATTATAATACAAAGCATTCAAGTTGCCCTTGACCCATGCATGGAGGAGGATTATTGGTGAAATAAGAAATATATACATGGTGGGACTAGTGTATGGACTATTCATGGACTTTAGCTCAATGAGCACATGGTGTTAGAATAATGAGTAAAAATAATAATAAAAATATGGAGGAGTTATGGATATGGAAAGATATTGGAATCATATGATATGGTCCCTCCTTGAATTATTTTGGGTGAAAGAGGAAAAGGTATGCAAGTAAATAATATAATAAAAGTAACCAATGAGTAGAAATCAATTTTTTGTTTTCACGAGGGTGAGGGTGAAAATGTGGGAGTGATTTGTATAAAGGAAAAATATGAGGTTAGAGTATGTACATATTGGCAAAAAAAAAAAATATAATAATGGTGTAAGAGGATGAAAGAAGGTGTACATAGGTTTAATAAAACACACACCTAAATAGAAATATTTAAATAAAATACCAAAATAATTATTAAAAATCCCTATATTTAGGCCATATATACAATGAAATATTTACACACAAAGAGGCCATAATATACTTTTATTTTTTTTATTATTTTTATTATTTTTATTATTTTTATTTTTTTTGGCTCACCTAGCCCAGTGACTAGCTAGCTGAGGGTTTTTAAGAAGATATGGGAAAAGTCCCGTGACTCACGCACGCCTATGTACAGTGAAATGGTAGGGATAGCCACAGTGTTTGGGTGATTTTGGTAGGGTGAGGTAACTCACTGTGGCAATTACAAAGAGCCGAAAAAACGGCTATCATTAGCCCTCCCCCTGGATGATGGTATATTCATGTACCATCATAGAGCATCTTTTCCAAAGAGAGTGCTTCAGAGTCCTTGAAGAGATCTTCATTGTTTGGCCCCTCAGAATTTTGGCTGGAGTTACACTCATGCTTCATGTAACAATACTTACATGAGACAGTGGCCTTTGGACAGATCTTTGGTAGATCCTTTGGTAGAAGGCGACTCAAATAGGGCTTCAAGCGATACCCGTTTACCTTCCTGGAGAGCTCTTTACCATTCAAGTCCATAAGCTGATAGTAGCTAGAATTGAAAGCCTTCTTGACTATGTATGGCCCTTGCCATCTAGTTTCAAACTTGGCATCAAAACGATTGTCAAGTCGATTGTCATACCTTAGCACAAGCTCTCCTTCCTTGATGCCTTTGTCCTTCAGTTTCTTGTCGTGCGTTTCTTTCGCTTGTGTGGCTTTCCTCTTGTAGCACTCGTATGTTGCTTCTCTTTTCCACTCAAGCTCCAGTAACGTAAGAAGTCGATCCATCCATACCTCTTGATCATCTTGTGCTGATTTGCCATGAAGTCGCATTGTTGGAATGTTTAGCTCAATTGGCTGTAAAGCCTCTTGACCATAGACCAAGTGAAATGGTGTGAACTCCGTGGCTTCCCTATATGTGGTTCGATACGCCCACAAGGCACCATCCAAGAAGTCATCCCATAATTTTGTCTTGTTTTGCACCATCTTTCTAATGATTCCTGCAATGACACCATTAGCCTTCTCCACCAAACCATTTGACTGTGGGTAGTATGGTGTGCTATGACGATGTAGAATGTGAAGCTCTTCACAAACTTCTGTGAGCAATCCTTTTCTAAACCCTGGACCATTATCAGAAACAATCTCCAAAGGTGTGCCAAATCTACAACAAATGTGAGTGTAGACGAATTTGCTTACTGTCTTCTCATTTACCTTTGCCACACTTTGTGCTTCCACCCACCTAGTCATATAGTCTACAGCCACTAGAATGTAGAGTTTACCATTTTTTGTCCTAGGCAGAGGACCCATAGCATCAATGCCCCACTTTTCAAAGGGTCCATTTGCAAGCACTATTTGCCTCGGGCCATGCACCAACCTTCTATTTCCATTTATCTGACAAGTGTGACAGCTTTTACACCAATGTTGAACATCCACATGCAAACTTGGCCAAACATACCCCGAAAGCAAAATCTTCTTCACAGTTAATTCTTGGGCAAAATGACCACCACATGCCTCTTCATGCAAACTTTTTAGAATGGCTGGAATTTCCTTAATAGTTGGTACTCGTCTGCACACTTGATCCTTCCCTCTTTGATAGAGGGAGCCTTCTAGGAAGAGATATACGCTTGCCTTCTTCATCAGTCTCCTCTTCTGAGCTTTTGTGAAGTCTGGTGGAAACTCACCCTCCAAAATGTAGCCAATGATGGGAGCCAATGACTCCAATCCCTGGTACCTCGGTTGCTTCACAGCAGCCGCCACCATGATGACCTGCACTTCTTTCTTTACACATGCAACGGCTTGTTGTGCAAGTAAATCAGCATCTTCATTCTGTTTCCTAGGAATATGATATAGTTGCACTTCTTCAAATTGATTAAACAATCTACGAATGGCATGAACTTTTGTCCGTAAGCTCTCATTCTTGCATGCCCAAATGCCTAAAATCTGTTTAACAATGAGAAGTGCATCTCCCTTTACCATGAGGCGTTGTATCCCTTGGCCAATGCACATCTTCAAACCATGAAGTAGAGTGTCATATTCTGCTTCATTGTTGCTAGCTGAACTTGGTAGATTGAACTTCTCTTTCATGACCACCTCTCCACTTGGGTTGAGCAACACTAGCCCTCCCCCTGCTTTTCCTGTGGCTCGACGAAAAGCTCCATCAAAGAACAAAGTAAAAGCATTAGGAATACTTTTTGGTGGTGGCAATGGTAGGGTCTTTACTTCAGGCACCTTAATCTCCTTTTCGTGCACCCTATAAGTGAGAATCCCTGCCAATTGTGCACGCACACTATCTTCTACCTTGAAAGAGTATTGAAACTCTTGCAACTCCATAATCCACTTTGAGATCCTAGTACTAAGATTCATTTGAGATGACACCCAAGGGAACAAATTTTCTGCAGTGAGAATTACAAAAGGTTTTGGTAGCAGGTAGGATCTAAACTTTCTCACCGCAAACATGAGAGAAAGCATCATGAGTTCTGCTTCTGTGTAGTCTCTCTCCAAAGCATTCATGACCCTACTAGCAAAGTAGATGGGTCGCATCCTTGTACTGTGGGGATCTTGTTGTAGCAACACAGCACCAATTGTTTCTTTCCCAGCACTAGAGCTAACAAAGAATGTGTACTCCCAACAAGGAGGCATGAGTGTTGGTAGCTCTGACAAAATGACTTTAATGTTACAAAAGTACTCTTCAAGCTCATCAGACCATGCAAATTCTACTTGTTGTGTCAACTTTTGCAAAGGGTGAAGTAACTCCGAGGCTAAGTGAATGAAGCGTGACATATACTTCACCTTTTGAATGAATGAGATGACCTCCTTAAGACTCTTGGGTGATGGTAGCTCAATAAGAGCCTTTGCCTTCGAAGGATCCACTTCAATGCCTTTGTAAGAAACTTTATGACCAAGCAAGATTACTTCATCCTCACCTATATGGCACTTGTCGGGGTTGAGTTGACCTCCCATGTCGTAGAGCTTCTTTAAACCTTCTTCTACCCTTTGTAGATGCAATGATTTTGAGCTATAAATACAGAAATCATCAATGAACACCCTAATTGACTTTCCAAAGAATGCTTGAAACACCATATTCATGAAACGTTGGAATGTTGCAGGAGCATTTGTCAGACCAAATGGCATGACTCTAAAAGCATAACAACCCCAAGGAGTGATAAAGGTTGTTTTCAATTGATCCTCCAGTGCAATCCCTATTTGAAAGTAACCTGAGTAACCATCGCACACAGTGTACTTCTCATGACCAGCTACCTCATTTAGTATCTCATCCTGGAATGGGAGGGGAAAGTGATCTCTCTTTGTTGCCTCATTGAGGGGACGGTAATCCACACACACCCTCCACTTGCCGTTCTTCTTAGGAGTGACAACAACAGGAGAGACCCACTCTGAATTCTCCACTGGATAAATGAACCCTGCTGCTAGAAGCTTTCTTACCTCCTTGAGTAAAGCCTGCTCCTTGATGACTCCTAGCCTTCGTAGCTTCTGAGCCTTAGGTGTGGCCTCTGGCTTCAACTCAATTTTGTGTTGAACAGCATCTACTCCACGCACATCGGTGTAGTCTTTAGCAAAAAGCCTAGGAAACTTCCTTAGCACACATTTGAACTCCTCTCTTTCATTCTTTGTAAGTGTTGTTGATAGCATACCTTCCAGCATCCCTTCATCTTGATCACCTTCGTTCTCTTGAGGACCTACCTCCTCCAAGCCTTGACAAGAGGTCTCTTGGTTGCTTGGCTTAAACCTTACCCCATGACTTTGATGGAAGACTCCTCTTCAGTAATGCTGCCGCTACTTTCTTCTTCTGAAGTGCTATCGGTCCAACCTTCTTCCGTCTCACTTTGAGATGATTCTTCATGGAGCTCCTCTTGGCATTGCTCCTTCATGTCAAAGACAACCTTCTTGTGATTGTCATTCCTGCAAATTAGCTTTCCACTCTCCCAATCCTGCAAAGCTCGCATTTTCATTAGCCATGGTCTTCCTAGGATAAATGGGTAACCATTTCCCTTGGTAGACATGACATAGAAATCCACTGCCTTCTTAATGCCAAAGGCCTCCACAAAAACATTTTTACAAATGCCTACGCACCTAGCCTTGCTATTGTTTGCCATCTTGACCCTAATTTCAGGTGTCTCATGGATGTGCATGCCTAGTTTTTGCATGAGTCCCTCTGTCATGATGCAAATTTGTGCACCCCCATCCACTAGACCTTTCCTAACCAATCTCCCTTTGATGTAACAGTCTAGCACCGGTGTAATGTCCTCATTCATTTCAGCTTGTGCAATTTTTACAACAGGCACACTCTCTTTTACCTTTCTCCTAGTGCTAACTGCCCTTGTTAAATCCCTCCTAACTTGTGGACATAATGCAAGAAATTGAGGCCATGAAATATCAGGACCCTTACCTCTCATGTCTTCCAACAAGTTGTACGGAGCCATACCATGTCCAAGAGGGAAGTCTTGGAGGCTGATACGACGTCGAGTCCTCTTGGTTTCCTTGGTTCCCTTTGCCTTCTTGCCTTGTCCATGGTCACTCGGTGATGTGACTCCTTCTTTCTCTTTACCTTTTCCTCGGCCACGCTTAATTCCATTGGCTTCCATGTCAACCTCATTTGAATTTGTCACCTCTACCACATGCACATTTGGATCTGGCAAAGGTGGAACTCCTTCTACCCCTTGTGGAGGTGGTCTTGGTCCATTTGGCCTTTGTAGAAGCCTTGGTTGTTGACCAGTTCCTTCACCTGCATTCATCACTGGGTAATTCAAGTTAGGCCTCCCTGGCTCCCCACGGGGCCAGGGACAATTATACATCCCATGTCCAGACTCTCCGCAATTCCAACATTGCAAGACTCTCCTAGGTCGTGGATCTCGCTCTTCAGACTTCTTTGCTTGTCCCTTTGGACCTACAGCTTGTGCCAGGTGAATTGACAGGCTGCTTAAAGATTCGTTTAACTTCTCAATTACTTCCGCCGTTACCTCAGGAAGCTCCCTCGATGTTGATGCTTGTGACTTACCTTTGGGTCTAAGACCTTCTATTGGAACCTCTCCCCTTAAGCACTTGAGTTTCCTATACTTCTCAGCAGCCCTAGTTTCAGCTGCATCAAAAGTAGCAGGTGCTCCCGCCTCAACTTTTACCTTAAGGTCAGGAAAGAGTCCGGCTATGAACCTCTCCTTCTTTAAAAATTCTGCACCATCACCAGGGTTAGCAACATTTCGTATCCATAGAGCCCAAAGACGTAGAAACTCTTGCTTGTACAAGTAGTAGTCATCTAAGTCTTTTTGCTTATGAGAAACAATGTCTTGCCATAGTTTCTGAGTGTTTTGGGGATCAAAGAAGTATCTCTTAAAACGATTTAAAACTTCTGTGTAATTCCCCTTAACTTCCTCAGGCAAAGAGTCAAACCAAGTACTAGCATCTTTCCTAAGGACCACCTCAAACATTTCTACACGTTCTTGATCGGTTACTATCCTCTTGATACGGCAAGACATCTTGAAATTTGCTAAAAATAATTCTGCATCCTCTCCAGGCTCTCCAAAGAAAAGAGGATATCCAGACATTTGGCGTTGGCTCTCCATTATTATGAAAGATTACAACACGAGTTACAATAAGGGATACAATACAGATCTAGAACCACTCGCCTGCAAATGAAGAAGTGAGAAAATACCACTCTAGGTTTTCTTCTTCAGCTATCCAAGCTTCAATAAGGTCTCGATTTGTTTGATCAAAACAAAAGGGTAGACTATTGATGAGCTCTAAGAAGGGTTGAAATTCTTCAAAGCTAAGGCGATAAACAGAAATCTCTAGAACTTCCTTTTCTGGATCCAAAAGAGCAACCACGTCCCAAGTGATAAATTGCACTTGCTCTACAATTCCCAATGCACAAGCGGTTTGTATAAAAACTAGATCTTCATGCTCGTCGAAGGCCGTGAGAAAGTAGCAATTGACTAGGAGCTCCTTTCCTTCGAGTTCCACACAGTCGGAGTGAGGCAACCTTCTCACAATTTCATAAAGAACATCCTCATCAAGTCCAATCAAGTTTGCAAGATTTAAAGACTCCACTTGTGCTACAAAATTCCTGGACAAAAACTCCTTAGGGTTATGGTTAAATCATTCAAAAGCATAAAGAGATTTACAATGTCTCTATGAACAAAGTGTCATAGAAAGTAGAGAAGGATGAGAATTTATACAAATTTGCAATCTTCTCTATGCTCTCTTTATTAAGACAAGCTCTGAATAGCTCCCTATCTCCTTTGTTGAAAGCGAAAGGAAGACTATTAATAAGACGCAAATGAGGGAAAAATTCACCAAATGTGAGTCTATGAAGCATGAACTCTGGCCACAAGTTTCCTGAAGAGTCTTCCTCAATGGTGAAATGCACTCGCCAAACGCCAAATTTCACTCTATTTACCAATCTTAGGGCACACACTAGTTGGATGAATGCGCGGTCTTCCTTAGTGCCCAACAACAAGAGGAAAATGGAATCAACGCGTAGGACCTTCCGTCTTAACTTCACCACCCTCTTGTTACGAGGGAGACGCCTTACTACTTGCTCCTGCAACTCAATTGGTAATAGAGCTAGATCTCTAAGGATTGAACTTTCACTGCACACACATTCCCAGTTAGAACAAATGATCGTTTTTTTGTTTCTTGTAACAACTTGGACAAAGAAAAAACAAACATACACACTACTTTGCCGGGCTGCACTTCATTTTAAAATAAAATGAACACATGTACATCAAAAGAAGTGTGGTAGTTGATGAGAGGTAGAATGACAGGGTTTGGTGATGCAAGAATTTCTCCTGCTCTTTGGGCACCAAACATGAACACCATTCGTTGTTGAAAATGGATCTTTCTACTAATTGCAACGTTTATTCTAATGTGTGGAGTAAAATGAAAGGGAAAAACCTCTATTCCTGGGCCATTATCCATGGCCTATGCATGTCCTAATGCTTAAAACAAAACAAAAATATAGACGTCCAAACTAAGGTCGTACCTAATGAGAGGCAAAATAAAAGGATTTACTGAAGCGTTTATCTCGGCCAACCTAAGAGGACCTAAAATTCTACGAATGACACGTTGAAATTGCAACTTAGTACTAACAATTATGTGTACCTTTTGCCTTGCAATGGGAATGAAGAGATCATACAAAGCTTCGTGATTCATGCAAACTACTTGACTATGCTAAAGGTTGATTCTACACAAAAATACACAAGCCGTCCTCAGTGGGGGCACCAAAATTGAGGCAGTCCGGGGCGGGCAACAAGAAGAGTGGCCTCTAGACACCCTTCAAGGCTCCCGTGCTGCTCAATGGGGCTGGGGCACAACACAACACAAACCAAAACAACAAACCCACCGCCAAATCCCAACTACACAAGGGGCACCACCTAGTTTAAGAGCGAACTAGGACGCAAAAGAGGAGAATCGTTAGAGCAACCCACAAACAAGCAAGGAATTTACACTAACCCTAACACCAATGGAATACTCTCACACACTAAAACACGAGAGAGAGAGAGAGAGAGAGAGAGAGAGAGAGAGAGAGAGAGAGAGAGAGAGAGAGAGAGAGAGAGAGAGAGATAGTGCTCGGGATGCTTTGAAACGTATCGGCAATGATCAAGCAAACACAACTATATATTTAAGAAAGAGAGAGAAAGGGGGAGGGGGTGCTTGTTGCATTAATACCTTCTTACAAATCTGTCATGACAAATCAAAGTGAGATAAGTACTTGTTCAACATAGCTTGCGTAAATTTCACCACAACACATCACTAGAAAAGCCACCCCAATCACTGTCTTAAGGCCAGGGGAGTCCTCTCCACCCTGTCGCCCTCTTACAGTATGTGGGATTTATGGCTAGATTGATGACAACACCAGAGACAAGCTATCAAGAACTTTAAAAAAACCAAGACACTTACGCATCATTGTTGTCCATTACTTCACGTTGGAAAGGAGACAAAATATCCAAGATTAGTCCAAATCCACCCTCCTTGATTCAGCGAATGTTGGGCTTACACTAGTAGGAGAAATGATAGATTTCCTACTCTCAATTGAATGATCACTCTCTCTCTTACAATGGCATAGATTTCCCTTGCTAATCCCCTATTACAACACATGCACATGCATAAGACAATGAGCTTCCACTCAAGAGCTCCTTCTAGAGAGGTTGAGCTTGGCTTCTCAAGCTATAGCATAGTGCTCTTGCTTATGGCTTCCCCCTTTTATGCTAGCTACACCCTCCTTTTATAGCAATTTTGAAGGCTAGGGTTACTCCTCTAACCATGGTTGAGTTAGATTTTCAGCAATTTATCTAATTTCTTTTGCTTGGAATTATCAAGAAGTTGGTGGGGAAAGAGAGAGGAGAGAAATGGAGGTGATAGGACTTTTCATAGTGGGTTAGTGTTAGTAGAGTTAGTATTAATTTACAAATGGAATTGAATATTTACAATGGGAGTATCCATGTAGGATACAAATAAGGAAGAAAAACTCTTAAGAGGTAAGAAAAGGTGGATTTCTTACAAGGTTGATGCTCCAAGTGTCTTGAGTAGGGCCAATTTTGACGCTTGTTGACGGTCCACTAGCTTTGACGGTACATTTTTTCTCCACTCTTGACCTTCCTTGAGAGACAAGGTAATTGAAGCTGAGTAATCAACCACCATGATGCTATCTTTTAAGAGAAGAGGCTGAATTTTGTGGTTTTTTGATAGATATGGGTAATTTGGAGGAGGAAAAATGAGACTAGGTGGTCAATTTTGGAATGGAATTGTGTGTGGGAGGTATGAGTTCACCATGGTTTCTCTTATTCTTCAAGGTTGAGGAGAAGGTGAGTAGTGTGCAGAGAGGAGTGGTGAGAGAGATGGGGATGATGAGTGGAGAAGTGTGTGTGAAAGAGGAAAATGATAAAGTGGAAGAGAGAGTGTGGCTGCATAGCATGGGAAAACTGGGGTCCACTAAAAAAATCATAGCTCACAGCTGGTAGCTCCAAAAATCATGAAAAACTTTGGGGTGATTATTCAGAGCGTGGGCTACATTTTCTCTTTTGACCACCGCTCCAAATTCGGAGTGGAGATAGGTGCCAAAATTCTCACCAAAAAGCCTGTTTTTTATGCCTGCAAAAGTCTTTTAGTGGTCCCCTCCTTTGTTGAATTTGTACAATGCATCCAAGAGTGAGCCCCTCCTTTGTCATATTATAATACAAATCATTCAAGTTGCCCTTGACCCATGCATGGAGGAGGATTATTGGTGAAATAAGAAATATATACATGGTGGGACTAGTGTATGGACTATTCATGGACTTTAGCTCAATGAGCACATGGTGTTAGAATAATGAGTAAAAATAATAATAAAAATATGGAGGAGTTATGGATATGGAAAGATATTGGAATCATATGATATGGTCCCTCCTTGAATTATTTTGGGTGAAAGAGGAAAAGGTATGCAAGTAAATAATATAATAAAAGTAACCAATGAGTAGAAATCAATTTTTTGTTTTCACGAGGGTGAGGGTGAAAATGTGGGAGTGATTTGTATAAAGGAAAAATATGAGGTTAGAGTATGTACATATTGGCAAAAAAAAAAAATATAATTATGGTGTAAGAGGATGAAAGAAGGTGTACATAGGTTTAATAAAGCACACACCTAAGTAGAAATATTTAAATAAAATACCAAAATAATTATTAAAAATCCTTATATTTAGGCCATATATACAATGAAATATTTACACACAAAGAGGCCATAATATACTTTTATTTTTTTTATTTTTTTTATTTTTTTATTTTTTTTATTTTTTTTGGCTCACCTAGCCCAGTGACTAGCTAGCTGAGGGTTTTTAAGAAGATATGGGAAAAGTCCCGTGACTCACGCACGCCTATGTACAGTGAAATGGTAGGGATAGCCACAGTGTTTGGGTGATTTTGGTAGGGTGAGGTAACTCACTGTGGCAATTACAAAGAGCCAAGAAAACGGCTATCAGTATCTACCCACCACACCTGGATACGGATTTGAATATTCGGGTAAGTCTTCTTCTTCTTCCACAGAGGCATTGTCTTCACCTTGTATGGGCCGAAGAAAAATGTTGGATAAGATGTAGGACACTATAGAAGAGACTCAAGCACTTATTACCTCTATCAAAGCCTCCCTACCACTCATTCCCCATAGTAAGATACAGTGGTATGTGTTTACTGAGCAAGCTAAAGCATTGCTACGATTGTGGGATTTTGCATGTGGTTGTGCAAGCCACAAGAATAGAGTTTGACAAAGCCATCATTAGGCAGGTTCTTGATTCCTTCAATGCTAATGAAGGCAATGCTATGGTGTATGGAATGAAAGTGTCAACAAATCCGAATAATATTGCTTATGCTTTCAAGATGCCAAATGAGCCAAAGCCGACTGTAGTAGATAAGTGCAGCCCTGAAGGAAGGTGACGCAGCCAAGGAAAAATGTAAGGCCAATATGCAAGGAGTTCCAGTAGTAGCAGGTCTGGACATTCCCATTGCTTACCGATTTGTGGATGAAGTTGTGAGTCTGAAGAATAACCCCACATATGTTTCAGAAAAATTGTTTGATATGTTAATGGCAAAGAGATTGGATGATAAGGCTTCAATCAACCTATATCAGATTCTGTACCATAATGTGCTTCAGCAGACCGCCAAGCTAAAGTCTTATACTGTTTTTAAAGCCTGGCATGTCTGGCAGTCTCTTTATTGGGCAACTTCCCCAGATGGTCATCATCAAGTACGGATGGCGTGGAGTCAAAAAACCATCCCAGCAACTAACAATATTGACTTATCCTCTGATGAAGAAACCACAGGCACTCAGTTGACTCTTATTGGTTGGAAGAGAAGGTCACGCAGGAGGAAGCTGGCAGCTCTAAGAAACCAAAAACTACACTTACCAAGAGCAGTGTTCTTTTAAAGCAGCTAGAAAGTCAGATCAAAATTGTGTCTACTGAAAAATCTACAGCAGACCACAGACTTCAGCTGGCCAAACATACCAACCTCCAGTGAAGAATACTTTTGGGACTAGCCAAAAACTGGGCAGAGTTCAACAACTACCAAAAGACCAGCCTAAAAGGTCTAATAGTAGAGCATTTCATGAATGTATACTTGCTTGGTAAAGTCATCACAAGTTTGTAAAAGACGCAAAAGTGTGTTTGAAAGCCTAAGTGAAGTCCAAAAGTTACTGTGAGTGTTTCTGATAGATCTACAGAGCATCAGGAGCATTTCTGTCAGGAAAAAAATTAATTTCAAGCTAGGAGACATCCTACGTGTAGGATGTCTACAAGCTAATCTGGGAGGAATTTTGGGATTTTGAGTTGACCAGTGTGTTCAGAAGGTAGGGTTTACCCTATTTTCAATTGGAAAGTGGAAATTTGACCATATCTTGACAGGATAAGGCCAGATAGACTGAAATTGCTAAACATCCTACCCAAATTATGCCAAAACATTATTTTGAGACCAAAACCATAAGATGGCTGCATGAGCATGTTTTGCATGATATATTGAGTGACTGAAAGGGGTTTCATCTCATTTGGGTGAGAAAATTGGGTTCAAGGCAGACTTTAGCACTTTTGACTGAAAAAGGCAAGAACATTTAAAATTTGGGACTTTTAAAATCCAAACCAAAATCTAAACATATCACTGGGTTACTAACATCAAGGGAAAACTGTGGGACAAGTCTGGGGTCAAACAGGCTAAAAAGACATCCTACGCGTAGAATGTCTTCTGTGTGATTTTGGACTCCAAACCAAATTTTGAGTATACCAAAGTGATCAGCAACTCAAGGGGAGCCCGTGCTTTGAGTTTTAAG